>NC_141284.1:14900757-15225757 GCF_037954325.1 Fistularia commersonii | reverse complement strand
GACCAAGCTAATTAATGGTTATACATTAACTAGCATTTCTGAATAGAGCATGTGGAAAACTGAAAAGTTGGTTCAGTTAAAGCTACCATTATGGAGTGTCTTTGCAAAAACACCAACATAGTTCTTCCTTTCTGTTCCACTGACATGCAGTCTTGCTGCCACAAACAAGCTCAGTGGAATAACAGGGACACTCCTCAGAGATGTAACCATAACTCAATGAACTAGTTGACTATCCTGCAAGAGCATGTCAAAGTAGCTGCTGTAAAAAGAGCATTTTTCATTTGCTTGGGTTTCAGAAGGAAAGCAAAGATGACACGATTAATTTCCGTGTTCTGATGGTTATTCAGTTGGAAATGGGAAAAGTAATTCTGCCAAGCTATGAGTCAGCCAGCGAACAGCTGAATGCAAGTGAAAGGAGACTGCCCATATAAAAGAACAGTTTGCTCGCTTCAGGTTTAAAAAAACATTCAAAAAACAACAAACAAACATTTCTCATATCTTTTGCATAATAATGGACAGGAAACTAGATAATAAATAAATAGCGGAGACACATAGAAATGATCTATATCTATATCTATATCTATATCTATATCTATATCTATATCTATATCTATACAGTTAACCCTTGGCCCTGTATGAATTTGCAAAGGTTAAAAAATTAAGGGTTATTTACTTAAGGCTCAAGCTAAATGCGCCTCACTCTTATGGATGTTTAAAGTGGCTGTGTGAGCAAATAAGCAGAGACAACTGACAGGGGGTGCATACACAACAGCCTACAGCCACTGTCTTGGACCACACAAAACCAACATGTTGTAACAGCGTGCGCGCGCACACACATGCACACACATACACATACGCATACACACACACACACATACATACAAACTCAGCTGAACAAATACAGCTTAGATCCATATAGACAGTGAGCTCCGAAGGTGGATGTTTATGTGTGACAGCACGTGCACAGCAGCATGAAATTATGTGCACTATTTGCCATGACTGTTCATTGCATGACCTGAATTAACATGATTATAGGCTGACTAGTATTTATGCTTAACGCAAATCAACTAACAGCGGCGACAGCAGTAGAAGCCTGTGTGACATCAGACATAAGGTGGATAACAGGTTTTTAAAGAAAATAAGCTTGCCTCGGAACCTATTGAGGGAAAATACTGCGTTTTGTAAATAATGGCCCACATTTGGAACAAAGACTGATGTTTCGTCTACATAGAGAGTAACTTTGCCTGACCCAGGCCCTGACAATACCCTTTAAATGTATAGAAAATAAAACCCGAGTTAAAGCTTAGGACTCCACCAGAGACTTACATTTATCTGCACTAGAGGCTCTCTGAACATGTACGCTGGGTTTTATCTATAAGGTAGTTCCTGAAATCCTCAACAGATCAGATGCCCAAATTAGGTTGTACATAAGATATTGATGTCTGCTGAGATTTATTTGGTTTTAGAGTTTATTGAAGACTTTTAGGCAAGGGTACTGTATTTATCTGAGATTGATGAAAGTCAGTTAGTGCGCAGCGTAAGTTAAAGGGATCTAAACACTTGACTGAATTTGTCTCAGTTGGGGGATGGATTTATTCATTAATTCATGCCTGAAAACATTCAGCCTTTTGGATCAATGGCTTTCAGAGCTTTTTTTCAAACAGATTTTTCAAACAAATTTGTGCCACAAAAGTATCTGCCACAAAAGTATCAGAGATGCAGATTATAAAAAGCGTGCCACGTGATCCTTAGCAATATCATCCATATATGACCTTAAGTTTTTGTCCGGCAAAAAGTCCATGTGTTGATAGAAATGACAAACCATTTCAACGGCTGCAAAAGGGACGTTGTCCCTGTTCACTGAATGCACCGCCAAAGGCAAGAGTGCTCCCCGGTGGTTTCCATGGAGACACCTGGAATATTGAATGAGAGATGATCTCAGTTATCCCCATCAGACAAAGTAACCACTTGTCATTGTCAGGGGAGGCTGGCCTCCATACTGGTTTGTCCAGCTCATAATCCACAGCTTCCTTTCCTGAGCAGCCTTTGTTCCACTCATCTCCGAAAGCCCTCTAAACCCCCACCTGGATTTACAGCAGTGTTTACATTCTTAATTCACATATCTATCTTCATCTGTGAGGTCTTTATGTGCAATATTTGCCTATGGATGTACACATTGATCCGTAACTGAGAAACTGCCCTGAGAACACGAGTAATGTTCTGAGTATTGTGGTAGAGATGAAAGATGGGTGGGTGAGTAAGACATCCCACCATCATATGTTAATTTGATAGGGAGCGCTGCATCCCTCTAATGGCAGAAGCTTAGTGGCTGATCAGATTAGGGTGGTTCTTTGGTTGCCACGCATTTTATTTTTAGAAATTGGAAACACTGTGGGGACCCACAATGAGTTTTCCCTCCCTGCATATCAAAATTCTGGAAAATATGCACAGTGGGAAGAGATGCTCTAGAGCAGTTAGATGCTCCGAGGGCCTTAAACTGGGCTCATATAAGAAATTTGTCATGAACGCCCAGTTGACTGTGATTGATGGCAATTTTCTTTTCGTTGCCTAAAACCTAGAATAGAAATGAAGTGATCTCTAATCCTCCTCCGTCTCCTCCTCTGCCATTTCTTTCTTTCCTGTGTCTTGTTTTCACAGAACTGTAGCTCTCATGTCAGGAGGGCTGTGGTCACCTGCTTCTCGGCTGGCTGCTGTGGGCGCCATGGCAACCGTCCTGTCCGCTACTGCAAGCGTTGCCATGTTAACCACCATAGCAACGAGGTGGGGGCTGCGGCAGAGACCCATCTATACCAGACCTCGCCCCCTCCCATCAACACGAGGGAGTGTGGAGCAGAGGAGCTAGTTTGCACTGTGGAAGCTGTCATAAGGTGCCTTTTTAGACACATTTTAGACAATTTAGACACATTTACGGAGTTTGAACGGTGAAAGTTTTAGTATTATTTTGTCCATGAAATCTAAATTTCGGTGTTTACGCAATGTGAGGAAATTGTTGGTTGGTGATTGAATTTACTTCAGGTTATTTATTTTTTTGTTCCTATTCTTCTCTTAAGTCTCACCTTTGCCTCTGTATCCATTTCCCCCCCTCTTTTCCTCGCCAAATCCCTCCAGCCTTCTGAAGGAGGCAGAAATTCATGCAGAGCAGCGTGAGTTTGAGTTAAATAGGCGTCGTCAGATGGGCTTGTCTGCCTCCCACCACTCTCTGGACAACATTGAGTTTGATAACAAGGAGGATGACCAGCATGACCAGCGCCTACTCAGCCAATTTGGCATCTGGTTTCTGGTGTGTAATCATGGGCTGTTGTCATGTCTGTCAATAACAGGCAGGGAAGAGATAATGGTGTATACAGTACATGTCCAATGATCACTGCACTGTGGAATTAATGTCTACCTGGGTGGTATTACTTTGCTTCTCTAATCTTCACTAACTTGCACAGGTGAGCCTTTGTACCCCCAATGAAAACACACCCACAGAGAGTCTGGCTCGGCTGGTCAGTATGGTATTCCAGTGGTTTCACTCCACGGCCTACATGATGGATGACGAGGTCGGAAGCCTTGTGGAGAAGCTGAAGCCTCAGTTTGTCACCAAGTGGCTAAAGACAGTGTGCGAAGTGCGTTTTGACGTCATGGTCATGTGTCTGTTGCCCAAACCCGTGGAGTTCGCCAGGGTAAGGTCAAGGCTCACACAGTCAAAAGCAAAGGCCCTGAAGTGACAAAATATGATCTAAATTTATTATAAAATAAATGCCTCAGTATTCACAGATAATAACCTGGCTGTTTGAAAATGACACTCTATTGTCTCCTCTAGTTAGAAAACATAAAAGAAACAACTTATGCACATCCAACTGCAGTACCTAATTTTTAACACATAGTAACGCATAGGACTAAAAAAAGCTCAAGATGGGGGAAGAATAGCATTAAATCAGGGTTGTTAAAGAAATGAAAGAAACCATCCTAACTAATTGAATTTGACCCTTGTTGGTATTTCCTCAGGTTGGAGGTTACTGGGACAAGTCCTGCAGCATGGTGACACAGCTGAAGGAAGGCCTGAACCGGATCCTGTGTCTGATTCCTTACAATGTCATCAGTCAGCCATTGTGGGAGTGCTTTATGCCCGAGTGGCTGGAGGCCATCCGAACTGAGGTTCCCGATCACCAGCTCAAAGAATTTCGGGAAGTGCTCAGGTACGTCCATTCAAGTGATGCCACAGAGTCTTCTTCTGCCTTTTCTTCTTAGCTTTGTTAAAATATCAGTCAGTGCATGAAGCATCCTTAGAAATGTGTCTCGCTTAGAATGCCGACGTTTTCCTAGGTTTTATCGGAGACCTGAGGCAAAAGTGGAACATTTGATACATTTAGTTTCCAAGAAAAAACAAAAACAGGCACTGCTAAAAATTGGTATCACTGTCAAAAGAGTCTCAAATACTGATATCCGATTTTTTGGTGTGTGTTTTGAGGACGTGAGCAAGTCTTAAAGAATTGCGCGTTTATGAGCGTTGATTTTAATTGACTTTGGAGTTTTGATTTTCCATAAAAGTCCCACAAGAAAGACGATAACATTGCTATTCGTCAAATGAAAACTGCAAACAGGGCTATTAATTGTCTAGCGTAGGATTTGAACGACAATTTCAAATGTTGTTAAAATTTATTGTAAAATCCAGACATGATAAGTCTTTTCTTCCTTCTTACAGCAAGATGTTTGATATTGAACTTTGCCCGCTTCCGTTTTCCATGGAGGAAATGTTTGGCTTCATCAGCTGCAGATTCTCTGGCTACCCGGCGTCTGTGCAGGAGCAGGCTCTGCTGTGGTTGCATGTAAGCACAAGAACACACACGCAGTCACATAAGGCACTGTCCAATGAACTTGTTGTCATGCTGTGGCTCTGTGCGTGTGAATTGAACAGGTTGTCATGCAGTGTGAAAGTCTGGGCAGGAGCCCTGTTGAATATGGATCTGGGTCACTGAATGAGACAAAGACAGATAGGAGGGATTTTGCCTTTTCATCCCATATGTACTCACAGCTTGCTGCCCTGTGTACATGGATCAATTTCAAGTTTTCTGACGTAACTGGGATCAAGAGATTGCATTAATTTAGCCATTTAGACAGTGAAGTGCTGCCCACTTCCAAATTATATCAACCACCTTATACAGTGGGACAAAGGAGCCATCAAATGTGCAAGTTCTCCCACTTAAAAAGATGAGAGAGGCCTGTCATTTTCATGATAGGTACACTTCAACTGTAAGAGACAGAATGGGGAGAAAGAATCCAGGTCATCACATTGTAGGATTTTTAATGAATTAATTGGTGAATTCTTCTGGAAAATAATTATTTGGTCACGTACAAACAAGCAAGATTTCTGGCTCTCACAGACCTGTGACTCCTTCTTTAAGAGGTTTCTCCGTCCGCCACACGTTACCTGTAATAATAGAACTGGTTGTCAGTATAAAAGACACCTGTCCATAACCTCAAACAGTCACTTCAAACTTCACTATGGCCAAGACCAAAGAGCTGTCAAAGGACATCGGAAACAAAATTATAGATCTGCACAGGGCTGGGAAGACTGGATCTGCAACAGGTAAGCAGCTTGGTGTGAAGAAACTGTGGGAGCAAATATTAGAAGATGGAAGACATACAAGACCACTGATAATCTCTCTCAATCTGGGGCTCCACGGAGAGCCATGGGGTCAAAATGATCACAAGAACGGTGAGCAAGAATCCCAGAACCACACAGGGGGACCTGCAGAGAGCTGGGACCAAAGTAACAAAAGCTACCATCAGTAAAACACTACACTGCCAGGGACTCAAATCCTGCAGTGCCAGACGTGTCCCCCTGCTTAAGACGGTACATTTCCAGGCCCGTCTGAAGTTTGCTAGAAAGCATTTGGATGATTCAGAGGAAGACTGGGAGAATGTCCTATAGTCAGATGAAACCGAAATAGAGCTAGGAAACATCATGCTTTGGGGCTGTTTTCCTGCAAAGTGACCAGGACGACTGATCTGTGTAAAGGAAAAAATGAATGGGGCCTTGTATTGGGAGATTTTGAGTGAAAACCTCCTTCCAAGAGCAAGGGCACTGAAGATGAAACGTGGCTTGGTCTTTCAGCGTGACACTGAACCCAAACACACCGCCCGGGCAACGGCGGAGTGGCTTCGGAAGAAGCGTTTCAAGCCAGTCTCCAGATCTCAAGGAGGAGATCTGCATGGAGGAATGGGCCAAAATACTAGCAACAGTGTGTGAATCCTTGTGAAGACTTACAGAGAACGTTTGGCCTCTGTCATTGCCAACAAAGGGTATATAACGAAGTATTGATGAACTTTTGTGATTGACCAAATGCTTATTTTCCACCATAATTTGCAAATAAATTCTTTAAAAATCAGACCATGTTATTTTTCTGGATTTTTTTTTTCTCATTCTGTCTCGTAGTTGAAGTGTACCTATGGTGTAAATGGCAGGCCTCTCATATCTTTTTAAGTGGGAGAACTTGCACAATTGGTGGCTGATTAAATACTTTTTTGCCCCGCTGTACATGGATACAGAACAGCTGCATTTAATACTAACATTGTCTGTACTCAAATATACTGCAGTGTTGACCAATATTTTGATGATTAACTTTTTTTTTGTTTAGTTTTGTATTTTTTAAACTGAAAGGGATCCAAGTGCACACCTATGTAATGTTGGAAATTATGTTTTTAAAGTGAGAAGAATATATTTTTGTCATCGTGTTCATCTCTATCCGTTCTACTTCACTCCCAAAAGTTCCTCTGTCTTGCTGCTTTTAGCATAATAATGTGTCTGGTTAAAGTCATGTTATGTAAAGAGACTTTAGGGAGGCACAGGGGTTAGTACATCCACCTCACAGCTAGGGTTCCTGTTTTGATTCTGACAGAGAGTCTTTCTCTATAGAGTTTGCATGTTCCACCCTCGTGGATTTCCTCTGCTTCTCTGCCCCCTCTACCCCATGGGTACCTGTGAAAGACTGGTCCAAGCATAACCCTGCGTCTTGACCAATGACAGCTGAGATAGGGTCCATCTCTTGAATGCCGGATAAGCGGTATAGATAATGAATCTACAAATGTGAGTTTAGTAGCCGGACATGTCGAATATTTTTTTGTCTTGTTCAATTGTAGGTGCTGTCAGAGCTGGATATTGTCGTGCCGCTTCAGCTGCTGATTGGGATGTTTTCTGATGGTGTGAACTCTTTGAAGGAACTGGCCAATCAGAGGAAGGCGCGGGCCTCTGACCTCATTGGCAACACAGGGCCTCGCAGGGTGAGTTTGATTGAATTTGCTATCCATAAAGAAAATGATATTTCTGTGAAAGTCCGACAGCAAGAGAGACATTCATATTCTTAGCTTTTAAAGCAGGTAAAATTTCACTGACTTTCTTCAAAATAAGTTTTGTAGTGGAATGTGTTTGAGATTGGAAGGTGAGCAGGTGAGCATATGCCCTCTCTTCAGGAGTTCAATATAGGAAATAATATAAGAAATAAGGTAAGACTTTCTGAATTGGATTTTGAAAAATGTTGTGTCCTATACAACCAGGTAAGTGTGGTGTCAGATCCAGGACGCCGTGGGCAGCACAACACACTCAGCCCCTTTCCAAGTCCGTTCAGGAGCCCCTTTCGCAGCCCTCTGCGCTGCAGCCCTTTTAAAAACCTGGGTCATGCCACCGGCCACTGTGCCCTGGACCTGGACTGCGACGATGACGATATGAACCTTGGCTGCTTTATTCTCATGTTCGATCTCATCCTGAAGCAGGTTAGAACGCCTTCCTTTTAACTCTTTCCAAAAGTGCAACCTTTTTTCCAAAGGACAGTCCTGGTAATGTTGACGCTTACTTTATTCCTTATATGAATTATGAAATTCAATAATCATAATCTATGGAAGTATTGTGTAAGCCCAGTGTTGTAGTTGTTGTTAAATGATGTATGCAACTTTAAATAAAGGACGGCCATCCTGCTCATTAACACTGGGCCACTGGACACTGGGATCTGCATTTCGTATAGAATAGCGCTCCACTTTGTGTTCCCTAGTTTCAACAGTTGCCTCCTCTCTTTTTGCAGATGGAGCTACAGGATGACGGTGTGATGCTGGGTCTCGAAAGCAGCCTCGGGAAAGATATCGTGGGCATCATCAACAATGTCTTTCAGGCCCCATGGGGGGGCTCACACACCTGTCAGAAGGATGAGAAGGCCCTAGAGTGCAGCCTGTGCCAATCCAGCATTCTGTGTTACCAGCTGGGCTGTGAGCTCTTGGAGAGGCTGACCCCCCGGGAGGAGATACGCCTGGTGGTAAGACACACGGCATGCAATTTCATCCACAGACTTCAAATGACCCACGTGAATTAGACAGTGAAATGTTCAAAGTGACGGTGACAGTCTTGGGGGCAGTGCGCATCAAGGGGTTAGAGTGGTCGTCCTTGGAACCCAACATTCCTGGTTCAATTCCTGTGCTCCATCTAGCCTTTTGTACTGTTGTAGTCAAGATGACCCGTAACTGCTCTGCTAGTACCATGGAACCATGTACCATTGCCATGGTACATAGTTCATCCATAATGGGTGAAGTGCAGAGGGATTATTAAAAAAAAAACAAACCTAAACCACCACCGACTACAGCAATTCCCTCCTTTCCGGTGCCCCAGCGGTGACCATCAGGCCTCTGGAGCTTATTCCGAAAGCGGCAGCCCACCTGGTATTCAAACGTTCCAAATTCTCCCACACAACTCCCCTTCCTATGTCCCTCCACTGGATCGCGGTAGCCGCTCGCATCAAGTTCAAGTCCCTGGTGCTCGTCTACCGGGCAGTGAATTGGACAGCCCTGTCTTTTCTCCAGCATATGGTCAAGCCACATGCTCCTACCCGTCCCCTCCGATCTGCCACCTCTGGGCGACTGTCCACCCCATCACTCAGAGCCCTTGGCTGCCGATCGAGCCGGTCTCGGCTCCTCTCGGTCTTGGCACCTCGGTGGTGGGACGAACTCCCGAAAAAGGTCAGAGCAGCGTGGTCGCTTCCCATCTTTCGCCGTGAGCTGATAACATACCTGTTCACCAAGCACTACCCTACTAATCGCGCTGAGCCCCCAACTCCTCCGCCAAAAAAAAAAAAAAACATAAAAAAAAAGGGATGAAATGAATGTGTGTATATTGTTGTGAGATGGCTATTTGGTTGAGTGGTCACAACTGACTTCCAATTACTGGTACTTCAGATCTTTGGTGACTGAATTGCACTTTTTGTAAGTCACTTTGAATAAAAGCGTCTGCCAAATGACTGTAATGTAATGTAATGTAACTGTAGATAATGAAAATATCTTGCTCTATTTAGTCTGAAAATGACTCCAGTGTTGTGTTTATGAATGGAGATTCTCCTTTGTGGGTAACCAAGACAAGCTTGAACTTTTACTGCAGGAACCCACTGATAGTTTGGAGGAAACACTTTTACTGCCTCAGCCAGATTTTTCTCTCGGGGCCGAGGATGGAAGTGAGGAAGTAGAAAACTCAAGTGCAACGCACATCGACAGTAACCACTCTCCTGATAATCCACGTGAGTGTCATGCAACTCCCTCGATATTGTCTCGATAAAATGTGGATAAGTGCATTCAAACATTTAGCTAAAATAATTGCTATATGATATATTCATCGTGGACTCCTCATCGAGCTTGGGGCCTCTTGCCTTGGAGCTTTAGGGTCAAATGGTCCTTGACTAAATAGTAGACTGAGGGGACAGTCCGTAGGGTCAGCTGTGATATTTTGATCCGTTTGACCTTAATGATTAATTTTCATTGATCAGACCTCACCTTCTGAGACCTGAAGCTATTTACTGAAAGGGGTAAAATTGAAATAGACAAAAATACGACTAACCTCATCAATGAGTATGGGGACTGAACCATGGCCTGAGTGATCCAATCCAAGAGCGGTGGTATTGTAGTTGTTAATTGCTGAAAGGTTAATCCTGGTTCAGATAGGAAGATGTCAGAACACATCTCAGTTTATTGATCATTGGGGCAGGAGGCCGTTGCTATCCTCTGTCCACTACTGAAAGCGACAACAGTGGGCACTGCAGCAAGGAGCGTTGGAAACTGATGGCGTGGTCTGTGGAATCACATTTTCTTTACATTGGAGGGCCTGGTGTATGTGTGTGTTTTTACGTGTGTGTGTATAAGGCTTCCCTTGGGGAGACACAGTAGGAGACACTGCAGGAAGCCGGTTGAGGCTGCTTGATGCTTCGGACAATGTTTAGCGGCTAATCCCTTGTTTCCTGCCATTCATGTTGATGTTGCATCTGACATTTGCCTGCTACCCTAACAATATGGCGGACCAAATGCATCCCTTGGTGCGCCCTCATACCAGCTGCCTTTTTCAAAAGGGTGTTCCGCCCTGCGCACTGCAAAAACTGTACAGGGATAATAAGAGGAGCAGCAGTGAGTTAAGTGTGGTGTCTTCTTTGGATTCCTCAGACCTCGAACCATCGGGTGTTTGGGGAATGTGCAAATCTTTGAAAATCAAATCCATACGTTGGAGGTTCAGAGTTTTTGTCAGAGGGCAAAGGAGCTCTGACTCTTTTTGGTAGAACACTTTGACTTGGGCAAAGTGTTCTACCAAAAATAAAAATGTAAAATGTGTTTAATTATATATATATACACACACACACACACACACACACACACACACACACCACACACACCACACACATACATACATACATACACACACACATATATATGTATGTATGTATGTATGTATATATATGTGTATATATGTGTATATATATATATGTGTATATATAAATACAGATATTTAGGTAAACACATTGTTTACCTTGCATCTCACCATGTAACATTTACATGAATGACACAATACAATTCTATATATGTTTGGCCATTACCTTACACTTATGATGTCTTGCACTGAATGGAATCAGCCAGGGTTGAATAGTGCGGACAATAGTTGCCGGTAGCCAGCCTCAAACACGTCTCCACATGATCATCACTCGTGGTGGAATAATATGAGAGAGAGATCTCGGATTGGCTGATGTGTGTGCCAAGCAAGTACCGAATGGGGACGGATGATAAGCTTACAGCTATTCTTTTAATGACATGGGATTATTCCACACTGGTTGTAGCTTCATATGATAGGTTTGGTGTTTTGGTGATCATACAGATTGTTTTTAGTTCTTTGTCTTGATGCAAACATTTATTCCAGGCGCATGAGCTGAGTTGTGTGTTCATCAAATTCTTAGCAGAAATGTTCAAAACCAGTACAATACATTAGATAGACTATTTCAAATGTGCCTCCTGTGATATAATTCAAAATGACCTCAAAGATGAACATTCGCTAACACTTCGGTCAACTTCATTCCAGCCATGAAGAATAACTCAGACAAGAAGTTCTCGTACCAACAGCTCCCAGTGTCTTTGAAACTTATATACACCATTCTGCAGGTATTTGTGCTGAGTATATGAATTTGAAAATGAATAACCATCCGGGGTCCCGTTTTCTGGCTTGACAACATCTCCTCTTCATCAAGGAGATGTCCAAGTTCGAAGAGCCTGACATCCTGTTCAACATGCTGAACTGTCTGAGGATCCTGTGTCTTCACGGAGAGTGTTTGTACCTTGCACGCAAGGATCACCCCCAGTTTCTGGCCTACATCCAGGAGAAGATGCTCATTCCCAGGTTTCTGTTAATGGCCTTCCCTCCACAAGACACGTTTATAAGGATGATGTCAATAGAAATATCCGATTGCAGATGTTCGCCTTTGGAGCTCCTTTATGCCCATTTGTAACTAAATTACAACTGATATTTCTGTTTCAGCCTGTGGTCCATGCTGAAATCAGAGTTTTGCCAGCTGGCCTCTCTGGCAGTTCCTCAGCTCCTCCACACCCTCTCTCTGTCACAGGGGGCCGACATATTCTGGAACCTCATTAACACAAACTTCAACAGCAAAGACTGGAAAATACGATTTGAAGCAGGTGAGAGAGAAGGTTATGATGTGATAGATGTCCGATGACTGTTGCTCAAAGTATTTATTGTCACATGCCCGTCAAGAAAACATGTTTCACTGTACAATGCAATCTTACTTTGTTAGAAAGTATAACGATGTGTTATTAACATAGAACAGTCATAAGTAACTTAGTAAGAACATAATATTATTACATACACAATAGCACAATGGGCAGGGAGTGAAAGATGCAGAGGAAATGTAACCTTTTGCAATTCAACATATGCTAATTAAAAGTGCAAATAAAGAGTGTGAGTGAACTGAAAGGTAGACGGTCAAGAGCTGCCAGTCCATGAATATTCTGGCTGTTTTACAAATTTGACGAGAGCTGATATAGTATATTGGCCATTTGAGCGAAATGTAAGTGGAAAAATCAAATTCTATCATATTTTGTCATTTTAAATATGCTAGCATACTCTCATATTTGAGAAATATTATCTATTCCGCTTGTTGTATATGGAGAAAGCTTTTTGACTATTTGTACCTACATTGTTAGACACAAGTATAGCAGTCACAATTACCATTTCAACAAAACTTGAAAGTGAATTTTTTAACATATAATGTATTTTAAAGCCAATCCAGTCAGCCCTTTTGTCATTACATGAATACTAAAATTTGCATAAATATGCCAATTTTAATGCTGATTTAAGTAAAAATGTCTCTTTTTGACAATGAATACTTCAGCTTCACCCAGAAATTACCAGAAATCAACAACCTTTAAGAAAAAAGCCAGATTTTACGTGACTGAATCTGTCATGAACTATACTAATAATCTTTTCTGTTTTGAAATGTATTCCTGCAAACAGAAATAAGGATATGACCTTTTGACATACATAGCAATTGCAAGATGAAAATTTCAACTGATTTCAAAATACCAACTTCAACTATATTATAACTGAAAAAACAGCATGAATTATAGTTTTAAAAATGTCAAAATAAGCGCTGTTTCGTTAATTTATTGTTATATATGGCTAATCAAAAGACGTAAGTTTTGCGATCTCATGGTTTTTAAGTCTATATTTGGATTTTGCTGCACTAATTTGTATGTGCTGCCCAATGGTTGATACACTTCATAAATACTGACAAATAAATACACCTGTGAAAGCTTTAGAATTTTCTTTGCATAACATTGGATGGCCACAATGCATTAGAATTACATGAAAACACCAAATCTAATTATATAATTTGTCCTAACACTTGCCTACATTTCCCCCCACGCGTTGCCATGGTTACAGTGTGGCCAGCAAAGAAGAGCTGTAGGGCCAATAAGGCTTTTCCAACCCCGTGATTGGCACAGATGAGCAATATGACCTTGACAGTGACAAAGGACAGATCCTTTGAGCTGATATATAGGCGGAGTGAAACCTGATAGCAATTCACTTGACCTTCAACTTAAACATCGTCATTTGAACATGTTCTTACGAAGTGAAATACCTTGACTTTTGTGCAGCAAAATGCAGCAAAGCACTGTGCTGCCTTGGATGCTGCGAAAAGGCTCGGATTAATGTAATTTGGTGTATTGAAGCAGATAATTGAAGAGCAGCAAGAGCAAATAGAATGTGGTGTCCCAAGATGTTGGGTCATTCTACACCCCTCGAGTGGGATTTTTCACAAATTAAGCAAATGCCTGGGACCTGATTAGAAAGACCAACACTACCGTTTCAAAAATATATTACCTCACTTGATGATGCAGAAGGGTTCAATTCCACACATCTGCCCACAATCAGCCATAAACATATGATTGTCTTTGCTCATATAGTCATTAATAACCACCATCTCTCTTCATTCTAGAAGCCTCTGGATTTGTTTGTTCCCTTAATAAACTCGGTTTTTTATGTCTCTTAACTCCCACACTGACATCCAGTGGTCATTACTGGTTGTTGCCTATTGTTTGAAAGTCACTGATGCGTCGTCAGTAATTTGAATTGACTTAATATATTTTAGTCATTTGTGGATTTTGGATCAATTTTTTAACAGGCCGCGTCACACGAGCAGTATTGAGCATATCTCGTTCAAGATCTTTGAAAGTGATGTTGGTTCTATATACCTTTTGTGAAAAACAAAAAACAGCTGCTACATGCAATATTTTATATTCTGGTCAAAGATTTGCGGTTGTTCTTTTTCTAGCAGAATCCATTGTAGTATTAAGATGGTATAGTCATTGTTATTAATGCATTTATAGAAACTCATAGGTAGTGAAACATGGGTATTTAGAGCAGAGAAATTGTTTCTTTTGTTGGATTTCCTGGTTGTGATTCCTGATTCTCCTCTCATTTTATATTCTCATAAAACCTCCCAGTGGAGAAAGTGGCGGTACTTTGCCGCTTCCTGGACATTGGTGCTGTGACCAAAAACCACTTGCTCAAATACTCTCTTGCACATGCCTTCTGCTGCTTCCTGGCGTCTGTGGAGGATGTTAATCCAGCCGTGGCCACCCGGGCCAGACTCCTGCTAGACACCATCAAGAGGCCAGCCCTACAGGTGACCGCCCCACACACACACTGCTCGGAATAAAACCAACTCTGGGAAGGAAGGAAAGAATATGGCAGAATATGGTTAGATTGGTAAAAGATAAAAGGAACATAGTGCGCAGGTTGCAGCTTGACAGTCTTTTCTAATACTTGCTGTTCCATTAAAGTTAAATTGTGGCTATATATAAAGAAATTGGAATGGAATTGACATTTTTCTTCAGGTCATAAACAGATTTGTAAAAAATTCCACAGTTGATTGTTTATGAATAGAGTTTCAGAGCAAACTTTTATTGGTCAAATATTGCCTTAACAAATCACTTGTAAAAAATCCAAAAACAAATGACTGGAAACGACACAATTGAACAAAATAAATGGATACGTACTGTGGGACGAAACCCTTTATACAAATATGATTTGTATGTCAAAGAGTACATTGAAAGAGTAATGTCTATACAACAAATGCAACACTGAATGAATGTATTTTCTGCTGTGATTATGTTGTGAGTGTGTGTGTGTGTGTGTGTGTGTGTGTGTGTGTGTGTGTGTGTGCTCTCTAGGGCTTGTGCCTCTGCCTGGATTTCCAGTTTGACACTGTTGTGAGGGACCGGCCAGTCATCTTAAGCAAACTTTTGCTATTGCACTTCCTGAAAAAAGATGTCCCTGCTCTCAGCTGGGAGTTTTTCGTCAATCGTTTTGAAACGCTGTCTCTGGAGGCCCAGCTGCACCTGGACTGCAACAAGGAGTTCCCCTTTCCGACTAGTAAATATGCCCGCTTCACCTTCAGTGTATTTTCTTTTTTCACATTGTGCATTCCTTAAATTACTACAAGGGTAAGAGAAACATTACCTTCAATTCATGCTGTGCATTCAATACATAACCATTCCTTTGACAGCCATCACAGCTGTGAGAACTAACGTCGCCAACCTCAGCGATGCAGCAATGTGGAAAATTAGACGTGCACGATTTGCCAGGAATCGCCAGAAAAGTGTGCGCTCCCTTCGTGACAGCGTGAAAGGAGGGCCGACAGAATCAAAAAGAGCATTTTCACTCCCTGAATCGCTCAGCAACCGACTTCGTAAGTAGGGCAACTAGCCCATCAGCTGGAATCTGACCCTGGAGCATGTTCATTCAGTCTGAGGTAGTATTTGTAAAATTGATACTAATCGTGATTTAAAGCAAATTAAAATAGAACCCACGTCAGGATAACCGGGCCGGATCTGATTGTGTAGTTTATTTTTAGCATATTTTTTGAGTAAAGGCTGGTTCTACATGGTTCTCTCCTCACGTAGTTGCCCCTCTTGTTCCCAAATGTCCCTTTGATACCAGATTGTTCGAATGAAAAACCTCTTGTTCATGTCATTCCTTTTCCTTTTGGATATTTGTGACACAGCAAATGTGCAAAATCACTTCATACCACTTTGAGTCCATATATACATATATATGTATATATTATTTTTTGTCAATATGTGTGTGGTTGTGAGCGCGCACACTTGTGAGTGGATGATTATGAGGATAATTAGTCCACTGGTACGTTCTGTACATTCTCCTAAAGTGTACTCTTCATATGTGGTTTTTAGCTCTAAGGCTTACGAGGCAAGAGCACTCTGCCCCAACTCTGGGAGATATGATAGAGAAAGTCCTGCCAGGTAAAGAACGACCCAAATCTAAAAACATTCAGTATTATTCTGTATACTCACGTCCCATTGGTCAGATACCGCTGTATGATTATTACCAGAGGGAAAATGTGACAAAGTGAAATTACACTTAAAAAGGCAACCTTTTGCTCAGTGGTGTCAGCCATTGCTTTTTCATGCTGACTCAGGCTAATATTATCTCAACAATTCTCTTGGTAACAGTTCGCTGAGTTTTTTTTTTCTTTTTTGTTTTTTGCTCGTTGACATATTCCATGAATTTGTTGCACTGATGTTTGTTTTTGTTGCATGGTGTTACATCCGTGTTCCTTGACAAGTGAACTGGACTGGATGAGTTGACCCCACCCCTGTGTGTTACTGCTCCTTCTCTCCCCATTTTCTCCCGTCTGCAGCACGTTTCCTCCCGCACTTTAACCCTGACGCTTCAGCCCCTCTTGTAGGCCAGACTCCATCTCCTGAGGATGATACCATTATCAGAGACCTGCTCCCGGAGGACGCAGGTATCGATCACCAGACTGTTCACCAGCTGATTATGGTGCTCATGAAATTTATGGCCAAAGACAAGAGCAGCGCTGAGGCTGACATCGGCAGCGCCAAAGCTTTTAACACTGTGAAACGTCATCTGTACGTGCTGCTGGGTTACGACCAACAGGAGGGATGCTTCATGATTGCGCCTCAGAAGATGCGCACCTCTACCTGCTTCAACGCCTTCATCGCTGGCATTGCACAAGTGACTGATATTTTCATCTTGATGTCTAATTTTTTGTCAGTTTGCGGTATTGCAGCTTTACTGCTATGTTTGATAGTATCTTATCACTGCAAAGCATGCAAGCCTAATGGATTCCAATTGACATTTCTCTCAGGTCATGGACTACAATATCGGTTTGGGAAAGCAGCTGCTCCCCCTCGTGGTTCAGGTACTGAAGTACTGCACATGTCCTCAGCTGAGACACTATTTCCAGCAACCGCCTCGATGCTCGCTCTGGGCCCTGAGGCCACACATCCGACAGATGTGGCTCAAAGCGTTACTTGTGATCCTATATAAGGTATATTTTGTCATAAGAATGTGTCAAAAAAAAATGTTCATGTCGAGTTGGTCACACTAAAGGAAAATGTTGGTTGGTGTGTTTTCTCAGTCTCTTATGATGTCCAAATGAATATCGCAATGATGCGATACTATAATAGAGCTCTTTATTGCAGTATCCTTATAGAGACATGGAAGGAAGTAAAGTTGTCCTCCATCTGATCCACATTACTATCAACACTTTGAACGCCCAGTATCACAGCTGCCGTCCTCACGCCACGGCAGGCCCTCTATACAGTGATAACTCCAACATGAGCCGCTACAGTGAGAAGGAAAAAGGTCAACAGATTTATATTGTTATTTCTATTGAAATAATGCGTTGGATAATAATTTCCAAAAAGTGACGGGGGAAACACGTTAATCGATGATATCGTTAGAGAATGAAACCTCTTAAGATGGCAGCAAAAAAAAAAGAGTAAACCACTGCCCTTTATTTTAACAGCGTAATTATCATTTCGCATATTTTTGTCTGTTTAGAAGAGGACAGTGTATTTGATGAGTCCGATGTCCACGACACACCGACGGGTGCTGCAAACAAGGAATCGCAGACCTTCTTTGCCCGACTGAAGAGGATTGGTGGTAGCAAATCTGTGAAATACCAGCCCGTGGAGCTGAATGCCAAGAAAAGTAAGAGGCTGCGTCTCACGGAGTCAATTGTTGTATGACATCACAACGAAAAACAAAATGTTGAGAGGGTTTGTTTCTTCGATTGAGATGAACCGTAGTTTTCCTTTCGTGTGCCAGGTGAAATTGAACTATCGGAGTACCGCGAAGCCAGTGCTCTGCAGGATAGCATTCTGCACTGTGTGCGTGAGGAGAGCACGAGGAAGAAGCGACTGCAAGCCATGAACAAGCAGAAGTCTCTGGACATATCCAACACGGACTCCATCCTCTTCAATTTGGATGAACATCGACGCAAGTCCTGCATTGACCGCTGCGACATGCACGCTCCCCCTGTAGTCCTATCCCCATCCTCCACCACACACCGTGGCAGGCATCATGGCAAAGGGTCTTCGGATGGCTCTTCGGTTCGAGTGGAGGGCAGCGATCCTGTGGACCGCAGAAGCTCTCGAGGCGGCCAGTCCGACATTTCCAAGCCTGTCATTCCAGAGGTGCGCCTCAGCTGCATGGAGACTTTTGACGACAAGTTGGATCAGGGCTCAATGGCAGGCTCAGCTCAGGAAAAGGAGGATCCGGATCTCATTGACCTTTCGTCTGACTGCACCTCCATTCCAGAAAAACATTCACTACTCTCCATGTCTGACAGCGACTCTTTCGTGTTTGAGCCATTACCCCCGTTGAGGATCGTGGAGAGTGATGAAGAATGCGACCTGAACACAATCGTCGGCTTCAAGTTTAACGGGAGTCCAAAAGTTTTGGCTTCCCCTGCGAGCAGTAGCACTTTGCGGCTTTCCCCCATGGTCCAGGTGAGCGTGGAGGACTGCTCGAATGATAAAAAGAACTCAGAACCCCTGAGGGGAGAGGGAACCTCAGAGCGACAAGTTGTGGAAAAGAGGTTGAATCGTGTGACTCCCTGCACTTCTCTGGATCTCCCCGACCAACAAGAAAACGTGTGCCACGAAAGCCCAATAATGACTCTGAAGCAGAAGAGAGACCTGCTGAGGAAGACGCCCCACGTCCCCGACACTTCACTAGATGACACTTTTGTGACCCCTGAGGACCTGAAGTTCGGTACGAGTCCATCTGGTAGGACGATCTTTTTGGACATCCCGGAAGACAGGGCAGAACCTCTGTCCTCACCGGAAAACACCAAGAGCAACAGCAACTATGAAGAAGAGGACGGTGATGATGAAGAGGATGACGATATGTGTGATGAAGGGGACAGTGATCCTAAACCTGATGATGTGGATGATAATGACGAAGCGGAGTTTAAGATCCAGATTGTCCCACGACAACGCAAGCAGAGGAAGATCGCTGTCAGTGCCATCCAGAGGGAATACCTCGACATCTCATTCAACACGTTCGACAAACTCAGTGGGGATCAGATCGGAGAAACAGGTAAGGGAGAAAAAAAACACTTCTAGTTTCAATTCAGTTCTGCTCTGCTAGTGTTCTTCTTATACAAGCTAATTTTCAAAAATGAGTTCCTAACAAGAAAGACTTCAGGCTTCAGCGATTTCTAATATCGCTGAATTTTGCAACCCTTTGGGTAACATATGGATAAAGTCTTGCTTATTTTTATGTTCTTTCTTTTATTTTTACTATTACTCAAGGTTTTTTTCTGCCTAACGTTTCGGTATTTCTCACCATATTATTGCAACACTTCAATGAAGACGTCTGAAGTCAGCCTTTTACTCCAAATGTTGTCCCTTTATTCCCAACACTTTCTTTTGATATAACCCCGTGCTCCATCTCACTACCCTCTCCACCAATCACTGGACCACATCCTGTTTCACAAACCTGCAGTCTGGTGATCAGTGGAGGGCTGTAAAGTGGCACTCCAACAGCCTATAGCTTCTATGATAGGGACCACCCCCCCCCCCCCCCCACCACCACCACCACCACAAAGTTCCTCACCCTCGAGAGACTGACAGAACTGCACAACAGCCCTCCCTTACATGTCAGTAATCACTACGTAAGGCGTACAATGCATAAAAAACACGGACGACAACTTGACATTCTGAAGTAAAACTAGGAGGGTCCAGGTGGACTACCAGCCACTCCAATGAGACCAGGGCGCATTCTTGCCCTCTTAGGAACATGACGTCTCATTCCTAAATGTGGACCCCCCAAACACGCTTGCTGGGGCACTCTTTGACCAAATGGCCACGATGGCCCCAGCAAACCCCGGGCTCTGTTGTGTGTCCTGCTTTCAGTTGTTGTACCACAGCCATCAACAGCTCAGTTACTTCATTAACCCAGGCTGGCCTCTCTCCCTCCGTGTGGCTCGCCGCTGCAACCCTGACGGCAGGAGGGTTCTCCTCTTGACCGCTCGTATTAACCCCGCCCCCGCACGATCTCCTTCGCTACAGCCACCTCCAAGGCTGGTTGAAGAGCTCTGATCAAGTCAGGCTCTATTTCGCTAGCCAAACCCCGCAGCGGTTCACCAGACTTCCTGCCCCGATCGCTTAGCTTGTTACGCAGGAGCCATGGTTGCAAACACTCTCCGACCTGTTCAAACTGGGCTCAGAAAGCTTCCCAATCTGACCTGCTGGAGAACCGGGGGCCTCCACAGCCCGGACAATGGCCGAACGCGGCAAGCCATCACCTCCTCAGTCAGTCAACACCTGTTGGTCGGATACCCGACCATGACGTCAGGCCGGCCTTGTCAGCCGATTTCACAGTGGCTTCTCTCACCTGGTTTCTGGCTGCGTATGTAAACCTGATCGTCCATTTCCTTCAACCAGCCGAAAGCGCCTCCCCGTCGGACCTCTCCTCCATCTTCACTGTCGGTCCTGGACCGCCGTCCGTGTTACACGCAGGAAAACAGGCTAACTTGAGAAAAAATTGCGACAAAATCAGCCAGGGCGCCGCCACTTGTTCGAAGTCACTTCTGACACCAGTGTAACACTTCAATGACACCTTTACAACAAGGCTTTCACTCTAAATGTCGTCACTTTATTCCCAACAACTTCAACAACTAGACTCCGTGCTCCAGTTCCCTACTTCTGCGTTTTCCAATCTTCCCGCTCCAACCTTTGTCAACCTGCTTCCCCCGTGCACTCTGTCCACCAATCACTGGACTGCAGGTCTGTCAAATGGGATGCAGTCCGGCGATCAGCGAAGGGCCGGAGAAGAACAGATCAACAGCCTATAGCTTCTTTTCCGGGATCGCTACGCTATTGTTAATTTTGATTTTGCAAACAATCGTGTGCTTGAGAGAATGTATGGTTTTGTGTTTCCATAAATGGCCTTGTAATCAACTGCTGACTGGTCCAGTTTGGACCCTGGCTCTCACCTAAGAGCCTCTCACATTCACCTAACAGATTGTGAATATATGAATGACTGCGAATACAAATATGTAAATAAAAGTAAAGTAAGTAAGTTTGAGCACCCATGTCATAGCAAGACAAACAGGAATTATAAAGTCAGCTCACATTATATATAAAAAGGTGCAAATCACAAAATGTAAGTATCTTTCTTGAAAGATTTTTGAATGCAGATGCAGTCTGTGCCCCTTAAATCTGCTTAATAACCATATAGCTTCTCATGTTAGGTGAATTTCAAAGAATCTTTCTTTTCTTTTAAGCCCTTCTAAACAAATAAGAACCAATGTAAGACGTTTTGAGCACACATTTAAAGCACTAAACGTTGTACTTAATGTAAAAAAAAAAAAACCCTTAACATTAATCAAAGTAAAAAATTGTAAAGCAAATTGTCTTCAGTTTAGAACTGATTA
Source organism: Fistularia commersonii (assembly GCF_037954325.1). NCBI lineage: Eukaryota > Metazoa > Chordata > Actinopteri > Syngnathiformes > Fistulariidae > Fistularia > Fistularia commersonii. Next base: position 15,204,176 of record NC_141284.1, on the reverse strand, counting down.
AACTATAAAAGTGGAATTTTTTATGCTGGTTGACCTTCATGCATCCTTGCTTAATTGATGATCCTTACTGAATGTTTAGGGGCATTAGTGGCGCACTTTACTCCGTCATATTGCCTTCCAGATCACAAAGTTCTGTCTGCCTTGGAAAAGCCACGAGAATCTTCCTCAGCCCCAACGCTTGAAGCTGCAATGCCCGAAACGAGCCACCGCTCTTCAGTTTCAAGTAGGATCCAAATACTTTACTTCTCGATCTCCTTATTAAATTCCAAAAAGTGCAGGGCCATTAAACATGAGGAGGGTCTTTGTAGAGATCTTTGGAGAGAATAGGGAAGCCATTACTTTGCTAACTGGCATTGGTAGACTTAGGACTCAGGACCAGTAGTTTGAAATAAACTAGTGTAAGCTGTATCGAATTTCTCAGAGCGTGAATAACAAAATGCCCCCAATTGTTTTATCTTCCATTGTCCAATAGTTAGAACTTTAAAAAAGGGTTATAATAGTGGAATTTGTTGAAAAAGGCTTACATTAGTATCAAATTCATACCAATAAAATGTACTTAACATTGACCATCATTGACCATCTCTTTTAATATGAATATCGTATTTCAACATAACACCATGCACATGTTGTTGGTACAAGTGTAATTGTTGTCGCCAGACTTTAAGCCCAGGTGTGTTATTCTGCTTGTTACCTTCAGCTCAGTACCGTCAGGTGAAGCGAGGCTCTCTTGGAGCTCTGACAATGAGCCAGCTCATGAAGAGACAGTTGGAACATCAGTCCAGTGCGCCACACAATATTAGTACATGGGAGACAGGTCAGTCATCAGTGCATCATCCCATCACCCAAAACTTGCAGTTCTTTTTTTTCCAATTCCAGTGCTTTTTCCCCCTGTAGGTCCTACAAAGACCAGTCTGCTGTCTGCACCAAGCACAGTGAGCATGTTTGTCCCGGCGCCCGAGGAGTTCATTGATGAGCAGCCCACCACAATGTCTGACAGGTGACTGCATCATCTCTGTGGTCTGTTTTGCTCTCCTGGGATTCGGAAATATTTTGCAGTGCCACCCTTTTCTGAGCTGCCATATCACTCTAGATACACACTTGTCACAAATCCAATCTCCAGGGAATTACTTCTTCATCGTCCCGCTGTCACTCACTGAGTATAAAGAGAGTGGGCCTGTGCGATTCAATGGTTTGTGGATAAAATCAGCTGAAACGGGTCCATCCACATTGGACCAACTTTATACACGGCATACAGACAAAAATGATGCTTTGAGAGATTTAGAAAGTATTTATTTTAAGCAGCTTGTTCAGCAGTGTGTGCTTCAACGCCATTGTTTATGCTCTCAGCACTGTTAAACCGCATCAAATCATATTTTGTTTCACTTGGCAGAGGACAGCGGTGGATTGTGGCTGCCGAGTGTTGAAAACATTGAGACTGAGTTTGGGTGACAAAGTTTGGGTGCTGAAAAGTAATTGAATGACTCCATGTTCAGTCTCTGCGACACTTAACTTATTATCCTAACTTTGTAGCGAGCCATATTAGCCAGCTTGCTGACCACTTAAATACTTTCACCTGTCAGCTGCATGAAGCTAATGTTTTGGCAGTGCGACCTAATGCAATATCTGAGATGCACATAGAAAGTGTTAGCTTAACAGCTCATACTTTCACTGTGTCAGCAATCTGTAGTGTTTTTATGTGTCTAAAATATGTATAGGCTCTGACATCCCCGAACTTCCGTCAGATGTATGTCTTTGGAATGGCAACTCCATAGAAACAACGTTGCTTAGACGATGACAGAAATCCAAATTTGGGCGCCAACAGATGATGAGGCCAAATGTGGCCACTGTTTCACTTCAAGGCAATAGTCTGAGCTGAGTTTTAGAGAAAAAAAAGACAAAGATAAAGACTCGAACCGGGAAAGCAGCCATGGCTGCATAACCCATGCGTGATGCCATTTTATTTTACTTTTTGAGCATACGAGTCACTTCAGGGCAGAGAGCGGCTTACAACAAATCCGATACTGGACTCATTTTAAAAAATAATGTGAAAAGCAAAGCACAAAAAAAGTCAGAGCTGATGAATAAATTACAACAGAGCACCAAGGTTTGTAGTGTGAGTCTAGCCCGTGTGATGTTCCAGGTGTCGAGACTGTGCAGCCGTGCTGGAGGAATATGATGAAGAGACTCTGGGGCTTGCAGTGGTGGTCCTTTCTATGTTCATCCACCTCAGCCCCGATTTGGCTGCTCCAATGCTTCTTGACATCATGCAGTCTGTGGGCAGGTACAGCCGATCCAGCTTTACGCAATCTACATCCACACAGCACTCCACTGTTAAATGAAGTTTCATAACTAACACTTAGAACTCATGTATAATTCATGTCTGAATCCTAATCCGCTGCTTTGACTTCTTTCAGGTTGGCATCGAGTGCCAATTTCTCTGGACAAGCTGAGAGGTACGAGACATTAAAGCCTTGACGGCAGTGCTCTCAGATATTCGCTGTGTTTATAGATGAGTTTAATAATAGATGTAAAGTATGACTGCCTGTCCAACACAGCCATTCTCCATGTGATGCTTTGCAGTATGTTGGTCCCAGGGAACGTAGCAGGTGTAGCCAAGCAGTTCCTCCGTTGTATGTTCCACCAGCTGGCCCCTAATGGCATTCTGCCTCAGCTCTTTCAAAGTAACATCAAAGGTGGACTCATGCTGCTCTCTATTAGTGACTTAGAGCATGCCTTTTCTGTATCCCTTATTTCACTATTTTCACAAATTTTTCCTGTCCGTACCCCCCCCCCCCCTCCCCCACTCCCGTGTGTTTGTGTCCATATTCGACAATTGCACGGTGGCCTCAGCGAATTAAAGACACCGATCCATCTATGTTCTTTCTGTCCTTCCTTCGTTTTTCTGCAGATGGGAGTTTTTTGAGGACGCTTGCATCATCACTAATAGATTTCAATGAATTAAGTTCTGTCGCTGCACTCAACATGCTGCTCGAGGTGGGATTTTCCTCTATGTATCTACATGGAGACTTTGAACCAGCAGGAGGAGCTCTTGTTCAAGCGAAACTTTTCGGTTCCAGCATAAGTCCATCTATAGCAAGACTCGCGGGCATTCAAGAAAACCTGGCTCACTGCTCGCCACTTTACCCATCTATTGATATTGATACGCTGCATAAATGACACAGACACGAGTCCAGTCAAGCATGAGTTGATCCAAGCAATCATCTGTGCCTCAGTGTCCCAAATCTGCCGCCCTCATCATGAGCATTGGCACTGATCAGGAGTAGATGATCGGTTACATGGAAATCTCTTCGCTTATAGAATTTCATTATATAACTCTGCTATGTTTTATGCCTGTGTGCACCCCACCCCACCCCAGGGCTTGAACAACAAGAAGAGCTTGCCAGCAGGGGGTACTATGCTGCACTGCCTTGACAACATCGCCAATTTCATGGAAGCTCTACCTATGGACTCTCCCAGCAACTTGTGGACGACCATCTGCAACCAATTCCAGACCTTCCTCACAAAACTGCCCTCTGTGCTTCCTCTGAAGGTAATATTGACTGCAGCTCACTTAATCATGCTCTGATATGGTTTAATGTGATTATAGTGTAAGGAAAAAGCATCTATGCGTGCCCTTGTCAGGTTCAATAGGACCAAGTGGTAAGATTGTAATTGATTTGACTCTGCTGCTTTTGACCTTGGAGGTCAGATTACTATACTCTAATCAATTTATCATAGTAGGGAATTTAAAACACAAAAGCTCGATGCTGGGGTGAATATCACGGAATAATTCACTGCTTGACACGTACAGTATACTATTTTCGCATATTTGGGATTGCTGAAAATCGTGGCAACGGTTAAGATGTCGTGATTTTTTTTTGTTTTGTTTTAGTGCCCCATGGATTCCAGTTTGAGGATAATAATTTGCCTATTGAAAATCCCAACTACAAATGCAACGAGGGTAAGCTCATTGAAGAATAAATCATACCAAAATGTGTTCATCCTGGTTTTTTAAAATCTAACCTTTTCTCTTCCTCCCGTGATCTGCAGAGCCTCCTGGAGCCGTTTTCCAAGCTACTCAGCTTCGTCATCCAATATGGCATTTTCAGTCTCTCGTACTTAGTAGAACTATGTGGACTGTGTTACAAAGCCTTCAACAAGGTACGCCAGAATATGTTTGCTCTTGATCTTATCATTTAAAAAAAACAAAACACAAAAAAAAAAAAAAAATGACACACATTTTCATCTGTAAAAGTTTTTTTTTTTTTCTTGGATATGAGTGAGCAAAACTTACAAAAATGATTTCCTCGTGCTTTTTTTTAAATACAGTCGTCGACAGTCTCTTTTCTCACTGTGATCCTGCCATCCTTTAAATCTCATATCTGAGTTGCACGATATGCATCCCACGGGCGAACAAAATGCTGTTTTTTTTTTCCATTATAGTACATCCAGAATTTGCTGGCAGCCATTATATATGCTCACTTGAAAGAGTTAAACCTTTTAAACAAATTAGCAGTGATGCAAATGTTGAGATCCTGTTTGCAGGCCTCTCGGTCATCACTCTTTTGGTGCTGAACCTACTTCCCCGATTCTCCAGTCAGCTAGAAATGTGGCCATGTCTCAGATGATTAAGTAGGCAATCAGGCAGTATTGATTAACATGATTAGTTGGTGTGCTAGGGCCAAGGATCTATGGTGTGTTTCTGAGTGGCTGTCTCAGACTGAGATGGAGCCGGGGTTGTCTGCACTGTTTGGCCAGATGGATCCTCAATCCTCCACCACTGTCAACGCTGCATGCTTTATGTCTCCTGCAGTATTGATTTTCTACACCCTCTTCAATTCCTTGCCATATAGTATCCGCTTTTAAAATCCCCGAGTCACTATGACCAATTGCTTTTGGGACCTGTCCTCTGCAGTTGTTTTATGGTAAAGTGGGCCTTTTGGGAAGCACAGGAAGGATTCTCAGCTGTCTCGCTTATCTTCGGAGGTCAGGTTTTAAGGACATAGTCGGGCTTTTTGGGTTTGCTAAAGTTTGTCACTCTGCGCCTCAAAATGCAGCCGGGCCCTTCAGGTTAAGAAACAGCCCATGAATTTCTATTCAACACCAGGACATGCCCCAGCACGCTTCTTTTTTTTTCCAAGCTCCGCATGAAGGTGCATTAACAAGCCACACGGTGAGAATTGTCACAAGTGGCTCGTCATTCCCAAATAGCGGAGGAGTTTGTGCCTGGGCCTAACATGAGTGAAAATGACCGCATAGAGAAAAGAGAGGCAAAGTGGAAGGCAGAAGATGACAGTATGGTTTGTAAACAGGCAGCTGGGCTTTGTGTGAAAGGGATGAACAAAGAGAGCAGCCTGTCCTCAGGGAGGGAGAAGGCAGCCTGACAGCCTCATCTGAGCTGCCTGGGACTCTGGGAGGAGAGATCTGGACTGGCCTAAATCTACTCCTTAGCTCCACTATTGTCTGTCTTTTCTCTTGCTCCCCCCCTCCCCTCTCGCCGCCTGTCCTTCTCCCTCTATTCAGACAACAGAGTTTATACTCTCCTCGCAGCATGAGTAAGGGAGAGTGATAATAGAAAAAGGCAGTCTTGCTGCATCAGTAAATTTACTCCACTCTTCTATCTCCACACATCCAGGAGAGAGATAAGTTCTACATGTCCCGCATTGTGGTGCTGGAGCTTCTTCAGGCTCTCAAGTTCAAATCTCCTCTGCCTGACACAAACTTGTTACTGCTGGTCCAGGTATAAACAGTATCTTACATCATTTCTCTCCATAATTACCAAATACTTATTCACAGTGAAATCACTGGCCTTTGTAGATATAGAAATGTTGAACACATGGCTCTAAAAAAAAATGCAATCCAATGTAAATTAGTGCAACATAATTGTGTCAGTGACAAAAAAGCACAATATTACACGATAATAATGTATGTTGAGTACTTTTTCTAAATTTGAAGAACTATCCTCTATTGTAAGTCGCTTTGGATAAAAGCGTCTGCCAAATGCAATGTAATGTAATGTAATGTAATGTAATGTAATATAGACTGAGTTTGGTTCAAGCCAAAGTCCTGAATTGAAAGTGTCAAGTAAGAAACAGAAGTAATATCAGTAGTTAGTTCTTCAAATTTAGAAAAAGTACTCAATATACATTATTATCGTGTAATATTGTGCTTTTTTGTCACTGACAAATTATGTTGCACTCATTTACATTGGATTGCATTTTTTTTAGAGCCATGTGTTTAACATTTCGGGGAGTAGTGCTTAATATACTTATATATATATATATATATATTTTCTATACTGACATAAAAAAAAAACTCAGAACATTGCTTATGCATTTTTTAAAGAAAAGCAATGAGAATTTCAACAAGACTGTAGTGTTTTTTATTTTCCTGCGTCAAATCTACGTCTTTAGAATAAATGCAGACGTCAAATAAACGTAGTAGAACATTTCTTTGTGAAATGTATTCCTGCGATGGCATAAATTCGAGGATTCAAAGGGTTCAGAGAGCTTTATTGTCAACGTGCAGTGTCCCGTACTATGAAATTTACGATGACAATTATTGTCAAATGTGAAATATGCAGATGAAGTAAAAGTTGATCAAAAGTTCATCCAAGTACGCAGTAACACTGTGCATAATTTTCACTGTATTTTAAATGTTTTATCTTGAACATAGGACTAAAACATGTGCCTTGGTTTATCTTAGTTCGTTTGTGCAGATATCGGTACAAGGCTTGCGGAATCCACCATCATCCAAAAGCACATGATCTCAACTCTGCCGGGGGTAAGATTTTAGTTGTAGCGAGTCATGATCATGTTATAGCATCTTAGAACAGCGAGGGGTAAAGAGAGATGGCGCTGTGATTCTCCCTGAAGCTGTTCCATGTTGTCAACAGTGCACAACAGCAGCAATGGAATGCATGAGACAATACATAAGTGAACTCCTGGACTTTATCGCTGATATGCACACGCTTACCAAACTCAAAGTAAGTCCGATTCCGGACAGCCTTCGATAATATACCGTTATGTGCACAGTTTGGTTTTATCGCTGTAACTCTGCTACTCAGAGCCATATGAAGGCTTGCTGTCAGCCACTGCACGAGGACACTTTCGGGGGGAACCTTAAAGTGGGTTTGGCACAAGTCGCCGCCATGGAGATCAGCAAAGGCAATCACCGTGATAACAAAGCTGTGCTCCGTTATCTTCCCTGGCTTTATCATCCTCCCTCAACCATGCAACAAGGGTAAGACAAAGGCATTCGATGCTCATACTTGTGTTTTTAAATGTTAGTCCAACTAAAAGAAATATATTTATCATAAGAAATATGGTTTTTCTAAACTTCTCTGACATTGCTCTCAGCAGTTTTCACTGAATCGACTTTACACCAGTGGGAAAAAAGCCGCTTACAAAAACTGTTGATAGATATCTGAGTGTTAGTGTTTCAGAATTGGACAATTTCACTGGAATCTTTGAAGTATTTCAAACAATACCTTTTTTTCAAAGACTGTTAAGAATTTTGAAAATGTAATGTGACATTAGATAAATATTATGAACTATTCTCCATTTTTTTTTTTTCGTAGGCCAAAGGAATTCATAGAATGTGTTTCCCACATCCGTCAGCTTTCTTGGCTGCTTCTGGGCTCCCTGACGCACTGTGCCCTGCATCAGGGCTCCACCTCTTGCATGCCCATCCCTCTCGATGCAGGCTCTCACATCGCGGATCACCTCATTGTTATCCTTATTGGCTTCCCAGAACAATCAAAGGTCTGGCTTAAAAATCATTTCAGATGATTCCGTCTGAGTTTCAATCTCACTAGCCTTTTTCTATTTTCATGTCAAATCCATGTCCCCAGACATCGGTGCTGCACATGTGTTCTCTGTTCCACGCCTTCATGTTTGCCCAGCTGTGGACGATCTACTGCGAGCAAGCAGCTGCTGCCCCGACCCTGCAAAACCAGAATCAGACAGAGTTCTCTTCCAGCGCCATACTAACCGGCCTGGAGTTCTGGAGCCGTGTTACCCCCAGCATCCTGCAGCTTATGGCTCACAATAAGGTGGTGAGTGGTCCATCTTCTCACAACATCAATATGAATATATATATATATATGTATATATATATATATGCTACTCAAGGTAGGAACGACTGGACATGTGATTCATACACCATTAAATTTATATATAGAGGAGGTTCTGTTGTACTACTTTATCACATGGTTAGCAGTTAGTTGCAGAACAATGTTGAAATTTCTATGCACAAATTACCGCAGTTCAAAAAAATGCAAATAATCATCATTAACTCGTGCTGAAGTCACTATGACTTCATACCTGCGACTTAATCAATCCAAAAAAAGTTTTAAATTGTCAATCATTTTTACACCAATTGATCAGTGACCTTATAAGGTTCCCTCAGTCTTCTGTAAACATTTATTTCATACAGAACACATTTGGTTTCACATCAATTAAACAATCAAACAGCTGCGAAATATCATTCCTCCAATTCTGATCACGGGAAATGCGCCATGATCCAATGAACTCAAAGTGACGGGTTAATTTGATGATGGTTAAGCTGCAGAAGGCTTAGAATGTAGGGAAAACCAAATTGCACAATAAATCAAAATATTGCCACTAGTTTAAATTTTTTACACTAGTAAAGTGGAAACAGCTATGACTGTATTGGTCAGTTTTTGTTTCACAACCGGAATTGGATGAAACAAATGTGATTGAGAGAACTGAAATCTTACTCCTCATCGAGCAACAGATGCTGAGGACACAATTTGTCATTGAAAGGGTTAAACAGTATTTAAAATAAGTGCAATAATATCAGCTTCACGTAACTAGAATTATAGTATCCATCAAGGGGCCCAATAGTAATAGGTAGTTATTTGTTACCCATGGCACGCTATGCGTGTAGCCCAACAGTATCATACATATTCGATTTGAGGAATCCCTGCTAGTGTGACTAATGAGGAATTTCAATTTGTATTTCTTTTTGCTCAGATGGTAGAGATGGTGTGTCTTCATGTCATTAGTCTGATGGAAGCCCTGCAGGAATGCAACTCAACCATCTTTGTCAAGGTGTGCTGAAACTACAGATTGTTTTTTTGAATCATTTAATTGTTTACGTAAAATTAAAATCTATTTATCATCACCTGTCCTTTCTTTAGCTAATTCCTATGTGGCTTCCCATGATTCAGTCAAACCTGAAGGTAAGTGTTCTACGTATCTCTCTGCTATTATTCATACTTATATAACATGTTGGAAGTAGATATTTTACTCCATTACTGTAAAGAATAGCTTTCCCCTCTTTCCTTCTTGGCGTGCTTCCACAGCACCTGTCCGCGGGACTGCAACTGCGTCTACAGGCCATCCAAAACCGGGTGAACCACCAGTGTCTGCAGGGCCAGACACCCGGAGCCCCGCCATTCGCTCTGCGCAAATGGCTGCAGTGCACCCAATTCAAGATGGCTCAGGTGGAGATCCAGTCGTCTGAGGCTGCCTCACAGTTCTACCCAATGTGACCCGTTCGGCGATCACCTCGGGGTCTTTTCAGTCTTTTGACGTGCATGCACCTACTCTGGCTGACCAAAACTGGACTTTTACGGATTGCGGACTGATGCCGTTCAGTGATTCACGTTGACGGAATCATTCTCAGCTACTTTACTATGTTTTACCGATATGATATGTACAGTAAGTCTATACTATTTTAAAACCAGTACTAGCACTGTTAAAGGTTTGTAAAGCTGGTGTAGATTAAGTGTTGAACCAAACAGCAAGAGTCAATAATTGCCTGATCATTTCTATGCAGTAGATCCATGTCAGTCAGGGTCTGAAAGCATATGCTTGCAGTATCTTCGTCATGCTCACTCTGTGCCATTCTACCACTTTTTAAGTTGCTTGGTTGCAAGCTGGACAATAAAAGGTCATGTTTTTAAGACCCTTTATCTTTTCATGTGAATTCTGGACCACAAAATTCAAATGTGGCATTTTTCTGCCCTTTGATTTCTGAAATGATATGGAAATTTTGCCAGTTTGCCATAATGAAGGTGGCAGAGTGATTAAATCAGCGCTGTTGTTTTTTTCTCTACTGGACTGAACCCGCAGATATCTCCAGGAAAATGACATGACACGCATTAGCCGGCTCCCATCTGAGATCCCTATCAGACTGTCACTCATGATGCCTCTTGCCGTCAGAGCTCCAATCAATCAGGAGCCAATCCGACTTAGAGCAGCTTGGTAACCTGATAAGGTGGAGCCAGACACTGGATGTAAACAAGACTATTTTGGTTGAACCCCCCACCTCCACCCCAAAGTGGAGGCCGCCCCACAAGCTTCTCTACCCCCCTTCATCGACAGTAGCGAAACAGATTGGGCCATGCATATACCAACCAAATACAATTACCTTTGGCTTAATGTGGTTTGTTATGATTAAGCATTGTTGTGAGGTCTAACCACATTACCAAGAAGCTCTTGTCTGAGAATAACAGATGACATGACAGCAGGGCTAGAAAGCTAAACAGCACATTTATCTTTTTTTTTGATCTCCACTGCCGCACGGATTTCATTATCAAGCTTTAGGATTAATCAGATTTGATGATACGAATGTATTCTGTTCGCAGAAATCAGTTTATTGGACAAAAATAAGACAAATTGAATTTATTGTTTATATTTTTATGCAAGCCCCATTTTGAGAGGCGTGTGCCAAATGGGCTCTAATATTTGTCACACAATGTGACAAATGTGACAAAAACAGACACACACACACACACACACACACACACACACACACACACACAGTATCTCGTGACCCCAAAGGGAGCTGAATCAGGCAGCAGTGCCCCTTCTCATCAACCTCTAGTCTTGGCTCATCAAAGAGCCCCTCTCCTGCTGCGTGTCTGTGTGTGTAAGTGTGTATTACAGTGATGCTCGGCACAATTGTGTATGCGCATGTGCCCCTGCATGTGCACAGGTGTGTGTGTGTTTATTCAGGTCCCCCTTGCTCTGGGGTTGCATCTATCAGCCACTGCCACCGTTGTGATCGTTTGAACTCGCATCCCTTTTTGAAAGAACCCAGCTCATTAGCAGCAGCTTATGTAATCAGTGTCCCACAGGTATCTAGCACTTTCCCGGCCTCTGCCTGCCTGCTCGCCTGCCTGCTGCCTCCTGGAGGACCATACGGGAGCGCTGACCTGATGAGCAGGCAGCTGGAGGTACCCAGAGTAATTAATGCTGACCATAGGTCTCTCAGGCAAAGAGGGTGTGAGTGGGTCCTCAAAGATTGTGAAGGTCATCTTTGAAAGGAGTGTGTGTGATATTGCACATACACACAGACACAAGCACACACCAGTCATGGGCAAGTCCGCTGTGTCACCAGGTGTATGCATTAGTGACACTCCTTGATTAAAGATGAATCAGAGAGAGGCAGTCACACACACACACACACACACACACAAACACACACACACACACACTGACTGAAGCAGATCCAAATTGCCAGCACTTCTATTCAGAGTCCAAAAAGCAAGTGGCTATTCTATAAATATATATATATATATAGATGAATATATATATTTATATATATATTAGCATTAGACACCGTTGTAATAACTTCTGAGAGCCTTGTAAAGCCTGTTGAGACAGTGGCAATCTCTGGTCCTACCGCCTAGTGCTGTCACATTGCTTTTATTACAGTGAAATCCAGCGAGCCCTGGCTGGACAATGCATGAATGTTTAAATTGCTCCAAGTGTCCATTGGCATTACCATCAAGAGGCACATCTAAAGCAGGGATGGAAAAGAACTCTATGGTCCCTCATTCACATTATAATTCATTGACATTCCTCTTCAGTGCTTTTCTGAATCAGCATGTATTGTACAGCTTTACTTGTTTCGGATCAATAGGTGTAATGTGCCATGTTCAAAGTAATTCCAAAATAGTAGCATTCCTCTGCAAAACCTAGCATTTTGCAAGAACAACTTTGGCCGAATGACTGACCGAGCCCAGAGTTAGCACAACCTTCAAGCTTTCCTTTTTAGCATCATTAAGCCTCAAAGAGAGGCGCACAGTGCTAATAGCAGTTCATGAAAGATGCACTGTCTGAGACAAACTCGGAACATGCCCTACATCATAGGGTGCGCCCAAGAGACACATCCAGCACAGATCAGCCCAAGAAGTGAGCGACAGCGCTGTGCACACAGGATGGGAGCGAGCTGAATTCACAAATTCACTTTTTATTACCTCGGCACACACGGGTCAGTGTACCTGCTATAATATATTCTTCAAACACACAGAAAGCTGAGGTTCTATTGTTCTGTACACTTTTATTTACAACTGAAAAACTCGGCAGGATATCCACTTATGCACATCATTCTATCTGTTTGGTGTAATGCATAATTTGTGTGGGTACTATTGATAGCCATATATACAATCATGGCTTGTTCCATCAACATGACAACATTGACCTAATTCTAAATGGTAGCACATTGTTTTATCATGTATAAACATATGTTCTGTTACTCTGTACATGAATTAACAGTCCAGAAGGCAGATATTTAGATATCAATATTTACATTCATGCATCCATCATTTTGCTCATATAGGTACATGGTGGGGTATACTGTTAGCTAATACCTGTGCATGTTTAGATGCAAGCAAGCATGTTGATTATTATTCATTTTTTTCTACTTTTAAACAACTTTTTTATCCAATGCTTACACTTAACTGACATCAAGCAGAGTGGGCTGCACTCTGCACGCTCACTCTCTCTGTCGGTCTCTCTCTCTTACAAACATACACATGTGCATGCATGCGCACGCGTGTCCGCGCGCGCGCGCACACACACACACACACACACACAAACACACATATTTAATGTAAAAACCAAAAGATAAAGTAAGACAAAATGTGTAATGCTTGAGTTTAGTCCGGTTATGTTTTTTTTTTCTTTTCTCCAGCAGGGAAGTGTCGGATGTTTGTGACAGGACTAAGTAACACATCCCTGCTGGGGCTCTCCTCTCTGCAACCTGATCTCTGGCTATTGGCTATATCTACTGTCTCTCCAAAGTCACAAGGTCAGCTCTGGGCTCATATCCCCTGTTTCTATAGAGATAGACAAAGCTGTGCTTGACAGATGAGAAAAAAGAAGATTGTCAAATTCAAACAAAACATCTGAAGGCATCTGGCTGACCTCTGAGACACGAAAGTAAGAGCATTTTCCAGTCAACTTGTCAGCGCACATTTAACTTGTGGGGAAATTGTATTGAACGAAGATTGTCAAATTCAAATAAAACATCTGAAGGCATCTGGCTGACCTCCCAGACACGTAAGTGAAAGCATTTTCCAGTCAACTTGTCAGCGCACATTTAACTTGTGGGGATCTTGTATTGAATAAACACATTAGAAATGAGGACTGTCATATAATGTAATACAAAACTAATGGTCAAGAATAACACATTCACATAGCACATCATAGAGACCTGTGACTTTGAAGCTGAGGTCACAGATAAACAGCGTACAGCATATCAAACACTCAGAGACAAAACAACTGATACCAAAACTCTTTGCAGAGCAAGCGTGTTTTCTGCATCAGTGTCTCAACAAACTGACAGCAGGCTTAAAGCATCAGAGCATCACAAATGAATGATATGGTTTATGAATAATTCACTTAAAAACTGGACTATCAAGAAATAAAATAAATTCTTCAAGATTTGTCAAGATTTGAAGAATGTACAATACAGTTTTAAGTAGAAAAATAAAGGTAGATAATAAATAGAGAAAATAAATAGATGAATGACTTAAGTATATTACATCGAGCCTTGTTCTTTTTTTTTTTTTTTTTTTTTTTTTTTCATTTTCAGAATGGCTAAATAATCGTAATATCCCGTGTTGATGTCATCGCTCCTCTCTTGTTAAAATGGATTTCTTTAAATTGCATAGTCAGATGAATCCACATCTCAAAGCCAGGAATGACAGTCACATTATGTCTCTCACAAAGCATCTGTCTGAAAAATGGAGAACAAAAGATGGACAGTGTGAGGACTGGAATATAAAAATGTTGCATTCTCTGTAAAAACTGCATGCATGTTCTTTATTGTGTGTGATAGGCTGTCCTGTCTCACTGCCCGTGGGACTGCAGGGATGCTGTATTGTCTGTTGTTCCAATGCAGATGTCAAAAGTGCAAGAGGTCTGGATCTGCAGCAGACTGGCTGACTCTCTGCAGCCAATGGCCAACCAGGCTGTCAGCAACACTTGCTGTTACTAAGAGCATAATGTTCAGCCTGCTGTACCACTTTCAACACCGTGGGGGTTTCTGGATCCTTCTTCCTTCACATTTTCCTCCTTCCATCTTTTCACAGCTCATTTTGAGCTGCATGTGTCTTCAGTCCGGGCAACATGCCAAGCAAAAAGGGAAGGTTTTCCTTTGGCAGCCTCTGGTAAAAACCCTGTTGCATTTGGGGTGAGATGGGATCTTTTTTTTATTTGGGGTAAAGTGAGAGATAACTGATGTAATTTCCTGTGCCCACCAGGAGACAGTCTATACCACAGTGTTGTTAGTGCCCATGGCCTTCTTGGTACGGGTGCTCATGGCATATTCCCCACGACTTGTTCCATTCTCCTCTTTTCGAAGTGGTTTCCTGTGAATAAACATGTTCATAAAATGAGGATATGATGCTTGACAAGAGGGTTTTCACATCACATACACCCTCGGCTAAAGGCCATGTCATTAAACAGAGGTTCTAGACTGTTAACCTTTCTGTCGATTTTATTTCTCGGGCTGCTCGGGGTGGATGTGCCGGTCTCGGTCATCCTTTCTAATAAGCTCAATGTTCAAAGGTCACTTTTGCAAGGAGACAGGAGGGAAAGATACATTGCAACACAGGCAATAAGGCAATTACCTTCTCTGACTGGTAGATGCAATCTTTCCTCTAAGTAATGAGCGTACGAGTGCGGCTGTCAAAACAGCTCGGGAATAACATCAATACATAACCTCCTGCAAAATTCCCTCCCGACATTGGCGGCGACGTAATTCTCTGTCATTTCTGCAAGTATGCTCCGGCGCAAAATAAAGCCGTGACACATGATCCTCCACAGTGGCCTGTGAAGAGTAGTATCATTCAATACAGCCCTTTTCATGCACTCCTCAGTGCCTTTGTGGTTATTATATTTGTCCAGTGTACTGTGGCTTCTGCGCCGACCCCCTCAGCTGCTCTCCTCTGCTCTGGCTTATGTAACTCGGAGACAGATCTGAATACAGTTAGTACAGTCATTGTCCCACTCAACACTGTACTGTGCCTCTCCTTTACTGGCACCCTTGAGGACCCTTGAGCAACGTCTTAGCTCAGCGTCTCCTCCGCTCTGAAAGCCCTGGCTGGCTGGACAGTCCAACTCGGACAAACAGTTATTCTTGGTCCTGTCCGGCGATTTTGAACGTTACATTTTTTGGGGGTAATTGTGTCCGATGGATATGCAGTATTTTACGTCGGGCACTAACCTAGGCAATATTGAAGAGGCTAACATTGAAATATTCCGAACTGATTCTTTTGGAAAAGTACCGTTGATACTCGAAAAATATTTAACTCGATAAATTACAAGCTTCGACTTTTATTTGGATATCGGTGTAAGGTTTCAGAAAGCCATGTTTAGCCAAACACAGGCTCTGAATTAGAAAATAATATTTTCAGGCAATTGATTGAAATACTTTGTAGACAAAATGTAGGTGGATTATTTTTGTTTCTTTTTTCTTTTTTCTTATATATATATATTTCAAGTCGGTTCTTGATCATTTTACATGTTCATGCTGAAATATTTCCACAGAATTTATTGTTGATTTTTTGTTAATGTTTTGACAATACCAGGGTAATCTTATGGTCCTTTCTGGGTGATGCTTGAGTCGTTTCTTGCATGTTTTAATGTAATTCATTTGATTTTGCGGGATCCCATGTTAATTTACAGCTTTTTAGGTCATTCACATCTAATCTTATGGAATTTCTTACAGTTTTCAGGTCATCTCTTCGTGATGAGATCATCGTTTGCGGATCTTTTCGAAATACAGACCGATTTCCCAATATAGCCCTTAAATTTTGAGAACAATCAAATACATTTTCAGATATGAAAAAGAGAGTAAGTCAGTTGGCTGAAACTGTCAAACGGCAAGATCTTTTTCAGTCAATCATTTCTGTCTGTAAATGACAAATGTATGTGCCAACATTTTTCATATCTAGAGGAAATGCACCATACTATGTAATAATTGCCCAATGTCCAAGTAATGTATTAAGATGTTGTGCAATGGTGTCTATAGTACTGTTAGGCTCTGTCATGCCACTACACTTATTTACGTCAACAAACTATACAACCAGACATGACACGCATGCATAGAGTTTAAAACCTTGTTTGTTATTTCTCACATGATTATTTTTCTGTGATATGGGTATAATTATCAGTGTGTTATGGCGGCCAATAAAGTCAAGTTGTGACTTTTTGTGTAAAACCTTACACTGTACTCATGAGCGTGAACTTTGCTGATCGGCCCTTCTTTTTTACTTTCACTCCGATCTGATTTTGCCACACCTATTACATCGCCAGTGGTCCTTTAAGGGGCTACTGCCAGGCCTCACAACTGTTCCTGTCTGGGCTGTCGCTGCAATGTTGTGCATCTCCCCCTCTGTTTATCCTCACTTCACCTCCGGCGTTCATCAGAGCTCCCCAGGTCTCCCGCTAGGCGGAAAAACATTCCAGTTTTCCAAAATGGAGATACACACGAAAATAATACGTATATATAAATCGCACCACACGGATGAATCTGATCATTCTTTTGAACTATGATCTTCTTGATTCTACTGTGATGATCCAATGCTAAATAACTAATTATAGCCTCATTGCAAACCAATACATGATGTGCCAATTGTTGGAGCTAATGGCTTTCAAACAAGGCCGTAAACAAGATGCGAGTCTATGGCTATGGCTGCCTGTGGGAGGGTTTGCATGGCTCAGGACACCGGGGATATGCGTTGGCCATGTAGGACAGACGCCTGCTGCTGTGTCTCCGTGGTACCTGGGGAAAGCCTGAGAAAGGAAAGCGTGGAGCCCCCGGGGGTTGGAATCACATTCTACTCTGGGGGGAGATGATCGGCTGTCGATGAGGGACTTGGGATATACCAAAAGTTTTCTCGAGGGGACAACGCAGCTTTGTTTACAGCCAGTCTTGAAATTCTTTTGCTTGCAAAACAAAGTTGGCCAAGTCAGTATTCATATGACATCAAGCCATGCCCCTGTGCTTTACTAATGATTTAGAATTTTGAATACTTCGGACGGGTCAGACATTCATCTTTTGCAAAGGCCCGCTGCTTGAAACCGATGATCTCTGGTGTGCTGTGAGTTGATGTGGGCCTGTTTCTACGAGCCAGAATATTATCCAGAGTCACATTGACCATGTCACTCCTCGCCAACCACACCGGGCAGAGCATTTGGGCAAAATCGACCTCTAGACACGCCCTCAATAATACATGCAATGGTGTTGACACATGGCAGGTGGCAACACAACATTTCACAGGTTAGATGAATATTTTATAACAAAGCTGTGCAATCACAGCACACATTCCTATTTGAAGTTTGGGAAATGGATCGTGGTGAAATTAGGACATGTGTTAGGCTGTTTACAATAACTCCAAGCCATCTGAAAATTAGGGTAACATGCGATGGTTCAAAGAAAAAACATGAAAAAAAAACAGACTGCATAAATCGGTTACTTTTTCACAATTCTGGTGTAATAAATCAGGGGAGAGGAATAGTTTATCAGTAAACAGTACATTTTAACCATTTTTAGTGACACTGATTCCTAAGTTGACCGTATCCCCAGCTGGAGATTGTGACTACCCTGCATTGACCTTCGAGACGCCCACTTCTAATGTATTATCCATCTTTGGACAAACCTCCTGAAAGCCTAAAGTAACTGGGGGGAGGAAAAAAAGAGAAGCGTCTTGCTTCATTAGTCTCTTGGTTTGAGTTTTGTTTGTCTTGGTTTGTTGGATGGCTGGCAGCCTGGACTGCAGCATCATGTATTTTGCTTTGGATGTCACAGTTCCACTGAAAGCAGTGTCTGATCCTCTCCTTTATGATCACACACACCAGCCTCCCTATTGCCGTAAACTTCGAATAGAATTATACCGACGCGCCTCTTTTTTTCCAGGCCCCTTTGCCTCCGACAGATGAGTGGTAGACAAAGATTATAAAAAATAACAAAGGGCCAGGAGGGCTGGGACCCTCGTAGCCAGCTCCTCTGCTGTCTGTGGCGCTCAGGCTCTGGCCCTCAGCCAGCCTATTTTCATTGGGAAAGCCCGGAGCACTGAGGAGCTGCGAGGGCTATATATAACTGGCTGTGTTTTTCTCACTGACAAACCCTTGCTCACTTTGTTATTGACTAAGATGCTGAATAACTGCATTTTTTGCTTTGGTGGACAGCATTATATGTGTCCCTTTTTCCTCGCCCTTCCTCTCAGGGAACTACGGATGATTCGAGCGCCCGTGACAAATGTGAACAGAATCTTATTTTTCCTCGCACCGCTCTCCAGTTAGCTGGCGATAAATTAATGTCTAATGAGCCCAGGCTGAACCCGTGTATATGTCCCTTCTCATTCAAGTGGAGGGCGGCTTGGCGTGGCACAAAGTCTGCAGTCTCAAGCCCACAGAGCTTCAGGACACGACCCGCTTGCATGTATAAAAGATGTGGCCTGCGACTGAATGACTGCGCAAATTAATTCATAAATAATGACTTGGGTTTGGGGCTAGAGCCCATATTGCAACAACACTTTCCTACCACTGCTGCATTAAAAAAGCTGCCCTTTGGCTACACAGGGGCTGGAGAATTGCCATAATGAATTCCTGAGCCAACCACCCATTACTTCCGCTGCCTGACTTTGCCTATTTGTTGTTTAAAGAAAGGAGAAATTGAGTTCTGCTGAGGAAAGCCATATCTGGCAGGCTTAATATAGTTCCGTAAAATCATGGATGATACTAAGTCTATTTAAACACTCACACAGGAATAAAACAGAAGCCTCTTACTGAGCACATTCTCTTAAGGTTGTGTTTGAGTCAGTGTTTATGCCATCTTTTGTAGAGTGTGTAAATATGTCAGGATGATGTATGAATGTGAAGAGGGAGTGTGTTTTATGCATGGGAGTACATGTGTATTCTGTCCCCCCCCCCGACCCTTTGCTGGTGCAGTGCTTTGCACAATGTGACATACAGTGTGTGTGTTTGTCAGTGTTGAATGTCTGCAGACACGTACGTCTATATCCAAATGCGTGTACGACACCGCGTTGCATGAATGTCACACGCAGAATTGGGTCTGGGTTATGCTGCAGGCAAAAGCCTCATACAACCTTTGTCTCTAATGAGCCGAAGGAAGGAAAGAATTCCAGTTGCAACGGCAGCATCTCGGGGTCCTTCTTGCTCTCACGTCCATGAATCCGGCTGACCCCCCCCCCCCCCGGGAGACTTTATACACTTATGCAAATTAAAATCAACACCGCAGTGCAAAGTCAGGTCATTACATACGACAAGAAATTAACTTGGCACGTGACACGCGGTCATTGATCTTCCTAAGTGACGTTTAGAACCCATTCCATTATCTAACCTCTGACCTCAGTGTGACCCGGCAGCACGATGACGGGGTCAATGGAGCCTCCTGCGTCACCCAAACACGAAAGAGAAGGATGTAGATGCCTCCTGCGAGTCACATAGGTTCACAAAAACTTCTCTTGGTATGTGACTAATAACTGATGTGTTTATGTAGATTCTGATGGTTGTGCTCTCAGGTATAACGATATATCAAGCTACTCTCCATTCTACACCTTTATTTTTGTATGCACCTTCTGTTTATTTATTTTTTTATTTTTCTATCAAGTTCATCCTCCGGCCAAATTGTCTTCGGGTTGGGGTACTCGAGGAAAAAAATTCGACATCGCGGAGATGCTGAAGAAACGCAACATCTAAAAGAGGAAAGTGTTATCCAACCTCTTGATGGCCTTGTAGCAGATGATTATAGCTGAGAGTAGGAAGACGACAGAGGCACAGCCCACTGTTCCCAGCACAACGATGTCCATCTCCATCCACCAGGGCCGCAACAAGGGCACCATGGGCTTGGCCACTTCAGAGAGGAGAGAGCAGAAGGAGGAGGAAGAGATATGCACATCAAGAAGAGCAGACTGAGGAGGATGTTTAAACTTATCACATTGGCCTGATACACATGTCATGACACTGACATGAGAAGGTTTTCCCTGAAACCTATCTATCTATCTATCTATCTATCTATCTATCTATCTATCTATCTATCTATCTATCTATCTATCTATCTATCTATCTATCTATCTATCTATCTATCTATCTATCCATCCATCCATCCATCCATCCATCCATCCATCCATCCATCCATCCAGCCATCTATCTATCTATCTATATCTTTTTTCCCTCCATCACAACTCGTATCACTAGGTAGCACACCGTGTCATAAGACACTGGGAATGTTAAAGCTCTACTTAGAAAAACATCTGTTTTTATCCTGCATTTTGTCAATGGCTGGCAGATTTAATTCAGTCAGTGGTCAGAATCTCCTTGCTTGAGATAAAGCGCATTTCATTGAGGGAACTTTGGAATCCATTTTTAACACTCAGTCATTTACTTTTGTGATGATTTCTCACATTTTCAGACTTGAACAGATAAGGTCTCAGTCATTGTCCCAGTTTTCTCTGCTAGCTTTACATATTCATTGAATTTTAAACACTTGGGTTTAAAGCCAAATTTCAACTTTAACAGTTTGGCAAATTGGGCCAGGGAGGGAATTGGATGATTATTATGTGATTATGTATATTAAATAGAAAAAATGGAAAATGTGAAATTAAGGTGAATAATTCATGATGTCTCTTTAGTATGGTTGCGAACCTTTCTTTGCAGAATTTGAGAGGAATAAAAGGGTGTGTTTCTCAGATTTTATACAGCCGCTCCGAGGCATTTAACGGCGTAATTTAGGAAGCGTGCATTCAGATAAAAAGCGTACTTTCTGACCCACCTGGGCCTACAGTCAGATGGTTGTGGCAGCATTTACCCGGTGAGCTTGACAACAGGCCTGGCAGCTTTTATAGCTCACCATGTTGCTCATGTGGTGAGGAAAAAAAGAGCTCCTTTTAAATTGACCAGACGAAAGAAATCAATTGATTGATTAAAAGCTACCATCTTTGGGAGTTTTATAATTAAACACTCCTACCCATTCTTGATATTAAGGGCTGGGGGGGGGGGGGGGGGGGGGGATGATGCTAAGGTGTCACTGTAATAACTCACAATGGCTGCCTCAGCAGCAACGTCTGACCCATATTTTAGCACACTATTCATTAAGGTCAGACCTGGGCATTTCATAGCCCAGGGGCCAATTGTGGCCCTTTGACAGCAATCACCGGCCTGCGTGAGGTCAATCACAACATGAACGAAAAAAAAAAAATTCTGTTCATATCATGCAAGTGTGTTGCTTTTCTGTTATTGTTGGTTGGACCCTCCGACACCGTTCAGGTTTATCATACGGCCCTGGGTAAAAATGAATTGCCAACCCCTGATTAAGATGCTTGAGATGACACACAAATCATATCATGTTTCAGCGAGCAGCCCGGTGAAATATGTTCGCCTATCTGTCAATGAATTGACCGTTTCAGACTAGGACCAAAGATGGAGTGTCTGCTGCAACAGGCGGTGCAACCACACACATGCATTCACATATACAGGCATACACACATGCACACACTTTGCCATGATATGCTGATGATTTATTGTTTTGTTTTTTTCATCTGCCAATGTGGCTTCACCGTGGACAGTAAAATAAGAAATTCATTGTACAGGGAAACGTGTCTCCAGACTGTGCATATGACAATGAACAATTTGACTGTTGAATCTTGAAAAAGCTTCTAGCTGGACCTCAAAAATGAAAGCTCGAACAACCAGGCCGGTTCATTAGCCTCTTATCGCTATCAAATTAAAGCTAATTTAATTAACTCATCTGTGTTTTAATCAGCGGTCCTCCGGGGGAAACCCTAGCGCTGAACGTCAGAGCTTGGCAGCCCAGCAGGCGTGGATTTCACAAGCAGCTGGGTTCTCCCCAAAGTCAGACCCCACATAAATTACTCCTGTGTTCAGCTGTCAACATCCTGCTGGCTCTATCACATGCACGGACTGACACGTGCACAACTGCGTTTAGTCTCCAAGGGTTGATGCTAGATCCCCCCTCCCTGTGCACAAAAGGAAACACTTCACATCAAAACCATTTCTTCATACCAGCCAGTCGCTTGACATTTGCTTGGAGTGTGATCCGACAGACAGCTTTTTTTTTTTCTCGTGACGGGTGTGAGACCCCCCGATCCGGTGCTCAGATTCTTACCTGTGGTGCCCAGTAGCCGTGGCGGCGGCGGTGGGGGTGGCGGCGGGGGAAGGGGAGGGTATCTTCTACAGTGGCATGCCAGCTGGCACTGTTCACTAACTTTCTCTGCCACAGTCCGCGAGCATGACCTCTGGAGCTCTCCCTTGTGGCGAGGGGGACAGAAAGCAGAGGCATTAACACGACCGAGCTGCTGCTCTTCAACGCATTACTCACAAGCACCATCAGAATAAGCGCTGTGCATCACAAATGGAAATGCTTGAACTCAGCAGCCTCTTAGTCAGTAGAACTGTGGATTTCCTCTCAGCATTTAAAAAAATATGTATATGTGTCCTGCACTCGGGGTCGCGGGGGATGTCGGAGCCTATCCCAGCTGTCATAGGGTGAGAGGTGGGATACACCCTGGACTGGTCGCCAGTCAATCACAGGGCCGCATATATGGAGAGACAACCATTCACTCACTCATTCGGGGCAATTTTCCCCATTTTTTTCCAATTAACCTGCTGCATATTTTCCAACTGTGGAAGGAAACCGGAGAACTCCCACGCAGACATGGGGAGAACATGCAAACTCCACACGGAAAGGTCCCCTTGTCGGAATCTAACCAAGGCCCTTCGTGTTGTGAGGCCGAATTGCTAACCACTGTGTCGCTGTGCCGCCCACACACACACACAGACACACACACATACACACACAGATATATGTGTGTATATATGCACAGCTCTGGTGTTGTTGTCATTGGGCTGCTTTGCATGTAGTTCATGGAGAATAGTATCACATCCGTGACAGCAGCCTGCTCCCTGTAAGAAACCACCCACCGACAGAGTGGGCAGCAGGCTGCCCCGAGGAGTGTGTGTACGTGAGTGCGTGTGTGCATGTGTGTGTGTGTGCACGCGTAGGTGGACTTGGAAACTCAAGCAGATCACATTACACATGAACCCTGGTAACACTGCGTGCATGTGAACAAAACAGCTCACTACTATCTGTGGGCAGCGGCACGGGGCAGAGGTTAGAATACTCATCTCTAACATATGCCTGCTGCAGGGATCCTAGTGGGATAACTGATACTGTTATCACAAAAACACAGTTGGTTACTCTGTTTTCTCGCTTCATGAGAGCTGAGTGTGCATGTGTGTGTGTGTGTGTGTGTTGGTGTGTATTCCTCATGGCTTCCAGGAAACTACACATGCATGTCTGCCAGCATTTCCCCAACACAGGTGTGAACTGCTGACCTCAACATCACCAAGGATACATCACCCCGACATATTGCTGTGATGTATATATATTTATATACATACACATATGTATGTATATATTGGTATATGTCACAAGTTACTATCAAGGCTTGTTTACTTCACAGTTGGGAGTCAAACGCGTTCCCTCTCCTCAAGCGTAAAATGACAAGTGGCGCGCCGTAGCGTGATCCTTACCTGGCATGAGAGTAAGAGCAGCGAGAGAAGGCAATGACCGTAGAAAAAGGGCCAGAAACTTAAAGTAAATGGCATCAGTTCTTGGACCAGCATTCCTCCTGCGCTGTTCTCGAAGATACTAGGCAGCGTTTCCAGCAGACGGATACGGTATGCATAGGCTTCAAATGTTTGGGAAATAACCATCCACCCTGTCCGGTTCGGCGGCGAGATCTGTGACAGGCGTCTCCGGGAACACTTCACGCCACGATCATTTTCCTCTTGAGATCCCGTTGTCGATAGCATAGGACAGTAAAAATCTCGATTCATCTACATCTCGAAAAGAAGTTTCTTGTTATTTTTTTTTTTTTTTTTTTAGGTTTTCTTTTCTTATCGGCACTCGGATGGGCGACCCGAATCACGCCGCTACTCCGCGTAATGTGAGGGCGGTGGACGGCCCGAACCTTTACATCCCTCCTCGGCTGCGAGCATGAGTGCGAATCGGCCACTCAAGCCATCGAAGTTGAAGAAAGACAGAAAGAAAGAAAAAAGAAAAAAGAAAAGAGAGATCCTCAGGAATATCGCGGATTCGTGGCGGCGGGCTGACACATCCCCTCAACTTATCTAGGCTGAATGCTGGATGGGCGAGTCCGGAGGGTTAAACCGATGCATCCCCCGTCCGTGCCAAAACACAGCGGGCTGCTTTATACCGGAGCATCACCGCCGCGCACAGCCTGCCAGCGTGTGCTCGCACACATTCACCCTCATCTCCTAAAAAGTCCCCCCCCCTCCTCCCTCCCCACTTCCACTCACCCAACCGCCCCCTCCTCCCTTCCGCCATCCTCTTCAAAGAAAAAAAAAAAAACCTCAGAGGATACGCGTATGAGGGCGTCGCTGGTGTCGACTCTGTTTTGTTTGCTGTTTGTGTTTTTTTTGTTTTTTTTTGGTGGTGCTGGTGGTGTGAGGGGGGTCCACGCAGAGAGTATAGCCCACAGTCAAGAGGAGGGAGTGTGTGTGTGTGTGTGTGTGTGTGCGCGCAAGGCGCCCACCGACTGAAAACATTGCTTTACCCTTGTTGGATGCGCTGCGCGCTGCCTGAACTCTGTGATGTCCCGAAGTAGGTTGCGATAAACAGCTGTGATGTAACCCGGCATTTACCGCTAATGTTGAAAGACATCTATAAGATATTTATAGGGCATTTTATTTTTAAAACAAAGTGAGTTTTTTTGGGGGAAAAAAAAAAGACTACCATTGTTGTTTTGGGAGGTGATGCAGTGCAGGATATTAAACTTGAATGCAACGGGTAGTTGTTGTATATGTGTGTGTGTGTGTGTGTGTGTTTAATTTTATTTTTAAGAGAAGAGAGTTGCATAATAATGTTGGGTGGTCCTCACAAGGCACGGTTATGAAATTACCCCACAGCCCACAGCAATGCACATAGTAGGAGGACGTGACATTCACTGTGAGCTGACAGTGAGAATAAAACCTTGGTGTCACTGAAGTACACAGAAGCCTGGAGGAACACGAGTTTGATGGATTCTTTTGGGATCACTTTGGATGCTCGAGTAATTATTGGACACTTCCAAAGGTACCCATGAGAAGATAGGGAAAGTACAAGTATTTTAAGGTGAAACCATTCCTCACGGGAATATAAAGTGTGCAAAAACACTGGATAAAGTGGAAAACTAATTTGAGATTAGCTGTGAGTTGTTTCTCTTCCAGAAGACATGGAATCAGGTTTTTTTTTTTTTTTTTTTTTAAGAGCCTGTGGTGGTGATGTTTCACTGCAGTGCAACTTTTTGACTGAAACTGCACTCCTTAGATGAAGCCGTGCAACTCAGACCTGCTCTGAGCATCTGTGCCGACAGCATCTGTGACTCCTTTCTATGTTGAGAAACCTTATATTTTCATTGCTAATAAGGTTTATTGAAATCCAAATCTGACCCACGGCTTGCGGGACTCGGCTTGTGTGTCAAACTCTTCCTTGTGATGTCAGTAACAGATGCTTAAGACAACGGTATGCGGCGGCTAATTTAAAGCAGCACACACACACACACACACACACACACGTCCAAATCACTGACTTCAAATCACTTTCGACATGAGGGGTAAACGTGTCTGCAGCTCGTGTTGCGGCTTTGCCTTTCTCATGTCTCGGGCTCATCGAAACACCTCTTCGCAGTCCGTAATGGGATGACTTCATGCACCAGAGCGCCGGATGACCTTTTGGAGTGGAAAAAACTACACCGCTGCTGTCCAATTCGATTTAAGAATATACAATTCAGATATTTTACAGAGTTTCTGAAGTGTAGAAACTGAGATTCGGCATACAGCCTGCCCACTGGTTCAGCGCATCCATCCTCTCCAACAGTCAGTCCTGGTATCGATTATCTGACAAGGGAGGAGCACCACATCCTCCTGGTTCCTTCCTGCTGCCTCACCTCATTCCAACAACAAGCAATCTGCAACAACATATCACAAGCCTTCTTAAAGTCTGATAAGAAAAAAACTTCCTAATAGGATTGCTCTGGCCTTTCGGTGACATCACTGTTGCCAGGATGCGTCATAACCCTTTCAACCCTGGCAAATGCTTAAATTGTAAAAAAAAAAAAAAAAAAAGAAGAAATAAAATAAAACATCAGTTTAATGTCAAATCAAAACCTTTTCAAAAACCTTCAACTAAGGAAACGTTAATGTTTGGAGGAAATTGAATCAAATGTTTACATCCTTTTCAAATCCAGAGCCAAGCTGAGCTGGGTCACAGTGGGGGTTTGTTGCCATCTAGTGTCAAATGGTGGCACTTGACACCAAGGTCCTGGAAATAAAACCACACATTTTAAATACAGTAAAAATATTGTAAAAACACTTTTAGTATTTAGTATTCCCTCCCTCTGGTTGTTTTCTGTCTTGCTTTCTCTATTCCTAAAGCTCCTGTCTTCTGCGCTTCCGGGCTAGTGTTCCATGCTCCGCATCTGTCCTTTGTTTCAGACAGTCAAAGGGTTTGGGGTATTAATATCATTCTTGAAAACTACAGTGTTTCATTAAAGATAAATAAAAGAAAAATGTCTGAAAACGGCCTTGGGTTTAAGGTACATTCGCGAAGCACCTTGATATTTTACTTGGAGAACTGGACATTTCTAGCACGGGCGCGTCGACGTGGTCTCCTGTTACATCGCGGCGTGACATGATATGTTCGGTTCGAGATAAAGTTGAGAGAAAGAAGGACTTCTTTTAACCGAGTCTAATTTTTTTCATGTAACTTTTGTGTTGCCGATATGACACGTCAATATGTTTGCAGAATCTTGATTCGTATTCCTACTGTAATACACTGAGAACGTTGGACAACTTTCCATTCATTTGAATACATCTTTGAGCTCATCTCAATTTTTAACTTTTACTCCCCCTCCACTGCCTTTCCTTTATCTGGGCAGCCTCTTGGGTTGTGATAATACGTAATTTCCTCCCCGGGGGATCAATGAACTGGATCTTATCTCTGCTATTTTTGTGCACAGAAGTTCAAGCAACAGAAATAAGTAGTTATACACGTCGAAGCAGCGCCGATCAATGGATGGGCCTCCTTTTTTTCCCCGTAGATGCTGCACAGATCCTCGAATTTTCCTAAACAGATTACTCTTACAGCAGCAACATGATGAGTGTTCAAGATAATCATGCAAGACTCCGGCTGCTGCCTATTTGTATTTGTGTCAAATATGAGTGGTGTTCTGGAAACTTGTCTGTATTTGTAAACGAGACTATCCGTCTATGCCCGTTGGATTATGTAGTGAATAGACTTCCTGCGGGACCCCCTGCCGGGTTATTGGTGACTATAAAATCGGTGTTTTTGCGTCGAATGTTATCCAGAAGTTTAATCCACCTGCCTGGCGGGGGATTTATGAACACCACTGCGCTTCCTCCTTCTCACCCAGCCTCACTTCAAAAGCACAGAAGTGACAGGAGAAGGGAGGGGAGCTCTATTGTTAATTGGCCTTTTCAGCGAGACACAGAGCTGAAGGGAGGAAGAAGAGGGAGGACAATGAGGTCCCACCGCCTCTCCATGACAAGAGGGATGCACCATGTAAAAACGATAGACCGGGGCCGGGCACATATAGACGGCGAGAGCTCTCCTCAGACAACCCCG
Organism: Fistularia commersonii; assembly: GCF_037954325.1. Classification (NCBI taxonomy): domain Eukaryota; kingdom Metazoa; phylum Chordata; class Actinopteri; order Syngnathiformes; family Fistulariidae; genus Fistularia; species Fistularia commersonii. The sequence continues at coordinate 15,176,225 of NC_141284.1, read as the reverse complement.
AAGGAAGCGAAGGGGACGATCGATCACCTTGTCGACGGTTCGCTCCGAATACACCGCCCGTGCGCTTAAACAGCCTACGGATTTTGAAAGCGAGGGAGAGCAAGAAAGCGCACAATATGAGGGCAGGGTAGGACACAAGTTAGAAGTGCCGCTCGCCAGGAAGAGCGTTTCCTCACGTCATTCAGTTGCAGCCGGGCCCAGTGCGGGGATAGGTACTCTGTTCCCACTTCAATGAGGGGATGAAGCTCAATTAGCATTTCACAAGTTCCCCTTTCCTCCTCTTTTGCGACCTTCCCCGCCGAGCCCATGCTTTCGCCCTGGGATTGTCCTGTTTTGGGCCCTTGTTGCGGTTGGCAGGGTGACAGTATTCGAGTGTGCAAACTTGTGCTATTGTCCGAGGGCCAGAGGGAGCCATGGAGACGCCATAATATGACACAGGAAAATGTTTGCTGATGGCAATTCTATGGGCTTTGTCCCACTCTTTCTCCTTCATGACGACTCGATTTAAGTCTCTAAATGTTTGACTACAAATGCAGGAGTGCAATCCAGCTCCTTCCCCTTTGTCCCGCGAGGTTTGAATGAGTAATTCAGCCTTTGTGTCCCTCGATTGAGGGGGCAAACAGAAAGACAAGATTCTTGAGCGTTCAAGCCCCTTTCCATGGTTATGCACTCTTTAGATCCCCCCACCACACATCCACCCGCCACCCCCGCCACCTCCTGCACCATCAAACTCCTCCAGCTGACATCACCCCCAAGGATGTAAACTCACCACTTCCGTGTACAGTCAGGCATGAAAAAAAACAAAACAAAAAAAAAAAAAAAAAAACATATTTTCTGTTCCCACAAGCTTTTTGTGATTCCCGGTGAACGCGTGAGGGAGGGGGAGGGGAGAAAAAAAAAAAAACAGCCAGCATATAGGAAATATTGCATCCCTCCAGTGGCTGCATTTAAAACACATCTCCATGACAACAATTTGCAATGGTGAAGAATTCGATACCGGAGCGCTCGGAGGCTGATTGGGGAGCATTGTGAGGGGCCTGGGGTCGCTGATTGGTTCAAGGAAAGTACCACAACTACAAGGAGTTTATATTCATTCAACTTGTTGAAGTACACACACTGCAGGCAGGAGGGGACGGAGAGAGGAGCCGCGGCGGTGAGTGCGTCTCACTTTCCCGGTAATGTCGATTGAAAATACCATTGCGCGTCCCTGATGCTTGTTTCCACCCCCTCCTTCAGGTCGAGGCGGCGGGAAAACGCGTCTTAACATGGGACTGATGTGATCGCGTCCAACATGGCGAATACAGACAGCGAGGTGAAAACTCTGCTGAATTTTGTCAATCTGGCGTCCAGCGACATCAAGGCGGCCTTGGATAAATCCGCGCCGTGCCGGCGCTCCGTGGACCACAGGAAGTACTTGCAGAAACAACTCAAGCGCTTCTCCCAGAAGTACTCCAGGGGTCCCAGGTGTCACACGCACAGGTCTGCGGAGTACGGATGCGCCAAGCCGCTGGGCGCGCCTCACCACCAGGGCCGGAAGGCGCCGGAGAAGGCCGGCGCTGACGCGCAGAGCGCGGTGGAGCAGGTGCCCATGAGGAAACGCCAGCTGCCGGCCTCCTTCTGGGAGGAGCCCAAGCTCGGCCAGGGGAAGAGGGAGCATTCGCACTCGGGACTGAAAAAGATCGCGGGGAGCAGCGCGGAGAGAGGCGAGGGGGAAAAGAGGAAGCGGGGCTGCGAGGACGACAAGGCCGCGCTGTCCGCGTCCGGGCGGCGCGGCGCGGCGGACAGAGAGGCGCTCAGGTTGGAGCTGGGCGCACAGCACTGCGTCAGCGTGTGCAGCTGTTGCCCCTTCCAGGTCCACGGACACCACGTACTCCACAGTCACATCGTGGTGCCGCATCCAGCCGCGGGGCTGTGGAGCAAGGCGGCGGGGGCGGAGGCGGAGAGGACTGAGCGTCCTTACGGACAGAGAATTCACACGCACGTAGTGGTCAAACCCATTCCCACTAAGCCCACCGTCCAGTCCCCCATTTTCAGCGTGTTTGGGTTCATTTAATTTCGCAGGCCGGCGCCTGTAAATAATCCCCAAACTAATTTTTTTTTTTTTTTTTTTTTAATCTGGACTTCGACGCCCAGTCTTTGAAAATGAGCCAAGCACTTATTGGAAAACCTCGGCAGTTTTTCCTCCTTTAAATCTAAAATACTAAATTGCACACGCAGCATAACTTCTTCTCCTTCACCTCCGTCTGATGCCACCATCCATCCCAGAGTTGACAGTCAGTTGAAAAGTTTCTGCTTTTAGCCTTCACAGAAGGGCTGTTCTTTTTGAAAACACTTAAGGTGCTGCAAATGAAAGGGGAAGGGGGGGGGGGGGTGTTGTTTTAGTTCCCTCTTTATAAATGACAATAGAATGTGGGGCGTAGATTGATTCTCTTTGTCAAAGCTGTTTGATTGGCACATTTGATACCATGACTTTCATTTCTAAATAAATGATTCTGCATCCCTTGAGAACTCTTTTGGGCTTCAGATCATTTTTTTTTTTACCTTCTGAATGAGGGCACTTCTGTGCAACTATAAAGCATTTTAATGGACAGAATAAAGAAATGCTCTGTCACATCAAATATGTTATAAATAGATATATGGTACGCAGAGTTACTTTGAAGGGGCCATTTACAGATGCGTAGATGCTGCTAAAAACAGAAACGGTAAAAGATAATCTATTCCAGCCTCCGCTTCCGGTGTTACTTCAAGTTGAGACTGGAGTCTTTGGTGTGGCTGAGGTATCTGATCAATCTGTTTGGCAGCGGTAAGCCTGTGAGGGATCTCAGTCCGCGCGTCCCCAGCTGGGCCCGGATCCTCAATCTGCAAAGATGTAGCAGTGGACGAGGGTCCACTAAAAGACAAACACGGTCACTCTGGTTCGGTCGAATTTTTGGCGTGTGGACGTGCAAAATGTAAGCGTGTCGCGTTTAAGCGTCTTACACGACTTCCTCTTGATAGCGAGCCACTTTTCTTGGCTGTCGAGCAGTTGGGTGAGTCTACTGCACAGCTGAATGTGGCCGACGTGCTCCAGCAGCTGGTCAACGATCGGCCCCGCCCATCTGGACATCGCCGGCGTTGAGATCCATTCACAAAACTGAAGACGAAAGAAATGTGAAAAAAAAAAAAAAAAAAAAAAAGACGACAATATAAGACACTGGCACGCCCTCGGCAGATATAAGAACATTGTTTTCATTTTTCTCACCTGTGTCGCTTTATCTGAGTAGTTTAAAGCAAGACCGCTGTCGTTCTCACTGAGCGTTATATGGGATTCCTCTGACACTGGATGAGAGTCACCGCCGTATGTACAGGTGAAGCAGGAAAGGGCGTCGCACCCTCTGTCCAAGAGGCACTTGAGTAGAGGCAAGTTATTCATGCAGAGGGCAACAACGGCGGGGAACGCCATGGCACAGGACGGGATCCCGGCGTTGATCTCGGCCCCTCGCTCCATCAGCAAGGACACGGTACCGACACAGCCCTGCCGAACCGCCAACAGCAGAGGACTGACGGGGTCAAGGTTCAGGCTGGCACCGGCGTTCAGTAACACCTCGGCCGTTTCTCTGCTGCCGTTGGCAACGGCGAAGGCGAGGGCCGTGGCGCGTCTATCGGCGTACAGTTTGGAATGACCGCTGGCTAGTGTTGCATTGACATCTGCTCCGTTCCTGAGCAGCACAGCTGCCGCCATGTGCTGGTTGTGCTCTGCCGCCAGGTGGAGGGGGCTGATCCAACTGTGGCGAAGCCTGGTGCGGCTCGTCACGGAGCAAAGCAGGGACACGATCCTGATCGCAAAACAAGGACGTTAAAAGGACAGTTAAAGCCGTAGTTGCTTGTAGATGCTGATTTTTAGATATATCAGCCATAAAAATGCCAGCCTTGTCTTGAGTACAACGGGACTAAATGGAGTTTGCCTTGCAGTGCTTACGTCTTACATTCAGAAAAGAAATTGCTCAGTCAGACTAGATAATCCACTACGCTATCTATCTCTCCACATGACTGCTCAACATGAGGCCCATTGCGTTCAAGAGCAGTCCCGCATCTCTGCGACCAATCGAATAAAAAATATATCTGTTTCCTATACATTTAGTTCACGGGTGTCATTTTGACCATCGCCGTCAATATTGTATGCACTTACTCGTGGTGTCCGTACTGGGCGGCAACATGCAGAGGCAGCAGTCCTGAGTCTGTGGGTTTGTTGGCGTCTGCATTTTTACTCAGCAGGACCGTTACAATTTCCCCGTGGCCATTTTTACTGGCCTCGTGCAGGGCCGTGACTCCGTCACATGTCTGCATGTTCACGTGAGCACCTAAAATTACAGTTTTTCTTTAGACGCTTTCAACACTGATGAGGGAGATAAACATGACATGCGGGTCTGATGGACTAAGTACCTTTTTCAATAAGGTAACACAGTGCCCTCCTCTGTCCTTGTTGAGCTGCTACAATCAGCGGCGTGACGGCGAAGGTGTGAGGGGGATTGACTGAGGCCCCGGCTCCGATTAGTATCTCACAGATCTCGGTGTTGTTCCTCGATACAGACTCGTGAAGGGCGGTCCAACTCCGGCCACAACGCTGGTTCACCGTGGCCCCAAAAGAGAGAACGAGGTTGACAATGTCTACGTTCTCCAACTCACAGGCTGCAGACACACAAGACCCGGATTCACCCCTGAACCGTTCGGTCACTCCGGCGATTTGGGTTTTTATATCAATTATGTACGGTACCTCTATACAAAGGGGTTTCTTTGTTCTTGCCGCTGATATCGGGATCCGCGCCCGCCTCCAGAAGGCAACGCACACATGACAAGTGTTCACCAGACACAGCGAGCAGCAAGGCCGTCTGCTCCTGCAGGGTACGTTTGTCTACAGAACCTGGATGGGCTGAAGCAGAACATGCAGAGACCCGGTGAGCGATCCATCGGTGGATCCAAGGGCCGCATTGGAGTTTACTTCACCGTTTTACCTCTTAGTATGGTCTCCAAGCACCTGGGCTGCCCCTGGAAGGCCGCGTCGTGCAGAGATATCCACCCGTCTTTGTTTTGCTCCATGAGGGCGTGAGGGAAAGATCTCGCCAGATCACTAAGAGCCTCCACGTCATCCCTCCTGATGGCAAAGGCCAGCGGGTCATCGGCCCTGCAGAGGAGACATCTTTTCAACCGATACATAAAATGCATTAAACCTCAGACGGGTTTATTGTCGTACTTTACGCACATTGAATCCCATCGGCGAATTAAAGTGTTTTATTGACAAAGGCTGTTAAAACAAATCATGATTACGAGACAAGAGTGTGGTTTAATTCTCCAACAGCCCCCATAAAACAACAGACTCACTCCGGCTCCGCCGTCACGCCGACCTGGCTCTCCCGCGTCCTCCCGCAGCCGCGATGTCGCGCCGGGACGTTATCGCGATGACCTCCCCCGTGACGAAACTGCGATAAATATTCGGAATAGCGAAATTTCGTCATGTCTGTCGCTAAATCTCCTCAGAGAGAGGCGTCCGGGTTCAGTGGCGGAGGCGCGGAGTGCGGCGCCGAACCGGGGCTCAGCTGCGCGCCGAGAGATTATTTTGGGATGTCATTGTCAGGCAGCTGGGTGACGACATATCCATATATGTCGCGAGAGTCGGTCGCGACAGATAAGAGGAGCCGCAGGTTCAACTCGGTTCCCTTCACTCCGCTCTCTTCTGGTGACGTGTTCAATCCACGACGACCACGGGAGAAAACACACAAACAGAACAAACAACAAAAACATCCATATCAGCAAAACGTACATGTCTTGTGACAGGAAGATTTGTGCACACTAAACATGAAGTCACGTTGGTGCAGATCGTAATCTAATGTCTTTTGGTTCAAGATGATGAGAACATGCTACTTTGCAGTTCCTCATTATTTGTCATTTAAACGGAATAATTGAAGGCTGTTAAAAATGTAGGTAAAGTAGTGTGTGTGAGTGTGTGTGTGTGTGTGTGTGTGTGTGTGTGTGTGTGTGTGTGTGTGTGTGTGGCATTCTGTACAAACTGCCATGACTTGGCTCGGATGAAAGAACCCAAACGCACGACTTGAGACTAGTGTCATCTAAAACGGTCTTTTGTAAAAAAAAATAAAAATAAAAAAATAAAAAATCCAAGATAAATAGTGACCAAACATAAAAATCAAAAGTCCCCCAAACTCAAGGACCCCGGCTATGATAATGGATATTAGAAGAAGAACAAGATAACCGGTACTTAATGGAGAAAAGGAGTAAACAATCGAGAACTGACTGAGGAGAGGGGAACGCGCAGGCAATGAATGCAACTCTAATGTGTTCCCTATACTATTACTGTTTATAACCCTAACCCTGATGTAATGCACAGGGAGGCCCATTGTCGGCCGTCAGGAGGCAGCGAAGTCAATCCAAACGCTTTTTATCAAAAACTCACAAATTCCAAAACCATCCCCAAAAGTTAGCCAACACGTTGGATGGTCTCAATGTAGCCGGAGAGGTCAGGTTTCCACCAAATTTGACTTCTTTTGAATAAGTTGGATGTGAGAAAAGAATGATTTTTACAAAACGAGCTGTCACGCAAATACTTGTCATTTTGATTGTCAGTTCTGGCTAATTTTATTTGCATGGTTTCACATGGCAAGGTTTGCTCTTAGTTAAGTCCCTTGAAGATCCACCTATGCATCTGATCTAGATTTAAAGATCAAAACTGTTTGTTTGCAGAAAAGAACAATGTGCTTTGTAACTGTAGCATGTATATTGTAGCATGTGAAAGTATTAATCAGAGGTCCCCAAACTACGGCCCGGGGTCCGGATATGACCCGCCTCCACATTTTGCTTGGTCCCAGAACAATACCAGCGATGCATTATGATTTTTTTTTTTTTACATTCTGGCCACGTAAGCGTGACTTGTACATGGATAGAACGTAACATTCTATTCCACCCTTCTGCAGTCTGTGCCTTATCTGAAACCCCTCCCTCAAAAAAAAAAAAAAACCCCGGATACACCCCTGTCAAATAACACGGAATAATGGCCAAAAGATTAGGTAAGAGAAAAATAGATTAAGAATGCAGGGTATTTAACCTGCATTGGACAAACTATTATTTTTCTGTTCAATTCAAAGAAACGGCTGTTTGTCTCATCTGTCAAGAGATGAGACAAAACAATATTCATTAATAATGTCATCATTTATTTTCTGATTTTTTTTCCCGTCAAAATCCCGCAAAAAGATCATTGTTATATATGATCAGTCATGATCATTTATACATTTAGTCATCCATCCATTCATTCATTATCCAGCATGTTCATTAAGCTCAAAACATGATAAATGTTGACATGTATCTATTGGTAACCTTCAATCTGAAAATGTCATTTTAACCTTAAGTAAAAAATATCTTATACATGTATCAGTTTATATTGTTTGTTTAATGGTGTTAATGATCATATTTTGTAATTAATTATCATAAACTATCATAAGTGAGCGATCATAGCTTAAAATGCCACATCCCTATGCATGTTCTCACCTGTATCCGCGCAGGTTGTTACTTTGCATGAGAAATGCTTCTGTGTCATTAGTTAGATTACCAAAAAAAATGAATACTGACAATGCAGGACTACACCCCTTGAATATAAGTTTATTTTAACTGCCGGATAACAAAAAAAAACAACAATTTATATCTATTTCTGTCAATGGGATGATGTCCAAATGTTCTAAATGGCCATGTCTAATGTAACAATCGAGCTTCTTGGTGTATTTCGAAAGCAGCTATGCCAGACCTCCATAAATGTCAGGAAACTTTCTTGTCATTGCCAATGGACACTGTTTTTTTTTTTTTTTTTGCACAATTGCCAGTTTGTGCAAATCAATCAAAGGTAAATCCTTGCTGTAGCCCTTTTTTGTTATTTAGTTGAAATGATAAAGAAAAATACATATTGCATCATAGCCATTGAGACATAGATGTAGCCACTGCAAAGCTAATGTGATCAGGAAATAGCAGTTCGAGATAAAGAGATAGGGAGGCAAAGGGTCAAATTTGTTAGTGTGTGAAAAGCACATATGCTTATGATAAGTCATTTGGTGCAATTGGCCATGGGAGTATGGAAAGGATAAAAGATGGTAGATTCCTGAAATGCAAGCTGGAGCAAACAATGTATCTTTGTCGACTATTTGTATGCAAACAGCAAAAATGTTACAACTTGAGGGAGAGTGAGAACCTGGCTTACATGGAGATGCTGAAGACTTACAGCTTCTTATGATCTTTGAAAAACAAAAGCAGAGCCCAGACCTTCACACAAAATGCTCCAACTATAAACTGAACGTCTGGACATATGGGAGAGATAATACGTTGCATGCGGTTCTAAAGTGAGGATCCAAAAAGGAATGAGACAGATCTAAAAATAAGCACAACTCACAGGACAACAATGACAAGTGTAGAGGAGAGCAGTTTGGGAGCAGATGGGAGGAGAAGCCATTGGGAGCAGGGGTGATTAACAATATATTAATAACACAAGGTGATGATAGCGGACAGACAGGAAGTGAAACTAGCACACAAGGGAAAGAGGATGGGTTAAGAAAACAGGATATAATCTGTGAAAACAGTTCTTAGCAATATATCAAAAGGCTTATTTGTGTGAACCACTTGCCACCACACAGAGAGGAAAACTATGATTACAAACTAGATTACTACAGGAGAGAAACCAAGGTCATAAATAAGATCTGTTCAAAACTTGACTGTAGTAAACAAGTATTAAGCAAAAACATATATTTTATTTGAAGTTGGACTGAATAAAAACACTTGAGCCCACTTAAGTGTTAAAAGAATGCAACTGATTTTTCAGATTTAAATTCATTTATGCTTTTGCAGAAAACATATTTTTACTGTTAGTGTGAAATATCGCACCTTGCAGCTTAATAAAACGCTACGAAAAGATCTCGCATCCTCACCTGAACAGGTTCACTGTGATGCTGAATGAAATGAGGAGACTTAAGGAGCCTTGGATCTATGAACGGAGCTCATCATGCAAAGCGGTGCGTTGTCCTGTCAGAGGATCCTGGCATCCCAAGCTGCTGCTTCCCTCACAGACCATGATGCTGATGATGTACATGAGAAGAAGACAGAACTAGAGTCCGGTGAACAAATGTTTTTCACAATCCCTGGAAAATATAGTTATCAAACATGAGTTATGGTTTAAGAAATGGGTGTATTCTTTCTGGGAAAATTAAAGGCCAAGCTAACCTGAAAGGAGTTGAAATCAGCACTGGCAGACGTGAGAGAGCGGTAGCACAGGCACTGAGAAGAGATGCCTTTTAAGGGCATGTTGGACTGTTCGGTTCCACTTGATTCTGCCGTTTTAGAGGCAACACTCATGTGAGGTTATATGTGTTACAGAGTTCTGCGAGAGCACATGAAGCGTTAGTGACATTCACCTTCTAAATGTGATTTATTATGTTTCCGTCGTATCATGAAGAGGATTAAAAAAAACCCTTGAAGAGACAGGCAGGATTTATCTGTTGTACTGAATAAAAAATATGTATTTTAGAGACCGTAACTCTCGATGTTCATAATAGTATAATAGCTGCAGATATGCTGTACGTGGTTTTGTCATTGCGTGAGAAAACAGGATGAAGATTCTGATATCCTTTCTAATGCATCTGCTGTGGTTATAACATGGTAAAGAGTGGTTTCATGATTGTGAAAGACTTTCTTCCCCTAAAGTGTTTTTGAGCGACTAAAACAAGTCTTTGAACATTCATATTTCTAGCTGAGGGAAATAGACTCGCTCGAGATGGTTTCCAAATATGTGCAGAAATCCACGCGGTTTCCCCACAACGCGATAAATGTTGTAAACAACAGAATATACTGTATATCTTGGCCATTACTGTGGATGCAGACAAATTTTTCAAATGATAATTTGCATGACAATGTAGTATTTTTACATGGATGCCGAATACTGATCTTTCACTGTACAGACACTTTAGACACTCTTTTTTTTTATGACAGTGCAAGTGTGACTGTTGAACTATCATATCATTTAAAAAAAATAAACAAAAAAAAAAATCTATTTTGTTTATATAACAACAGTTATTTGGGCGATGGTGAAAACTTTATTTTCATGTTAAAAGGGAAATACGTAGCAAAAGGTGCAAATATCAGCAATATCATATTGCAGGTGTGTATGGGGGTTTATTACTGCCTAATTAAATCTAATCTAATCTAAAGTACTATGTTTTCGATTTTAAGGGGTTACATCGTTGAGAACCCGGACAAAGTGGAGGGCTCCCTCCGTCTCCCTCCCTCGTGGTCTCATTTTCATGCAGGTCAGTGCAAGGGGAACGCCTCCCTGGCAGTTGCCATGACAACGGAGAAACGATCGCAGCACATTCCCGGTTGTCTCGTCTCCGGTCTCCAGGCAACACCGACACAAATCCAGGGAAACATCCGGAGCGATCCTTGATCGTCGAAACGTGGAATAACTGCATGACTTCTTTACACCAGTTAGCCGGGATAGTTAGCCTAGCATCATGACCTCTGACCTCCCCCTCCTCGACGCCGGCGACCCCCGCCTCACTCTTAGGCTGGAGAATAGGATGAGAAACGTTTTTGTCACACAGCAGGAAGACACCAGGTAGGCCCGAACTTCTTCACGACAACTCAAGATTTCTTGCTCTCCGCAGATATTTTTGTGTCTTCTTCTCCTTCACAGATATGAGGAGGACAAAGTCAATCACATCCCAGTCGTGAGTGAGGTGAGAGGAGGCTGATGATGCAGTGTGTCAGCCCTGCATTACTGTCATAGCAATTTACTTTTAAATGACCCAAAACAAAAATGAAACAATAATAATAATAAATAATCAAAGAAATTGACAGAAAATAGCAAATCGATTTCGAGTTCCCAGAGTTAAACTCGTAAGTCCTCAACATTACATTACATTACATTTGGCAGAGGCTTTTATCCAAAGCGACTTACAATAGAGGACATAAGCACTGCAAATAACACTTGCAAATACAAGATGCACAGGAAATATACAGAACAGTAAGCTGGGGTTAGTTTTTTTTTTTTTCAAGACAAAAACGTACACATACGTACACACACACTGCATAGCCTAACTTGGTGCCTAACCTGATCTGGGGCAGCTCAAGCATCAGCGCTGTAAATAGTCCTGAAAGAGAAAAGTTTTTACCTGTTTCTTGAAGGTTGAGAGAGATGATGCTAGTCTTGTTGCTTCCGGAACATGGTCAAAAGTGTCCCCTCTTGTTTTTTTAAGCTAAAATAATTGTCATCCACCCCTCCACCCCAGGAATGATTGAATTATATTCTGTCATACTAGAGTTGGGTAGTTATTCTTAATTCCTTTAATTTCAAACATCACATTCATTGTATAACAGTAAGTTCATGCATAGAGTCATTCTAGATTGTGAAAATCACTCAAATAATGCAGGACCTATGAACTCTTCCCTCAGAGCTATATATAGGATCACTAGAGCACTAGTTGACTTGCTTTACAATTGACAGGTGTATGAATGTTGTGGGTTTTTTTTCCTTTACAGACTCCTAGCAAGCTTCTGGAGGCTGGAGTAAACACCTTGCAGAAGACACTAGTGCTGAGGAAACGGGCAGAGCTGGATGAGGTGAAAAAATTACTGGCGCGCAAGAGGCAAGAATTCAAGGACTGCGTGCACGCTCTTGGCCTGAGGAGGTCCGAACTGGAAGTGAAACATCAGCAGGTGTGTTCCAAAGTGCGTTACCTTCATAAAACTGTTCGAATGCAGAACAAGCCATGCAGAAATGCCGGCACTCAATCTCCAGAACGATACGAATAAACATTTTTTTTCTATTTCATTATATTTTTTCTGTAGACCAAAGAGAGAATGATCAAATTTGAAAAGTTTATAAATGAAAACGTGGCTAAGCAATGTCGAGCTCTGAAAGAGTACGAGGCAGCAAAGGAGCAGAACATTTCAAAGCAGGGACAGATCGAGGATTTGACCAAACATCTGCAACAACTCCAAACCAGGTGAGGCTATGAACAGTTGGCCTGGAGTGAAGATTTCGCTCTGTAAGTCGCCGCTCACTCAGTCTCTTTGCACTTCCAATTTATAGGAAGCATGTTTTGAAGGACACCATGTCAAAATATAAAATCTTTGAGGACTACTTAATGAAAACACTGGACTATCTCCCTAGCAGTAAGCTTTGCAATTTTGTTTTTTAATGTACTAAAGGAACAGGACTTCATAATCTTTGCACAATCTTTTTTTTTTTTTTTTTTTTAGATTACCAGGAGATTGACTCAGAATCTCTGGTTATGCCAATAATTCAGCGCCACAAGACCCTATCCGCCACCTACCTGCAGCTGCTGCAGCGCCTGGGCTGCCTGGAGGAGGAAGTGGAGCAGGGCCAGCGACACCAGCACGGCATGAAGCAGGAGCACAGCATGAAAAAAATGGTCAGGTTTGTAAATATGTTAAAGGAATGAGCCACTGTTTGTCACAATCTCAAGTGTGACAGCGTGAGACACCAATTGCTAGTTAGTTTGGCACAATAAAAACTTGTGTGTTGAACTGTTAGGTCTTCAAAGACATATTAATACAAGCACAAATGACCCATTTAAATGTTGGCACTTGTTTGTTCATCACATTATGAAATAATGATGGGAAATAGAAAGACAATTCTAAGTCATATACACTATGTGCACAATTATTATCATGTTGACCATATCATCATTTTAACCATAATTTCCAACTCCAAGCTGTATAAACTTGAATGCTTATCGGATTTAATGCATATAAAGTGATGTGTATTTGTGTAACAAGGTACTGTGCGGCCTAAGGAGTTCAATGATCAATACCCTGTATGAAGGTAAGCATAATTATTGGGCAGATTCTTCTCCTCAGGATAAAATGGGCCAAACAAGAGATTTAACTGACTCTGAAAAGTCAAAACTTGTACAAAGTCGTTCAGAGGGATGCAGCACTCTTAAAATATCTAAGATATTGGGGCGTGATCACAGGACCATCAAACGTTTTGTTGCAAGTCGTCAACAGGGTCGCAAAAAAACGTGTCGAGAAGGAAAGATGCATATTAACTGGCAATTTGAGAAGAATCAAACAGGAGGCTACCAGGAACCCATTATCCTCCAGTGCTGCCGTATTCAACAACTGCAACCCACCTGGGGTGTCAAGAAGTATGAGGTTTTCAGTTCTCAGAGACATGGCCAAGTTAAGAAAGGCTGAAACCTGACCACCTCGGAACAAGACACATCAGTTGAAATGTCAAGAATGGGCCATGAAATATCTGAAGACCGATTTTTCTAACGTTTTGGGGTTTGATGAGATGAGAAATACTCTTGATGGACCAGATGGATGGGCTTGTGGTTGGATCAGTAACGGATACTGAGCTCCACTTCGACTCAGACGCCAGCAAGGTTGAGGTGGGGTACTGGTATGGGCAGGCATTTTTAAAGATGTGCTATTGGACCTTTTTGGGCTGAAAATGGGGCTCAAAATCAATCCTCAGACCTACTGCCAATTTTTAGGAGACACTTTCTTCCAGCAGTGGTACAGGAAAAAGTTTGCATCTTTTAAGAAGATTGATTTTTTTATGCCAGACAACGCTCCATCACATGCAAAGTACTCCATTGTGTAGCTGGCCAGCAAAGGCCTTAAAGATGAAAAAGTAATTACATGGCCCCCTTTTTCACCTGACTTTAACCCTGTTGAGAACTTTTGAGCACTTCTTTAGCATGAAATTTACAGTGAAGGTAACCCGTACAACTCTGAACAGTATCTAGGAGGCTGTGATTGCAGCTGCACAAAAAGTTGATTCTCAAGAAACTGTCTGACTTGTGAATGGAAGGCTTGTGACTATATTGGTCACTGAGGTTTGTTTTTGGAAATTTCAGAAATGTTTGTAAATTTTGAGCTTGTTAAATATTCTCACTTTAAGAGGGGAAAATAAACAGAAGTGATGGGAAAAACGTTTTTTCCCATTTAGTCGCATAATAATTCTGCACACTAATAGTTGCCTAATAATGGTGTATATATAGATATTATTTTAAGAAAGCTAAAACTTCACTTTTACTACTTTAATGTTCAGGTTTGAGGGTTTAACATTTTGGATTGACCAAGAGCACTGTAGTTGTACAAAAACAAAATGAATCCTCAAAAATAGAACTTTCTAAATAATTGTGCACACAGTGTATACACCGGGATGTACATTCCTGACAAGTGTAGTTAAGAGCACGTGGCTGCTTAATGAGCCCCTTGTAAATTAAATAGTGTAACTATTGTACAAATATTGTGGCATAGTATGAAAGCTCGCTTTTTCCACATCCCTACGAAGTATTTCATTTTTTTTTTCCTAAAAGTTTCTTAAGTATTTTTCAAAAGTATTTCAAGGTGTTAGATCGGTGGAAACATGGATAACTGATTGCCTGTACTATTATTTGTGCTAAGCAAACTTGCACGAGTTGTGTTTCTGGCCTCCTTAGGCACCTGTTTTAGGGACTACGGTTATGGAATTGTAATTCTAAAAAAAAAAAAAAAAAAAGTTCAGATTTGAAGTAAACTATTATTTCTTTTTAAAGTCTGGATCAATGGCTTTACCTTCTACCCTTTATTCACTGTGATTCTCAGTTGACCAATAAGAGGCTCTATGAACTCCAGAGTGAGTTAGAGAGGCTGAAGGAGAAAAACAAACAAGCAGAAGTTGAACTGTTGATGGAGGAAGACCAGTCCAGACGGAAGGTACAACATGATACCAAGCTTGTATTCCAAGAAGTTGAATTAAGAATTCAGATCTTTTATCAGACATGTCATTATGTCTCAGGTTGAAGACGTAGTTTGCTTATTCATGGCTGTCAACAATCTGGCTGAGCAGTGTTATCTACCGGACTACGGGCCTCTGGCGAACATGAATGTGTTGATGATGATGGACATGGTGAAAGTAAAAAAAATAATAAAAAAAAACGATCAAATTCTTACATTGTTAAAACGAATTTGCCTTAATCTTGACTAATATAGGATCTTATTTCAGGATTATATTCTGGACAAGGCAGACACAGAGAGGAGAGCGAGGAGACTGCTGGAGTCCGGCTCTGCACTGACAAGCAGAACAGCTCTGACTGACAAAAAAGACAAGAGGTCATTAAGAAGCAGCAGCTACAAAACTGTGATCAAAAGTCCTTCAAAAGTCAGCAGGAGGAGTGAGACATTTAGTTGACGTGGGATTTTTTTTGTCCTACTGTTTATGGTAATTATGTCTTATGAGGAAATCTGAATACATCTGTTTTCCCTGCAAAATGAACATTTGGCCAAACCAACTACTGATGATTTGAGGTGTGATCTGTTTGGAGGGTATGGGGAAAAACTGGACGTTGCTATTGTGACTTGAAAGAATCCATAACCAAATTAATATACACTTAACTTTTTTCTTGTATTTAGTAAATTCAGCAATTGGCCTTAATTCTACCAAATGGGCCAATAAATTATTACATTTCCACTGTTACAATGGTTATTGTGGAATTATACAATGAAAGGACTGTCCAGCAATTCCTTTAATATTTACAATGTGACCCAAACATGTCCTCAAAGTGCCTCAGACTTTAGGCAGATTGGAAAAAGTGAAGTTACAGTTAGCTGGAGTTAAATCTAGATTTGTTTTTCTCTCAAACGGGGCTCTTTAATGTCAGTCTTCAAATGTTAAGAAAAGTCACAAATTTTGTGAAGAGTAACTGAATGCATAAACATCTACTAGCTCAAAAAGTGAAAGTTGTCTCAGAGTATTCAGACAAACCCACAAAAACATGCAGAAGGCTTCTTAACCTTTGTGGGACCATTAAATCTACAGGTGAACTCTCAGCAAGTGGGTTATGATGTTGCTGCCCTCTAGTGGCTTTTTTTTTATAATTTGCAAAGAAAGAGACATTTTTTTGACTTGTAAAGTCATGATCAGATATTTACTGATATTGCTGACATTCACATCTTTGGACAATCCAATAACCGGCGATCAACAAAAAAATCTATTCTTTTCAAAAACCGCAAATAAAATAATGAATACAAGGTCTAATGAAAATGTAAAGATGACTGGATAGGTTTAAGTCAAAGATATGTAGAAACTCACATATCAACAGTAAGTTTGGAGCTTTTTCTCCCAAATTACATAAAACCCATTAATGCGGCATTTTTTTCTTCTTCCCCTTTCCCTGCCAAGGTGCACCTTGTTTCTTAGACATCTGCTGCTGCCTCTGAGCAGACATCGTGCTCAGGGCACTTTCCATCCCTGCCGGAGGCAACCGAGGCAGTGTGAGACGTCCCATTTGAGTGGGGTACTTTGTCTTTATCAGGTTCTTGAACACTGGCTGAGAGATCAAATGCTTTAACTGCTTTTTCATGCCGGTCACCATCCTCTGCTGCTCTCTGTCATCCTCCTCGTCCCTCCCTTTGCCTGCAGACAGAACATTCAGTTGTTCGATCATTCCAAAACATAGCGAACGCATCGCAGTGGGCTAGCAGTCACTGGCATGCTCCTGTTTGTTCTCACCAAGTAAGACATCATCATCCAGGTCCAGCTCCATGGCCTCTGCTGCTTTTATGAACCAGGAGTTGTGTTGCTTCTGCCGGCTGTTGTAGTACTCGATCTTTTCTATTTTCCTGGCCAGGTTTACGCGCTCCTGTGGACACGAGATGAATTATCAACAAACCGCAAATTTGAAAACAATCGAGCAAGGTGTAAAGCCGCGGGATCTCACCTTGATGGCATCCATGCATTTGCTTTCAATAGGAAACATTGGAATCTCTTCGTCTTTTCCGAGCGTCTTGTAAATCCTTTTGAAATTCATCATGTCGTCCGGACATGTTAGCAGCAAGCTGAGCCCCTCTTTTGTGGCCCTTGCTGTTCTGCCACTCCGGTGGACGTAAGTCTCAGACGTCCTGGGAACCTGGTTGCCACACCATTTTGTTAGGGTGAGTTATGTCAGGTAGGTAAGGTACAACACAGATGAGAACCTATCATAGGTAAACATTTTACCGTGCTTGTTTGTCAATGATTGGATTGATACTGAGGTGAATGTAGTCTTTATGTCTGAGGATCCATACAGAACAGGATTCTCACGTCAAAACTTCACTGGTTTAAAGACCAATGACAGACTTTGGCGTCAGATCACTTTAACATTTGAGCACATTTGGCTGACATTTAAACTCAAATAAGGTTTGAACTTCTTAATCTGAAATGAAATTCAACATTCGGACAGAGAAGAAATATCCATTTGAAGACTGGGCCTTTGAAAATTGTCTTATTTAGATTGCCACAAGTACTATGGTTTGGGAAGTCTTTTACATTCCGATATTTGGAAGCCACTTCATTTCTAGCGATATACCTGATAATGAATGACATGCTGTACGTCTGGAATGTCTAGTCCGCGTGCTGCGACATCGGTAGTCAGCAAAACACAACTGTGAATGAAATGATAACATCTTACAGCCAATCCTGTAAAGGTGATGCAAGTCTTGTGTACATGGAAGTACACACAATACATATCTGATATATGACAGAATGCTGGTTATGTTTTTGGGAAGCCAGTTGTAATCTATGATTAAATAAGGGTTAGAGACTCACCTCTCCCGCTCTGCGAACCTTTCCAGATTTTTAAGACGCTGCTTCTGATGCATGTTGGCATGCAGGGGTAGGGGATTACAGTCCAAGATCACTAGCAGGGAGTTCAGCCTCTTGATGCAATCGATACTGTTGGCAAACACCATGGTGCGCCCAGCATACTGGAGCAGGAAGTAGTAGAGGAAAAAGTCTTTCTCCTCTTTCTGACAATGGATCTGTGTCTCAGTCAGGGTCTCCACTGTTGCTTCTTTCCTTGTCAGATCAATGACCTTTGGCTTGGACTTCATTCCCACTTTCTCCATGAGAAGCTCCACCTTGTCCCTTCTTTCCACATGTTTCTTCTTCTGCAGCATGCGGCTTGGCAGGCTGTGCACAATGGTCAGCGTGGCAGAGAACACAAATGTTTGCCTCTTTGGATTGAAGTGTGCGGTGCTCAGCATCTCCAGCAGACACTCGAGCTCTGCAAAATGGCCTCTTTCTACCATACGATCAGCCTCGTCAATGACCAGGCACCTGGATTCAAAGGAAAAGTGCACATGAACCTATGGTGAACGTTTGTCACGCCTCTTGCATTCCTCATGTTGATTAAATGCAGACAAACACAGAGAATGGATCACCAATTTCAGGTCATGGTGATGTGCAAGATTTGAAATGCCACATTAAGTGTACATTACAGCTATATACATAGGTGTAGGTGTATTCCAATATTGGTTCTATCTGTGTTTTTTTTTTTTTTTAATTATATGTCAAATATACAGCGATCTCTGCTTTTCTCCTGACAGTGTAGCCTTTTTCAGAGGAATATATCTAGTATAACAGCCAGATTCGAAGGAAAAGCAACCCTGGTCATCACCAGAGTTCCATAAAAGTGCACATCTTTACAAAGAGAAGAGGTGGCTTAAAGACTTAAGATCCAGGATAAATTAAAATCTACGTGAAATTAAAGACAATACAACTTTAAGATCATTCCCATCAGTCGGTCTTTCTATCTTTACCTTTAACAGGTCATTGCTATTGTGGCATATGCTAAACCAATTGAACCTGGGTCATTGTAAACCCATGGAGTGGAACGTACCTGAGCTGCCTGAGATTGAGCAGATGTGGGTGTCTCTCCTTTATCAAATCCCACAGACGTCCAGGGGTGGCGATGATGATCTCCGGCCTGCGCTTCAACATCCGCCTCTGTTTTTGCTGTGCCATTCCACCAACCACTATTGCAGTTTTGATGTCTGTACACAAATAATATTTTTGATTAAAAAAAAAACAAAAAAAACAAAAAACAAACAAAAAAACAAAACAAAGAGCCTAAATTGGACAGATGATATTTACTGAACTACTACTTTTGTTTTTCGAGTTCTCCCTTCAGGGGTGGCCACAGCAAATCAACTTCTTCCACCTAACCCTATTTTCTATATCCTCTCCTCTCACACTAAATAACTTGTCCCCTTTCACAATATCTATAAACCTTCTCTTTGGTCTTCATCTAGACCTCCTGCTTATGAACATCGGTCTGAAAATTGTGAAAAACAGCCCAGGTATGGCAACTGAAGATATCAAAGCGGGGATCTTTTCTTCCAAGAGAGGGGAGATCTCTAAAATCATAAGAGACAATCTTAAAAGTGCAAGGTCGGAGAACTTCAGGGCACTTAAAACAGAACTGCAAGGAATGAGACTTGAAATTGCCAATAATACAAAAGCTATCCGGGCAGAGGTCGTCTATATGAAGGCAGATATACAGGATATAAAAAGCGGACTGTCGACACAGTCCGACGAAGTGACCTTGCTATGAGCCACGGTTACCTGCCTTCAAAATCAGATGTCAACCCTCAAAGAGCGTTGTGAGGATATGGATGGGAGAATGAGATGGAGAAACAGCAGGATAGCTGGCATAGCGGAGCAACTGAACGCTAGCTCTCCCAAAGAGGTTGCCAACGTTATCAGACAAATCCTACAGCTCGACCGGAATGTAAAGGAGAACTGTTAACACCGCGGGTTTGCTTCCAGGAACCCAGGAGATCTGTAGAAACCGCGGGTGATCATTGCCAAATTGCACTATGATGGAGATGCTATTGAAATTCTGCGGAAATCCCGGGGAAGAGCCCACTGACCTATAACGGACAAAAGATTGCTAGATTCCGACTACACCGCCAGTGTAGCTAAGGCGAGAGCTGCATTTACTGATGTTCGAAAAGCACTACGATGTTGGAAAGATATCTACAACGGTCTCCTCTACCCAGTGAGACAAATTGTAGTTCTTGCTGGAGGAATTATGGTGAAGATATTGCCGACCACACAAACATATTTTGGCTTTGCCCCAAACTGAGTTCATTTTAGAAGGAGTTTTTTGACGTCCTCAAAGCGGCCTTCAAACAGGACATTCCACAAAGCCCTAAAACCGCATAATTAGGAGTGACCCCTATGGGTATAGACAGAAAGGATGAAAAATACCTCCCAAACATATTGCTCACAGCAGTATTAAAAGCCATAACTATCAGGTGGTTAAAACCGGATCCCCCTACATACAGTTGGGCCCAGAAATATTTGGACAGTGACACAAGTTTTGTTATTTTACCTGTTTACATAAACATATTCAAGATACAATTTTATAATCAATTTGGGCTTAAAGTGCAGATTCTCTGCTGTAATTTGAGAGTATTCACATCCAAATCGGAGCAAAGGTTTAGGAATTACAGCACACAACATGCAGTCAAAGGAGCTCTCAATGGGGGTGAAACAGACCATCCTGAGGCTTGAAAAAAAGAAGACATAGCGATATAGCAGAAATGTTAGGAGTGGCCAAATCAACAGTTTGGTACATTCTGAGAAAATGATATTCTGAGAAGTGGCTTTACTAAAAAACACCTGAAGAAGCCAGCCCAGTTCTGGAACACCATTCTTTGGACAGATGAGACTAAGATCAACCAGTACTAGACTGATCGGAAGAATTGGAAATGGAACCGCTCATGATCCATATCCTATAAAA
This sequence comes from Fistularia commersonii, assembly GCF_037954325.1. NCBI lineage: Eukaryota > Metazoa > Chordata > Actinopteri > Syngnathiformes > Fistulariidae > Fistularia > Fistularia commersonii. The sequence continues at coordinate 15,155,622 of NC_141284.1, read as the reverse complement.
GATGCTGGAGGCAGTGTGATGGCATGGGCATGCATGGCTTCCAATGGCACTGGGTCACTTGTGTTTATTGATGATGTGACAAAAGATGGAAGCAGCCGGATGAATTCTGAACTGTATGGGAATATACTTTCCGCTCAGATTCTGCCGAATGCAGTAAAGTTGATTGGACGGCGCTTCACAGTACAGATGGACAATGATCCATAACATACTGCAAAAGAAACCCAGGAGTTTTTTTAAAGCAAAAAAGTGGAATATTCCGCAATGGCTGTGTCAATCACCAGATCTCACCTAAATCAAGCACTCATTTCACTTGATCAAGACAAAACTTAAGGCAGAAAGACCTACAACCAGCAACAAATGAAGACAGCTGCAGTAAAGCATTACAAAGGATGTTTGGTGATGTCAGTGGGTTCCAGACGTCAGGCAGTCATTGCCTGCTAAGTATTCACAACAAAATATTGAAAAGTAACATTTTACTTAGGGTTATGTTTATTCGTCCAATTATTTTTGAGCCCCTGAAATGTGGAGCGTTTTTATAAAAATAGCTACAATTCCGACATGTTTAATCGTATATTTTTGTTCAGATATGATTGAATGAATATATGATTAATTAAACCATAAAGCCTGCCCGTCAATGCCATTGTAGTTATTTCATTTCAAATCCGATGTGGTGGCATGCAGAGCCCAAATCATGAAGCTTGTGTCACTGTCCAAATATTTCTGGTCCTAACTGTACAATATAAGGATCCATAAAGTATGGGACATTTACCAGATTATTTTTTATGCCGTCAACCAGCACCAGGGGAGCAGATAGGGGTTCAGCATCTTGCTCAACAACACTTCGACACACTAGGAGGAGCTGGGAATCGAGCCAGGAATGTTCAGTTCCTAAGACGATTGCTCCGATTGGCACCAGACATAAACATCATATGTCTTTTTTTGTTGCATTCTTATTTTATCTTTCTTTTATTAGATAAATAAAAAGTCATACACGGTCTACTGTACATATCTCACAGACATCTATTGCACTATATCTGTTTCGCTGCAACTGGCTGTCTACCCGGCCTCTTGAAACTAAGTTTGTTCCATTCCCCCAGGGTGGAATGTCAACAAAAGACCTTGAATCACTTGAATCCTTCATCAATTACTGATCATAAAGTGAATATATCCATGCATACTGATAACACAACACCTATCATGGCCGCAGAACATTTCTAAAGATGAGGAATGTGTCTTAGGATTTTAAAATTGATGTATTTTTCTATTTTTTTTTCAAACATAGTATTAACCAATTATTTTATTAAAATCTGAAATGGTGACCACACTGACTATTTGGAATTATGTATGTGTTTGTTTAAGTGTCTGAATTCATTTAGAGGATCAGGACATTCATCCATACGACATTTAAATCAAGCCCTTACCAGTGAATTTTGCGATAGCATCAATGTGGTGCTTGACCTGCACAGCAAGCTCCCTGGTGGGAGTGAGAACCAGGCCAAGCAGAGGCTGACCACGAGTCTCCTCTTCTGTTTCAGCAGGGGCGTCAAAGTCAAACTCTGCATTATCAATTACTTGCACACATCCAAGCTTTTCTTCAACGCAACCCTCAGCCTCACTGGCATCTTCATCTGAGTCCCCTTGACTCTCTTCAGCAACACTTCCAACATTCTTTTCCTCAGATGGGGTTTCTTCCTCCTGGTTCTGCTCTAATGGAAACCTAGAGCTTGTAGTATTACCAGAATTTGTGGAGTCTTGGACTGATGGCAAATAAACACTCTCCACCTGTGAGTGTTCCACCGCTTTAACGTTTAGCCCTTCTTCTGGGCTTTTCTTCCACTCCAGGATTGCGTGGATCATGGGAATACCAAAAGCCAAAGTCTTCCCACTTCCTGTAACAGAAAAGCATACAACTGCGTGAGTAGTGACAATGTCGAAATATATTATCGGTTAAAAACATCACCATACCTGTCTCAGCTGCCCCCAGTATATCCATGTGATCTCGTATAGCGGAGGGCAATGCCAGGGCTTGGATAGGGGTGGGTGACCCAAATCCCAGGCTGCTCAGGGCCTTTAGCACTTCAGGAGGGACAAACAGGTCTTTCCATGCGCTAACATCAGCATTGTGCACGCAAGTACCAGAAAGTGCGGCGTTCGTCCAATTTTTTTGTTTTTTTGGAAGATTCCTGACTTCAGATAGACCTGACTTTTCTTTTCCCACATCCTCCAATCCAGATGAGCAGTTAGCGGTTGGAGTTTCACCAGTTTGCTTTTCATTTAACTGCCTCTGTTTCTTTTTCTTTTTCACGTTGTTATTTTTTGCAGGTTCCGGCTCAGGTTCCGAGGCTGTAGCTGTTGAATTAGTTGAAGATTCGTCTTTAGGGGTAACATCGACGAACCCTCCCTTTTCTCCTGCCTCGTCTTTTGTCTCCTCTACAGAAACACTTTCTACCTCCACTGACTCTGTGACACTCAGATTCTTAGCTTTCTTCTTCTTCTTCTTCTTTTTGGCCTTTTTCTTTGCAGGTTCAGATGTGTCGTTTCCACTCTCTGCACCAGCAGCCTCCTCTCCGGCTCCTCCAGCACTTAACTTTCGTTTTTTCCTCTCCTTTTCCAAAGCCTTTTCTGAGTCTACCAACTTGTAGCTTGTCAACTCCTCGAAACACACCAGTCCTTCGAGTCCCTCCTCGGAGAAGAGGGTGGGATCCAGCTCCACTGATTTCCACTGGCCCTTTGCTTGGATGCTCATTTTTCCAGCCTTGTGTTTCGTAGCGAACACACGCTTGTTTTTCATCTTTGTTGTCTTCATTTTCCCCCTGAAACACTGTCCGGGACAAACTTGGAGGTCAAAAGCCAGACTTTAAAAGTGAAGGTGCGAATTCTCTTTACCTATTTACCAAATGTCAACACTTGCTGGGTCGTACACACACCGAACGGGAACACGAAAATAAAAAACCTCCCTTGAATGGCGAAGTTTCCCGAGAAGTCAGAACTGGTGGGAGTATGACTGCTGCCGCGCACAGCAGCGACACGAGGGCGCAGCCATGACAGTGTTGGTCACGTGATTTGAAAAAACTTTATTGTTCGGACAACTGAAACAGGACGTCATCGGTTGTGAAACCCGAGACCAGAGGTCCTTTGCTGAGGGGTTACATTATCCAAATTTATGTTTAAGTAAAGGGTCAGTTTGAGTAGCTTGTATGCATGATTGTAATTCCATTGACCGACAATGCTGATATTGTCATTGGTTTTAGTCGGCAAGGAATGGTTATAAATGGAATTGGCAGACTGACTGGACATTAAACATGAACCTGTGTATTATTTCAAGAGCTTAGTGTTGAATACACAACGATGGCGTTCAATTCTATATGACCATAGGCCCAGTCTAATGTAAGATACAATTTTAAACAATACATATTGAAGAGGTTCCTGGAAGGGTCCCTGCTCCACCTCTCCATCCCTATGGGGGACCCCTGGACTCCTAGACTGTAGTCATGTTGCTTGCAAGAAGTTGATGTTTTGGTGCTTCACCGTGTAGGTTAGTGTGCCAAGAGCATATGTATTTTGATTTATACCTGGCAAATTACACTTGTAGTTGTGGAGACGTCCGTTCGGAGAGGAAATATTGTGTATTTGTAATTCCAAACCATTTTAAATGTTTTCATTTTGAAGACAGAGAAAGGGTTAGTGACAACTCGTATATATCAAATATCTCTTAATTGGGTTTTTTAAACATTGTGGGGATGCTTAGTTGCTCGTTAAATAAAACAGAAATATGCAGTCATGCAAAGTCTTTATTGATACGGATCACAAGTGGTAGAGAAGACCGCTAGAAGCATCTCAAGGTTTCAGATAAATGATTTCATTATTGCCGGGCTTGTATAAACAAGTGTAACCAAGCAGTGCAGTTAGGACTGCTAGTTTTTTGTAGGGTCAATCACCCTGCCCATGAACAGCAAACAGTTTGTGGCTTCATGGTATATGAAAAAGAAAAATGGTTTGTTGACAATGAAGGTTCTTGGTAAGGAGTACGGAGTAATGCCAATCGCTGTGACAGCCGCTGCAATGGTCCCTGTCTCATCCACCTCAATCGCAGCCTTATGCAGTACCTGTCCAAAACACACAACTTGTTATCTGCTGGCTGTAGTTTCAAAGGGTTCTGTAAGCACAGTTGTATTAAGAACCAACCTCTGATACTTTAAGACCACTGTCGTTACTAAGATTTGTCAAATTTGCTGAACTGCTGAAGATGTTGACAAAACCCATATCTGGTAGAATATCATGCAGGAAATATGACTGCTCCAACTTGAATTTGGGTATCTTGATTTCCAGCTTGCTGCAAACAAGGTAACACAAGATAATCAGCATAAACCCTTACCTATTGAGCTGATGTGGGGATATGATCTTTTTATTATCCATTTTGTCATGCTATCACTAAAGTCAAATTTACAGAGGTCCAAGAAGAACACATGACAATTGTGTTTCTCCTCTTATCCGTTTTTATTGGGGACATTTAGCAGCAGCCTTTGGGAGCAAATGTCTAATGTCTAGAGCAAAAAATGAAAAATTCGATGAATTGAAACAATATTGGAGGCACAGTAAACAAAAAAGTACCTACGTTTCTTTTAACTTCTTGATCCAGCTGAGAAACTTTGCTGCACTGATCTCGTCCTCTATCACAGTGTAGTCTATCCCATTGTTGGGCAGCAGGATGAGCATTGAAAAACCTTCCAGATATGGCAGTTTCAGCACTCTGGCGCCAAGTAAAGGATCTTCCATTGAGTAGAACTTGTCCTCTTTGAACATCATTGGTACTTGCACAATGTTGTAGTTGTCAATATAGAAGGGGGCATTGTCTGTGAAATTGGCATCAAAAGGCATCTCCCAACTCCCTGTGGATGATACAGTAGTGAGAATACAGTTATGTCAGTTAGAGGTCAAAGGTAGGAAGAAATTCGAGAGTAAATGTGTCATGATCAAAAACCCAAAGGAGTTATAACATCTATAAGAGAACTTACCTTGGAAGAAAATTGTGTCTACGAACATGAGTTGAGTCTGTGGATCAAGAGAGGAAATAATTTCCATCACTTTTTTCTTTGTCCGATGCTTTACATAGTCATTGATGAAAGTTATACTCTGATTTGTATCTGAGAAGTTGACACTTTTAATGCACGCGTGAAAAAACTCCATCATTTGATCCCCAATTTTTTTTTCAATTTCAAAATCCGTGTGGACAAAGATAGCCATGTCTTGTTCCAGTTTCACTGTTCCATTCTGTGTCATGTTCTCTTGAAGCTTCTGGAACATTTTTGGAATGAATTCAGGCTGGTTAGCTTGCTTCAACTGATCCAGGTTGAGTCCCTTCAAAAGTTCATCATATGTGTCACCATTGGCAGCCAGTGAAAGAGCAGTGAAAGTCTTCGACACAGACAGAGGTGAGAAAAATATGTTCTTGTCATGGTAACTACTTATTTTTCTGAAAAGTCTCATAGCAAAGTCCATGTTTTTGTAGGGGAGATCCCAAATGACGGTTCGTGGAAGTTTTGCTTGGTTGATCGATGTGAAAAAAAAAATGCAAGTTAGAATAGAAATGAATCCCATCTTCGTTTCGTGCCACATCATGACTTGCCTCTGGGTTGGTTTAGGTACACAACCTGAATCACGAAGACATTTACATGATTATAACACATTATCTGTCATCAACAAACACAAAGTAACCTAACAGCAAAAGAAAAAGTTGCCTAATTTTATAGTTTATTTCTCCACAAAACAATTTTAACAAATTGAACTCATTAACATAACAATTATCATTAAAAAATCTTCTCAAAATGTTCATACTTACCATTCAGTTTAGGCTGGATGTGTATGAAAACACAATTGTTTGGGGAAACAAAGTACAAGTGTGCTTAGAGTGTTACATATTAACCATGACATAGAGACCATTCGTCACATCTGCCCCCGCAACCTCCAACGCTTCAATTCTTGCCATGTGACAGTGTCTTTCTGAATTTAAGTGTGCATCTGAGTGACTGCAGACAGGTGTGTTTGTGGCACAGACATGAAGCTGGTTCACTCAGTGTGCATGGAGTAACACATGTGAGCTGTTCAATGCTGGAGTGATGACCAGAGTAGAAAGAAATGTTTCATCCTTTACTCTGTTAGTCAGAGAGGCTTGGTTACTCGGTTTGTTGGAAAACTCCCCTGGAGTAGAAGGAAGCCATGACGAATTACTTTACAAGAATACGCAATCCTTTACAAGTATACACTTTAAGAGATGGACAATAACTCAAGAGATAGATTTAACTTCTAAATCGTAAGTGGCAAAGCCTTAAAAAAGTGGCAAAAAATGGGTAATCGGCAGGTTGTTAACAAAATCAATACGGTTGGTCTTTTCTGGCACAACTCTCTTTTAGCGTAAAGCAACGAAGAGCGGCATGTTCAGAAAAAGTCACAGAATTAATCATTGTGTCTTGGTCAGAGATAGGAAATACAAGAAATCAGAAAAATAGGACTCATTAAAAACAACTCCAAAGAGGAAGCAAAAAACCTTAACATGTGACCTGTGGTCTCTGACCTATTTGGTGAATGATGACTTAAAAAAAAATATATAAAAAAAAATAAAAATCAAGATATATGTTGCCCAACAGTATGTATTAGTAAATCTGTCAATCAGTTTACTCTGGTTATCAAAGAAACAAAATCTCTCAGGCAGAGTATTCACATTGTCTCTGAACTTGCCAGTCTTTTCATTAAGGGTACCATTACTTCAAAAAAAATGAAATGTAAATAAATGAAATCCTCATTCTTCTTCTGCAAGAAATTGTAGGATATTGTAGTTGCTGGTACCCTTGTGTATACAAGTTAAGTCTTATGTAGACAGTATTCTTAATGAATCTTCATCTGCCTGTATATATAAACATTTCAGCACTTGCTTGTCTGACCACCCACAGTTACCCTGTTGATCTCCACCTTTTACCTCATCTCCAGGAATTAAAGCACTGAAGAGCTGAAATCACACAGCACTCAATTACTGCCCATTAAATCTAAAAGAAATGAGACATGAGAGAATATTCAAGGGTGTGAATGTTTTAATCTGATCATAACCTCATACAACGGAAGAAAGAATGTGCTGTTGTAAAAAATGGATAACATGATGAATTAGTACTTAATGTAAGAATGTAGTGTGCGAAAAAGATGTAACAAAGAAAAACAAACAAACTTGCAAACTTGTTTCCAAAATGCATTTTCAATGGAGCCATAGCAAATGGAGGAAATGAAGCTTGATTGAAATTCAATGGAAGAATCCTGGTCATTAGCCTGCACAGATTGAATTTTACATCCAAAACATTTGTGAAGGTATGGTTTTAAAAATATTTCTGCACAAAACTGAAAATATTAGTCTTATAAGCTTACTTATAAGCTTCATGAAAACACTATTCAACTATTTCTTTGCTGTGATGTGGTCTTTGGGTCTCAGATTATACGATAACAAGGTTACATTACACTCTCTCAAAATAACCATGTTAATGGTGTCCACGACAACCTCAATGCCAAAGAACGTATGTTCAACTACTATGAGAACAACTGCTCAGAGGTTTAACTGGAATGCATAGCCGTGCAATTGAGCCATGATTTCAAATGCTCTTAAAAAATTAAAATGAAAAAAATTTAAAAATCAAATATTTTACTCTGTTTGTTAAAATAAAACAAATGTTTTTAACAGGCATTAAATAAGATGAAATCCATACACTGAAATGGTGTTTAGATTGACCGGATGTGTCAGCTCTTGGGATCCATATGGTCAATTAAATTATCACGAATGGGTTCATCATTCATCACACTTTAATGCAGTGGTTGTAAGCACTGTAATTCTATATATAGGTTTCTCTAATCATATTGCTTAAAAGCATTAAAAAAGCCACAACATCAAAATATGCTGCTGTTGAAATATCTTGGTTGTTCACGAAAAAAATAAATAAAAAAAAAGATTGATGATGGCAATATTAAATGAGCTAAATGTTAGAACTGGCTTAAAGATACTTCGGCACGTGAAAGCAAGTAATTTGAAAACTAAATGCATGGTGTGTTAGCGTGGGAACCAGGACCACTTTATCCGGCAAACAAAGCCAAGTCCCATTCAAGGTAGGAGGTAGGAGGAAACTTTACCTTTACCTATGACCTAATCATTACCCCCCTGCACAAATGACCAAATATGTGCAATCACTTCCAAAATAGTAAACAGCTTTGATTGCTGATGATACTTTTTCCCCCCATCACCTTCACAGGAAAAGAAGAAAAATAAAAATGAAACAAAAATAAAAATCCTATAATAAAAATAGAAGGCGTCATGGTAAAAGGGTAAATTGCAAACATAAATTATCTGTATCATGTGCTCCGGGGTCATCTTCCCAGCCTCAAGGGCGCACAGAGTTAGATTAGGCTAACTGCTGCCTTTTCTTTGCCAGTGTCTTCTCTACAGCCTGTCAGCGAACCGAGGGAACTGCGTCAGCCTCCTGACTGTCCATATGTTCGCATGTGCAAAAGGTTAGAGGAAGGAGTGAAACTACCCCAGAAAGGGTGGCCATTCCAGGCAGCCGTTAAACAATGTAAGCATCTGTTTCACAACTTCACTGGCTTGGCTTTTGTTGTTTGGCCCCCTCAAAGCCAGTGTTCTCTGAAGACAGACCACCAGGAAAGATAAAATTAGTGTCTTTCATCACATCTTTATGCATCCAGTAAGTATATGAGTTCAAATTCAGAAAAAAAAATCATGATGGTCTTACCTGAGCCACCTGTCGATGCTGTGTTTGGTTGGTGTGGAATGTTGGACTGAACTTGGTGCTGCTGCCTAATCAGTCAAAAGGGAGGATTTTTGAACATTGAAATTCTCTCTTTCACAACAGTGCATAGTACACACCACACTTTGTCTTCTACATCAATACTTACATAAAAACTCTAGTTTACATTTCTAACTTTAAGGTCAAACAGTTCAAGGTCATCAATAAGCATATAACTGAACCAACCGGTCAAAGTAGGCCTGTCTCCTCCTCCTCAATTCCTCAGCTGTGAGTGTTTCATTCTGGACCTCTTTTTGCCCTCCTGCGGTGCTTCCAGGTATTTGGCTCTCTGACCTCACACGGCCCACTGAAGATTCTGAAGATGTGTTGCTCATTACAGCTCCTATAAAATGATAAAACAGTCATTTGAAAAAACAAGGATTATAAACATTTGGTAAAGAACAGTAGGTACAGTATACACTTTGCGCACAATTATTAGGCAAGTGACTATTTTGACCATATCATAATTTTATCCATAATTTCCAACTTCAAGTTGTATAAACTTGAATGCTTATTGGATTTAATGCCTATCAGTTGATGTGTATTTGTGTAACGAGTGATGGTGTGGCCTTAGGAGATCAACGATCAATAACCTGTATGAAGGTGAGCATAATTATGGGGCAGATTCTTTTCCTCTGGAAAAAAATGGGCCAAACAAGAGATTTAACTGACTGAAAAGTCAAAATAGTTAAAATTCATTCAGAGGGTTGCAGCATTCTTGAAATATCTAAGATATTGGGGCTTGATCACAGAACCATCACACCGTTTGTTGCAAGTCATCAACAGGGTCGCAAAAACGTGCTGAGAAGGAAAGATGCAAATTAACTGGCAATTTGAGAAGAATCAAACAGGAGGCTACCAGGAACCCATTATCCTCCAGTGCTGCCTTATTCAACAACTGCAACCTACCTGGAGTCTCAAGAAGTATGAGGTTTTCAGTTCTCAGAGACATGGCCAAGACATGGCCATTACTTTTTACGGACCAGATGGATGGGCCTGTGGTTGGATCACTAACGGACATAGAGCTCCACTTCGACTCAGGCAAGGTGTGGATGGGGTACTGGTATGGGCAGGTATTATTAAAGATTAGCTATTGGACCTTTTGGGGCTGAAAAATGAGACTCAAAATCAATTCTCAGACCTACTGCCAATTTTTAGAGGACACTTTCTTCGAGCAGTGGTACAGGAATGTTTCAAGACGATGGATTTTTATGCAAGACAATGCTCAATCACATGAATCAAAGTACTCTACTGTGTGGCTGGCCAGCAAAGGCCTTAAAGATGAAAAAGTAATTACATGACCCCCCTTCTTAACCTGACTTTAACCCTTTTGAGAACTTTTGAGCACTTCTTAAGCAGGAAATTGAATCATAATTTATCCTTTATTACTCCCCATGGGGAAAAATGTTCTCTGCAATTAACCCATCATGGATGAACCATGAGCAGTAGGCATGCCGTCAAACAGCGCCAGGGGAGCAGTTCGGGGTTCAGTGTCTTGCTCAACGGCACTTCAACACACTAGGAGGAGCCGGGAATCAGACCAGGAATGTTTGGCTCCAAAGACTGCTCTGCTTGCTCTTACTTCTTGTAAGTCGCTTTGGATAAAAGCATCTGCCAAATGACTGTAATGTAAAATGTACTGCTCTACTTCCTGTGCCACGGCTCCCCCAAACAGTGAAGGTTGACAGTACATCTCTCTGAATAGTGTCTGGGAGGCTGTGGTTGTGGCTGCACAAAAAGTTGATTCTGACCAGATCATGAAACTGACTGCTTCAGTGAATGGAAGGCTTGTGACTGCTATCAAAAAGAAGGGTGGCTATATTGGTCACAAATGTTTTCTTTTTTTTTGGGAAATGTCAAAAATGTTTATTTTTAAAATTTGAGTTTGTTTATTATTCTCACTTTAACAGATGAAAATAAATAAATGCGATGGGGAAAATCTTTTTTTCCATTTAGTTGCATAATAATTATGCACGGTAATAGTTGCCTAATAATGGTGTACATGCAGATACTACTTAAATGTCCAGGTTAACATTTTTGATTGACTAAGAGCACAGTATTTGTGAAATAACAAAACAAATCCTCAAAAATACAACTTGCCTAATAATTGTGCAGGCCGTGTACATACATCATTATAATTACCATAAACCTGTGATGAAATAGTGATTGTTAAACTTTAGCAGCAGCAAGTAATGGTTATTTCATAGTTATTGTTTTACCCTGCATGCTAAGCTGGATGGCTCTTCGAAGATCAGCTTCCTCATCCTCTACATCTATATCCTGTCTGCTGAGTGCCAGAGCTCTCTTCAACTCTACGTCTTCATCAACAGCATCACCCTCCAAACCAAAGCTCATCTCTGTCTGGCCCAGAGCTGCTCGTCTGCTGCAGTTGCATAATGAAAGCATAGCATTTGTTTAAAGCAATATGAAACAAATAAGGCACCTCAATTTGAGAGAATTCTGGATTTATGGTACCCTGCACTTGTCTGGGCCTCATCCTCTCCAATAAGTCTGGGGCGTTGCTGCTGTTGCACTCTCATGATCCCAAGAATCTGCTCTGCTTCACAGTCTGGTAGATTTCCTTGAAGTACAAATATTGAATAGCCTGTACAAATACAACATTTGTAAGTTGTTTTGGCTAAAAAAGAATGAATGAAAAAAATGGATGTCTTAATGCCAAATTATATTCACATCTACCTTCTTGTTGTAACTGTGCAAGGAAAAGGGCCAAATAGGTATCTGAAATTAACTCTGGGCCAGTCAACAGCGAATTAAGGTTAAACCACTGCAATGAAAGTCAGGTTTTAGTAAATTAAGTATCATTGTAGTGAATGATGTGTTAAGTGGCATTTTTCCAACCTGCTGTCCCAGTTTACGTATAGTAAACCAGTGCTCCTTGTAGTTGCAAATAAATGCTTTCTCGTTTCTGAAACATTTAAGATAACAACGTGGTTAATTGCTAAAGGGGATTAAAGTAACAAAAGCATACAAATTTGACAAAGAAACTTTACATTGGATTAATCATCAGGCTCTGGTATTCTCGGCTGTTGAACAGGATTAGCTCCAAACCCCACACTCTCAGAGCACTGCTAATGACCTGGAGAAATTATATGTTACAAAAAAATAAATAAATAAAATCCATTTCCAATAATTATTGGGCTTTTAATCAAGAAAAGTTTAAAGAAAAATGAATCTTTGGAGCTCACTTGTATTGAAAAGAAGCCACTGTCATCCATGTTTCCCGATGGTTGCTAAAAACATTCATGGAACATAAATTTAAACACTGTCTGATTCCAACATGTCTAAAGAGCCTGTAGCATCAACATTCACATTCTCACCTGTAGAAAAGTCCTGTACTCCTCACTGCCCATGCCTCCCTCCGCCATCCTCATCCTCTCTTCTTCATCAAGCTGATGAGCAATAGAGGACAAATCCACAGGGGTGAAATACTCACCCTGTAGCAGGTTGTTGAGGCAGTGCTGGGCGCAGAGAGAGCCCTCCTGCTACAAATAAGTAAATGAGAGAGTTATTAATGTGAAAATACAGGTGAATCTTATACATCGGATATGGTATCTCGACTGAAGCTCCCCAACTGAGTTGGAATTAACAATCGTTCAGCAGCAACTGTTCCATACATCACTGACTTGCGTGAGTTAAACCACATCATTACCTGCCCTCCTGCTCCTTTGTTAGACAAGACAACAGTGGACGTAAGCAGTGCAGCGTGACATTAAGTAACGTTAGATCACACGGATGAACACAATCGTTTACTGTAATTCAAAAGTTATCGTTCCACAATGAAAGGAAACTTCACATGATTTCTTATAGTTACAAAAGCACTCAGCAGTTAGCCGACAGGCTACTAATTTAGCTAAACACTAATTCAGATGTGGTAATACCAGTTGGAAAGCATAAGCAACGATAAAGGAACCATTAGCATATCACCCGGACTTTTCAAAAGTCACAAAGCATTTTCTGTCGCTGAATGTTATTTTTTTTTCGTTTAAACTTACCTTCTCATGAAATATGGCATCCATACTGAGTTTTCTGTCAACCACTCAACTCTGACCTATAGCCCCACTATGTTCGTTACGTCACTACGAGGAAAGCCGAGAATCTCGAGCAGCGCCTTCCAGTGGTCTGGTCCTCACACAACGCCGCTCCCGTTCGAAACTTGGGCAATTTCGATTTTAATGCACGTGGGATACTTTCAAACGTATTACTTAATCGACAATGTAATCTGTAAAATACATAGCGTTCCAACTTGCGTCGCTGTTACTTAAATATGGTACGTGGCACACATTTACTTCAAAATACACTGTTTCACAAAGCAGCGTTTAAGATTATGAAGGGGAAACTGCGCCACCACGAAGTCGACCGTGCAGTTGCGTTTTGTTTGCACACCACGTATTTGAGGTGGCAAATACTAACAGAAGCACGCACACAATTTCCAAGAGTGTGAGGTTGCAAATACTAACAGAAGCACGCACACAATTTCAAAGAGTTTTGTCAAGATAATGTCAAGAAAAATAATATCGCATGTATTGTCTGATAACGTATTTTAGCGTTGTTTCAGAACGATTCCTTAGCGACACTTTCTTCTTTACGGCAAATGGGATATGGCGGCGAGGGAGAAATCGCTTGACGGACTGCAGATCGCCAAGGTATGATTTACCAACAGCTGGCCCGACTGACAATGGACCCGGACAGTCGGGGATTAAACCCCAAATCACGAAGGTTCAGTATCGTGTGAAATATAATTTGGCGGTGCAGGGAAGGGTTGTTGTACTTCTAAAGCTAGCAGTAACAGCTAGTGCCTATGCTAGCAACCTAATCGGTTCGAACGTCTTAACTGTGGCGTTATTAATGCTCACAAACAGCCACTGTTCATCTCAAGTTTTTGAGTCACTGCGTCTGGTACTGCCGCTAATTCCCGTCCTTGTTCTTCTTGTTGTGGGGGTTGCCCTTCTCCAAAAGTTGAATCATGAATTACCCCGAGTTTACGACATTAAACCCCGCGCCCCGACTCAATCAAAGCCCAGGTATGGTTCTCACATGAGAAAGTGAACCAGACTTATGTAGAAGGTTCTTTATTACGCTACGCGTTCGCACGTAATAAAGTCCCTTCTCTAGTAGATCCTAATGACTCCGGGAATGTGTCCTATACTTGAAACTGCTAGCATGTAGTAACTAGAGCACTATGTTGCTCCAGATCACCCATTTCACTCAATTCTAATACTATCAATATAGCAAACATCTTGTTTGCTCATATACTCAAACAATCAGATATTCTTTTGCCAAATGAGACAAGATCTACTGCTCCAGTTATCTGTCTTCCAGTTCTGTAAAATTTTTTGTATCTAAGTCCTGTAACGAAACAAAACCAAACCTAATTTTCAGGCCTTTTTTTTGTTTTTAACCATCACTGCAGCACTTTCTTGGCAGGATAACGATCTTTATATATTCTTAAGCAATCCAGTAACCAGTAATCGGCTCCCAACTGGTTTGATTGCAAACTCAATGGCATTTAACAGGGTGTATGTACCAGCATGCATACTCCTAACTGTTCCTAAGCTCACTCTTATAGTCTGTGCTTTCATGGAGGTATTTAACTGGTATACCTGTTGATCAATAACCTCCATCATTGATAGTTACAGTGATCCCTCATGCTAGCCGAGAGTAAAAAATATACTCAAGACAAATAAAAAAAGTCAATTTTATTGCAATTGTCTCTGTAGATTTAGATTACAACCTTTTTTTGTCTTGTAAACTCCCCTATCATTCCCCACTCATCATCCTGCCTTCAACCTCATCTGGAAATGATGATCTTCCCATCCCTGTTAATGCAGCGCTATTTATACAGTTTTGTAGACCCTAATTGAGAGTGAAGTTCAGTTCATTACGCTCCTGAAAAGTAGGATTCCCGTCTTTATTTTTTTTTTTCAATCTGACAGTATCTTCATTAGATTAAAGGACATTAGAGACCCCCTTCACCTTTTCCAGGAGAAGTCCTTCATATTTCACCCTAGTGTTATTCTTGACTCTCCAATTCAGAAATGAGCTTTTTCACTTAAGCTTTATTCCTCAGAGCCTTTGCTTTCAGGCATTGTTTAATTTGTTCCGTTTTCTGCCCCGTTCAGTTTAACAGTTAAAAAGAGTGCTGGCTATAAATGAAGCCTTTTCCTTCTTTTTTTACATAACTGAATTGGTCTGCTCTCCCCTGTCCCTTCATCTTGTTCTTCTTCTCCTCCTCCTCCTTTCGGGCTTTCCCTTCAGGGGTCACCACAGCGAATCAGCCTTCTCCATCTAACCCTATTCTTTGTATCCTCCTCTCTCACATCAACTACCTTTATATCCTCTCTCACTACGTCCATAAATCTTCTCTTTGGTCTTCTTTGAGACCTCCTGCCTGGCAGCTCCAATTCCATCATTCGTCTACCAATATATTCACTATCCCTCCTCTGTACATGACTGAACCACCTCAGTCTGGCTTCCCTGACCTTCTCTACAAAACATCTAAAATGTGCTACTCCTCTGATCCTATCCATCCTTGTCACTCCCAAAGAGAACCTTAGCATCTACATCTCTGCAACCTGTAGCTCTGCCTCTTGTCTTTTTGTCATTGTAACTGTTTTTAGGCCATACAGTATTGCCGGTCTCACCCCTGCCTTTTACACCTTTCCTTTCATTCTGGCTGGTAGTCTTCTATTGCATAGTATCCCTGACACTTTTCTCCACCCATTCCAACCTGCTTGAACCCGTCTCTTCACTTCTTTTCCACATTCTCTATTGCTCTGGAGTGTTGACCCCAAGTGCCTGAAGTCCTCCAATGTCTTGATCCCCACTCCCTGTAGCCTCACCATTCCACCTGGGTTCCTCTTATTCACACACATATTCTCTGTCTTGCTGCAACTAACCTTCATTCCTCTCCTTTCCAGAGCATACCTCCACCTCTAGATTTTCCTCTACCTGTTGTCTGCACTCACTACAGATCACAATGTCACCTTCAAACATCATGGTCCATGGCGATTCCTGTCTAACCTCATCTGTCAGCCTGTCCATCACCACTGCAAAAAAAAGGGTCTCAGAGCTGATCCCTGATGAAGTCCCACCTCCACCTTGAACTTTTTTGTTACCCCTACAGCACACCGAACAACTGTCTCACAGCTAGCATACATGTCCTGCACCAGTCTGACATACTTCTCTGCCGCTCCAGATTTCCTCATGCAATGCCAAGAGTTCCTCATATGGGTTTTCTAGGTCTACAAAAACACAATGCAGCCCCCTCTGGCCTTCTCTGTACTTCTCTATTAGCATTCTCAAAGCAAATAATGCATCAGTAGAACTCTTCCTCCTGTCCCATTCCTGAAGCTAGACTTTTTATGCCTCATTTACGTCACAGTACTTTCCTCAGTGCATCCTTTTTCTTACTTTATTCTACCCTTTACCCGACGTCTAAGAAAGCATACTGAGTCGTAAAAATAAAGTGTATTTGTGAGTAGTTAAATACGTTTTTCCTTTTTTTTAAATGTAACTATTACTTATGTCAGGTGGAGCAGTGGGGGGCTTTTCTGTGTGGAATTTGCATGTTCTTTCTGTCTGCGTGGGTCTCCTTCGGTCTCCCCAGTTTCCTTCCACAGTTCAAAAACATACAGTAGGCTAATTGTAATAAATTGAAGAAATAGCCCAGATGTGTTAATGAGAGGGTGATTGGTTGTTTGTCTCTGTAGATGACTGGTCTATTTATATAGTTACAGTTTAATGTAACTCTTTAATCAATATTCCACTTCTACCAGTCCTTTACCTTTGTATTTTGGAATTGATTTTAATACAGCTAATATTATTCCTTTTTAATTTACCTGTGTTGGGTTTCTAAATCAAGTTGTTCAATGGACAAACATGCCTTTCTCTGCTGCTTAGAAAAGTATCCCTATTCTTTTTCCTGAAAACCGCTTTCTAACACCATTATCAGGGGGATTGATATTAAAATACTAATTTTACCCCATGTGGTATAAGTATCACTTCAATTGTTTGTAATTGAAAACTTTTCAATAAGATCAATGCAATCATTTGATTCACTCTATTCTGAGCTGTCACTCGATGCCGTTCCATGGCATCCTGTGTGGGTCTTCAATAAACATTGCAGAATTATCTTATTACCAGAAATATACAGTTCTCGTGCCCAATATCCCCTCCCGGTGTTTCTTGGATTGCCCAAACCTACTGCCAAAAGTCATGGTGTCTACATATCTTCCAAGGACAGCCTTAAAACTGGAGGCTGCATCATGTCCAGGACTTTCAGCTCATGCAACCTTTAGTCAATATGATCCATTCCAATAGAGTTTACTTGATTTAAAATCATAAAGTTTCCAAAGGTGTTCCGTCATCACCATTGACACATATTTATTTCTTCTTTTTTAACCTTTTTCTACTACAAATGTATCATGCATTCTCCGTATCATTTTAGTATCACAATTAACTGCTTAAAATCAAATGCTCTCCCTTCTCTCTAGATTGACCATTCTTGACAATCTGTTTTTTAGACACCATAACTTTTTTTCAAACTTTATTCTCTTTTGGTTTCACACCTCCAGCATTTTCCAGAGACACATTTCAACCCCTTCATTTAAGAATCTGTCATCTACAGTGACAAAACCATCTTCTGAGATATATTTACCGAGGTTTCAACTCTCCATATTGAACACAGCATATATCTAGACTTGAATCATAAAAAATATATATTATATTCTATAAAGAACCTGAGTGGCAACCCAGACAAAAGGCAACAAAGACAACATATAACATTTGTTGATACGTGTATGGCTTTGAATCAAGTTTGGACAAAATTATCTGCATAAAGATAATAAAACACAATTTTCAAGTACATAATGTCACACCATGAAGCTCACAGTCAAATATTGGGACATAGAGGAAAAGGCAATTAGTTTGAGTGGTAGCACGAAATATGTATGTAATGTAATGAGGGTCATTTCAAAACCGGTCATTTTCTGCGGTTGCTTTTCAGGAATGGCAGGAGGCTGCAGACCTCAGAGCAGACCTGCTCTGCTACCTGAAAGTCCATGTTCCAAAGATCTTTTGCCTGAAGAAGGAGTTCACCCCTCAAGAGGAAGATGAGCTCATGCAGAGCCGCATACTCCTTCCTCTGGAGTGTTTTCTCTTTGGAGAGGATCCTCAAGACGGTCTGGAGAAGCTCAAACAGGGCACAGCATCTTCCCAGCTCTGTGGACGTGTTTTGAAAGAGGGAGAGACTGTCTACTCTTGCAGGTCTGAAAAGATAGTCAGACCTTCTGGAATAAATAAGAGCATTTAACAAATTACAGATAGTGATGGACTCAGAAATGCATGCAACTGTGCTCTTAATTAAGTTAAGTCAATATCAGGAACTATCAAAACAATATCCACACCTTATTTAAGCTGGGGTTAATGACAGAAATGCTAAGTATTTAAAGATAATGGCAAGGACTCACAACTTGTAAGTTAAGAAATAATGCTATCAGAAGAAACTCAAACTCCATACTGTTTTTAGTTGCTTATTACTTAATTCGTAGGCAGCACATAACTGTACATAAATACAGTGGCAGTTGATGTCTCTAAAAATCCCTTTTGACAAATTGCAGGGATTGTGCAATCGATCCCACTTGTGTTCTGTGCATGGACTGCTTCCAGGACAGTGTGCACAAAACTCATCGTTACAAGGTTTGTGTATTTCCTAGTTTTCCTATTTTTTCCAATGAAAATCAGCTAACAATATGTCGTCTAAGTGTTGGTTGACAGATTTTACTTTGGCAATGAATCACTGAAAATCATCAATGCCCTTTATTTGGTAAATGGGAATAAAAAAAAATAACCTCATGTGACTCATGTAAAAGTAGCTTACTTGAGTACTTACACCTTGTTCATTCGTAGCCCAAATGAGTCTGGTATAGCAAATGTAATTTCCCCACTTCATTTTGTTATTCTGTGACAATTCTTTGTTTATACTGAAAAGCACTAAAGTTATGCAAGTTGTTCCCACCCTCAGTCAGTCACAATGTATATGCATTTTTCCTAGATGCATGCATCATCAGGTGGAGGTTTCTGTGATTGCGGAGACATAGAAGCCTGGAAGATTGGCCCATGTTGCTCTAAACATGACCCAGGGGCAGCCACTGCCATGGTAACAGTAAGTTACATAATCAAGTAGAAAGAGGAACGTGGGAGGGGTAAACTTGTCCCATTCTGTTTGTGAACCCCAGAATGCTTAGTTTCCCAATAAGGACTGAATACTCCTGACTCCAGACATTAGAACAATGTAACCCTATTTTGTACCTAAATGTATTTACTCTATGGTGGTATACAGATTGACTCTTGGGCAACTTTTACTTCTAAAATTCTCATCCTGTACATTTCAGAGTTGCGATAACTGTGAAGCAGTTGTTTGTTAGGCCTATGCTTGCTGATCACAATGTTGAGGCCTTGCAGACATGCAGCTGGAAAGCCTACCAGTTTCCATAAACAGCAGGTGCTTCTATTAACAGAGACATTGCTGGCCCTTATCTGGCAGATAGCTTTGTGTTTTCAACAGTAGATTTCAACCTGTAATAAACAAGAAATGGCAAATCATACAACCCTCATAGCGTATCCACATTGAACAAATCATGTATTAGCCAATTGCAGCACTCTCTTTATTTAGGTTTTGTAAAATTACAGTACTGGTACTTGCTCTCATGCAGTAATATGAGCACAGGGTGCAGAGAATATAGATTTCCTGTGTTTGGTTTTTGTAATAAACGTTGAACAGTACTATGAAAAATGTATGCTGCTTTGCAGCATGTTTACTCTCAGGGGAATTCATATAAATATTACTACACTTATCATTATCGTCCTTTCTTACCAAGAAAGGCATTTAAAATATTTCCTTTAGTGGTGTCTAGTGACAGGAAATGGGGATCAGTAGAGGTCACTAATTTCGAGACTGTTTACATATCTGTGAAACTGCATATTTTTGTTGACGATCTATTTCATTTTTACTGTCATTGTATTGGAAAGTTTATGTTAAGGGCCAAAGCGATGCTCTTTAAGCCAACAAACAATCTCCATTTATTTGGGACACTGTTGAGACAAGTGAAAAAATTGTGTTGTAAGAACATATTTTCTTAGTAGATAGTGTTTCAAATTTGTCTTAAAAAAAATATATCTTACATAATATCTCCCATCTTTGCAGGATGAATGTGTGTTGGAGCCAGAATTATATGAGCGCGCTGAGAAGCTATTCCGGATTTTGCTGCTCTACGTCACAGATTTTCTGGTGTGGGAGGAGAATTTTGAGCTTTCAGCTGAACTCCAGCCACAGTATGGCCTCTGATCACACATGAATTTGCTAACTTGTATGCATTTCAACAAAAAAAAAAAAAAAAAAATCAGTGTATTTTTCTTACCTCTACAGGACAAAAACCAATGCATACTACTGTGTACTGTACAATGATGAGCATCACTCTTATGAACATGTGATCTACACACTGCAGCGTTCTGTTCACTGTGATCAGGTTGAAGCACAGACGCACACAGCGCTTATAGACAAAGAGGTATTGATGGTGCTCATTTCCTTACATTTTAACACGTCAGGTTTCAGTGAAACTCACTAGAATGTGTTTTCATAACCTTCTTTATGTTTTGGCTATTCCCTTCAGGGGCCACCACAGGGAATCATCTTCTTCCATCTTACTTAATTCTCTGTGTCCTCTTCTCACAACAACTAACTTTCTATCCCCTTTCATTTCAACCATAAGTCTTTACTTTGGTCTTCCTCTTGGCCTCCTGGCTGTCAGTTCCAACCTCTTGCCTCTCTGACTTTATCTCTAACACATCTAACATGTGCTATTCCTCTGTTGGACACATTAGAACCGCAGCATTTTATAACCCTTTTAACAATAGTAGATTGTCTTGTATTACAATTTGCTAACTGTTGCACAGGGTCGCCGGGCAGTAAGGAGAGGAACCCTATATTCATGTCAGCAAGCAAAAGATCTTATCAAGGTAAATATTGCCCACTCATCTTAATAAAGGATATCGGATTTTGTATTTGTTTTCAATCTGTACAGAGCAATTTTCCATCTCTTCATTTTGTGTGCACACACTTATCACTGTTATGTTTCAGACCAACTCTGAGCAAATTTCGCTGCAGCCACTACGTGTGGAGATCCTTCATGCTACAGTAATGGCCCACCAAACATTTGCCCTGCGTCTTGGCTGCTGGTTCCAAAAGATCATTAGCTACTCAGGTTCTTCCATCATCACTATAATCATAATCAACATCACCACTGCCTGTTTTTTATGGCAGAAGTGAGCAGTTGTGTTTCATGTGACAGTGAATATTTGTGTGTCTTGTGCAGTGGGCTTCAGACTTGCCTTCTGCCGTGTGGCACTAGAGCCCAGCACATATGGACAACATTTTTGTCTCATCAGCAGACTCATGCTGTTTGACGCCCGGATGCACAAAGGCAAGTTGATCTGGCCAGATTTCCATTATCTTCACTGGCTGTCGATGCTCTCATGTACTTAATTTGAGTTTTTATCCTTATTTCTTCTAGGAGCCCGCAAGATAATACATGAGCTGATTTTCTGTAGTATGCTAATGGAAACAGAATTCAAGAGGCTTTTTGCAATTGAATTTACAAAGGTGAAATATTGTTACTTTCAACCCTGTGGCCTTTTTTTCTAATTGATTTTTGTACTAGATTAATTAATGATTCCTCTTTAACATTTCAGCTATACAAGCAGCTACAACAAGAATTCATTCACGATGACCATGAAAGGAGCATATCTATCACTGCGCTATCTGTTCAGATCTTCACAGTACCCACACTGGTGAGTGTTTTTTGTTACCTAAAAGATAACTTTTCCTTTTTTTTTGTTCCATGAGTGGAGTTATAAGACAATAACATTTTTATTTATCTTCAACCTCTCTATCCTTTGGATGTTGGGCTGTCATCTTTCTCAATTGTTTTTTTTAGTTTTGGTTAAGAGGACATGCAGGTAAATGGCGTTGCAATTCTTAACGTCTCCATACAGTGAGATAACTTTTTCCTGATTTGAATCATTTCTGAGTAGGAAAAGGGTAGTGTATCTTTTAGGCTAGGTGTTTGTGCAATAACATTGTTGCAGCAATTTTTTGGATACATTGTTTGGGGTCTAATTTCTCTTCTCTCCATTAGGCCAGGCAGCTAATTGAAGAAGGAAATGTTATTAAAGTGATAGTTAATACAGTCATGGCATTGCTGCATGAACACCTGGATGATGATGATCGCTTCTTTTTTCTGGGCTACAACTCTGACAAGTTCTCACGCATCCAAGTCATTTTCCACGACCTCAGGTGATTAAATATGCCTCAGTCGTAGCAAGTCCTTTGATTTGGACTCTTCCTTATCTAAGACATAACTTTTTTCTCAGGTATATTTTGATTAGCAAGCCCTCAGTGTGGACTGCAAATTTGCGGACTCAGTTCTTAGAGGGCTTTAGAGTCTTTCTTGGGCTTCTCCAGTGTATGCAGGTAATTGTCCCAACTCTTATTCTTCAACTTCAGCTCGCCAATGTCCCACAGATGATGACCGCACATGCAAATTCATATATTCACTGTCTTTGTCAGGGCATGGAAGAGGTCAAACGGCAGTTCGGTCAACACATTGCAGTTGAGCCAGAATGGGAGGCCGGATTTTCTCTTCAGATTCAGCTCCGGCATATTCTCGCCATGTTTCAGGACTGGTGCTCCTCTGATGTTAGTTTTATATATCTATCACTCCATAGTCTTAAAACAAAACAGGAAGATACCTGTTAGCTCCCACTGTCCATTCACCTGCAAGGAAAATAACTTATTTCTGTGTGCTCCAACAGGATGAGGTCCTGCTGCTTGCATTTAAAGAGTGCCACAGTGTCTTGAAGCAGTGTAATAATCAGCCCTTCCGCAGGGAGGCCACTGACTTCTGCATGTGCAAGCAGATTGTCCATGTACATCCTTACAAAGTTTCTCAGGAGCCTGTCAGCATACATCTACCCATCTCCAGGCTGTTGGCTGGTAGGAAAAGAAACTATTGATATATCAGTGATTCACATGTATAGTTGTCTGTCAGATCTGACCATACTGTTCTGTTTAATTTTACCCCCTAGGCTTGTATGTACTTCTTTGCAGAACTGGAACAATTGAACATCTGCAAGATAAGGTACATTGGGTGGTGTTCATTTTATACTTGTTATAAAATAATGTTAAAATGAATGTTAATGTATGTCTTGTCATTTTCATTCTTTAATTTCAAGTTCTTAATGCAACTGTTGTCCTTAGGATATTATGTACTTTATATTTGTTGCAGGACAGCTATGACTTTACCCAGCTTGCAGAGTATCCTCTGCGCTGTGTTGTGTTAGCTGCACAAGTCTCAGCTGAAATGTGGCGGCGAAATGGCTTGTCATTAGTCAGCCAGGTATACTCCCGCCTCCCTTTTTAAAGGTTTATTTTTTATTCCATTTGCTCGATGAAGTCATTCAAGTTGAACCATGTTTTTCACATGACCAGGTCTATTACTATCAAGATGTTAAATGCAGAGACGAGATGTACGATAAAGACATTCTGATGCTTCAGGTCAGTGTAAATCACTATTGTCTTTCTTGAAACAAATAATGTGACAACCGCACAGATCCCCACCTTCAAATTGTTTTGCAGATAGCTGCCTCAAAAATGGACGCCAACCACTTTGTCATGCTAACCTTGCTGAGATTTGAACTCTTTGATTATTTTAATGGAAGTTGTCCAAGTAAAGACCAAGTAAGAAACAACTCTGGAATAAATAAAACCTGCAACTAAACTCAGGACTTTATTGATGAAATGTAACTCAATTTACAGGATGAACTGAAGCAGCTGAATCGTTTGATAGAGGAAATGCTGTACCTCCTCATCGTTATTGTTGGTACTGTCTTTTTCCATCAGTCCAATTATAGATATTAGGTAGTTTATACGCGTCATTATTGTAGAGTTTGACTTGTATTTTATTTTTTTTGTTTTTGCCCAGGTGAGCGCTATGTCCCTGGAATCAGTCAGGTGACCAAAGAGGATGTGACAATGAGGGAGGTCATCCATCTGTTGTGCATTGAGCCAATGGCTCACAGTAGTCTGGTAAAAGGCCTGCCAGAGAATGTAAGATACATTTCTTTAAAAAAAAAAACGTATTCAATGGGCCAGTTTTCAAAATGAAAGTCATAATGTGACACAAATGCATTCCTTACAGGAGAGCCATGAAACAGGTCTTGAGTCTGTAATCAGTAAAGTTGCCACATTCAAGTATGTAAAACCGATAATGTTCGAGTTTTATTTCAAATTTATTTTGATATACGATTCACAGATTATTATCTATTTATTTATTTATTTTTTAATATTTATTTTATTATTTTAATAATGAATAACAATTTGATTATGATTTTTATTTATTTAAACTACTTAAGGAAACCAGGATTATCAGGACATGGACTATATGAAGTTAAGAAAGAACATTTGGAAGAATTCAACCCTTTCTTCTACCACTATTCAAGATCCCAGCATAGCAAGGTAACTTATTGCACCCATACCAGTTTTTGATCTTGGCTTTGTTTCAGACATTGTTCATGTAATTCTCATATTTGGCTTGTTTCAGGCAGAAGAGTCACAAAAAAAAAGGCGAATTCAGGAGGGCAACGATAAAGGTGGCTTCTATACATGCCTTTTCTAAACCCAATTGTGATCCCCATAAGTTATTTTATTTACTTACAATGTTTTGCTTTCTCTTAATTCTCAGCTCTGTTTCCTCCGGTGCCCCCTGCCTTCTGCCCCGCTTTCTCCAGCATCGTACGTCTGCTCTGCTGTGATATTTCTGTTCATGTCCTGAGACGTGTCCTGCAGGTAGCTGCAGAGGACCACTCAACTCACTGGACAGAAATAATGATTCAGAGGGTACTTACTTGTCCCATTAATTGTTTTCCATCAATTTCCATCAAATTTGCTATTTGTCAATCAATTTTCTTGTCCTGACAAAGTACAACTCTTTATTACATAGGCCCTGCACCTTATTGGACAAGCATTGCTTGAAGAAAAAGCTCAGCTTGAAGACAGCAGTGTGGAAGAAGTGACATTTGATTTTAGTCTGAAGGCCCGCAGTAAGTTAATAAGTTTCTGCCACATGAAGACTTTCTTTTAGGTCGTCACATACATAAACCAAATGCAGTCATTTTTTTCATGCCTATTTGCACTCCAGGAATTGGTTCAGAGCATGGCAAGTCTTTGTTCCTGTTGTTGTCAAAGATAAAAGTTGTTCCATCTCTTGAGGCCCAAAAAGACATGGTCAGATGGGTTCTACAGGTAAGGTATTAGCCATTTCCATTCTTCATTCACAGTCATATCCTGTGACATTAACCGGTTGATTTCTCTTGCAGTTACCCTTATTATCCCCAATTTCCCCCTCGGGGATAAATAAAGTTTATTCTGATTCTCATTTTGATTCTGTTATGTTTTTGTTTGTACTAGATGTTTGAGATTGTTAAGTGCCTCCGAGAGAAGTCCAGTCCGACAGCTTCCATGAGCGTGGAGACAAGCAAGCCTGAAGAGGTAGTGGGGAAAAAAAATTCTCAACACTTGTCATGTCTCAACCCCTTTTTGCAGTGTTTTGGTTTATAAGTTACTGTCCATCGCAGTTTGTGTGTGCAACTTAGTGCCACCTTGTGGACAGAATGAGCAGAACAACGGCTGATCAAACAGAACATGCCTATGCCATTTTGTTGTCTATTTTCATTTTAAAAATTATTTATCGGTGTTTTCATTTTTCATGATAAAGTCACGTGTGTGTATTTGGACATTCGAAGTTCAATATTGATATGCATGCCCCCACCTGTTTTCATATTAACACAAGGGCATGTGTGCGTGTATGTGCGCGTGTACGATGCAGAGTGCTCAAGACAAGGAAAAAGCTGAGAGGAAAAGGAAGGCGGAGGCAGCCAAACTTCACCGCCAGAAAATCATGGCTCAGATGTCAGCTATGCAGAAAATCTTCATTGAATCGAACAAGATGTTATATGACAACATGCCAGACAGCGGCCTACAGGGAGAGACAGCTGCATCAGCTGACAGGTGAAATACGCTTGAAATACATGGATATTATTCTCGCCCTAAAACTATGGAAGAATTGATTCAATTGTTCGTCTGGGTAATATTCATCCTTCTAGCTGTGCAATGGAACACAAGGAGCTGTGTGTTGCCATTGGGCCCCAACGGGGGTCGACCCTAGCTGAGAGGGAGGTGCTGACCTGCATTCTCTGTCAGGAGGAGCAGGAAGTAGCGGCCCAGGCTCCAGCTATGGTATTGACTGCTTGTGTCCAGAGATCCACCGTGCTGACTCAGTGCAGAGGAAAGATCCCAACCAGCAGAGCAGATGGTTTGTCTCAATTCTCTGAATTATTTGATATAATTTGGACACAAGAACAGTTTCAATTGTATACATCCTTTATCAGATCTGGATGCAACATACCCCCTCTTCATGCCCCCTGAACTGGCTGTCGGGACCCACTTAGGCAGTTGTGGCCATGTCATGCATGCTACATGTTGGCAGAAGTAAGACATTAAAATAATACATGTGTTTTAAAATGAACATAATATATGTGTACATATGTGTACACAGTGCTCTCTTGGTCATGATCTCTGCAAGGCACTATCATTCAAGTACCATTCCTCTCCCCCTAAGATATTTTGAGGCAATCCAGAGTACTACCAGGAACCGGCTGCATGCTGAGTTGATCATTGATTTGGAGAATGGGGAATACTTGTGTCCTCTGTGCAAGTCTCTGTGTAATACTGTTGTCCCCCTCATCACCTTGGAACCACTAATGTTTAACTAGTAAGTCAAATTCATCTTCATATAAATCTGTCTGTCAAGAGTGCAGATGTAAATAGGTTTATTACATCTTTTTTTTTCCTCCTCGTGAAGTGAAAATGCAGAAATAATTGGTCAGCACTTGACCCTGCCTCGTTGGATTCAGATTCTGTCTGCAAGGATTAAAGGACTCAAGTCAATAGCACATGATAGTGGTAAGAAGATAGACTGAACATTTAGTAACATCTGATTGACAGTTTTCCAGGTATTTTTGGTAGGCATTCATAATCCAGAGGGTCTTTGACAGTGTTCCTGTTTATGATACACAGAGTCCAGTGCATCGCCCATTTGTGATGGAGAAATTGGGTTGTGCGGAGAGGGCCAACCTGACTTCAGATCCATTCTGAGTTATGGTGTGCAAGAGCCGTGAGTCATAACACTCTCTGAACTCAGATTAACTTTTTCTAAAGCATAGTAATCGGAAAAGTAATTTTTGGGTGGTTTTGTTTAGGAGAAAGTTCTCAGACAGCATCACACAGATGCTAGTTGTATGTGCTACCACGGTCCACAGGGTTGGACTTCAAACTGCACCAAATGAGCTGTGTCCACGTGTTCCCCTCATGGCTTGGAACACGTGTGCCTTCACAATCCAAGCTATTGGTAAGATTCTGTCATTAACCTCATCCCATATTTTTCGCTGTCCCTTTATTTCCAGTTCATAATGCCCCCATTTTTGTCACAGAAAATGTATTGCAGGAAGAGGTTAAGCCTCTCTTTGGATCCTTACAAAACAGACAGGTTTGGCACCACATGCCACACATAGCTTTTGCGTATTATACCACAAACAAATTGAATTATTAATCATCTGATCAAAACTACCCATTTTAGATTGCAGGTCTGAAGGCCATTGTTCAGTTCTCAGCAGCACAGAGACTGAAACGGTCCCAGGCTGTCATCCAAAGGCATTTCACTGACATGTTGGGAGGTATATAGCTTTTTAACTTTTTTAAAAACAGCTGTAAGGCTGTTTAAGTATATCTTGCCTCCACTTTGCCATGTAATTAAAGCTGTGATCTCTCATCCTAGTCTTGCTCCCAGTCATGAGTAGAAAAAATATCCCTTCCCTTCTGGAGGTTGACTTCTTCCATCTTCTGGTAGGTCCTCCTCAATGGCAACAATGTTTCAGGATTCACACTAACATCTTTCTTGTCTTCATCTCACTTATCTAATTCTTTATTCAACTTTAGATATAGATGTATAGTTTTCTTCCCAAGGAATTTGATTAATAGTAACTCAGGCAGCATTCTTATTGTGAAACTGCTAATGCAACATTTTCTTGTTGCTAAATAGGGGAAAAAACTCCAATGTTTGATTTTTTTTTTTTAATTAATTTTTTTTTTTTTTCATTTTTATTCTTTCTCTCCCCCCAGGTGGGTTTAGTATTGTCAATACCCTCACTGTATCAGGAGGAGGCCGTAGACTTGGAACCGTCAGCTGTCAGCTCTGCCTACAACCACCTATATTTATTGCATTTGGTCACCATGGCTCACATACTGCAGGTTCTCCTCCTCTCCACAGGTAGACACAACATTCTGTATATCGCAACAATCCAACATTGTCTTTTACAACTAATGATAGTGACCAGCCACAAAGCTCTTAACTTTGTTAGAGGTAGCAACAATTGACTATGATGATAATTTTGATAATAATGAAAATTAATAATGTTGATTTTGTTAAGAATAATGAAAGATTCATTTCTGTGTAGACTTCCCTGCTGTAACAGGTACAGAAGAGTCAGAGGAGGCAAGGGGAGCAGCAGAATTGTATGCTACAGTCTCTCAGCACACCGGGAGGTAAACCTGACTCACCCCGTTATTACCACCAAAATTTTCTTGTAATATGTACAGTATATGGTTTAAAAAGCCTGCCAAAAGATGCACTATGTGCTGAAGTGAGGTGAAAGATGCTAGTTAAGAGATGTTGTTTCATCATACGTAGAATGAATTAAAATGCTTATAATGATATGCAGATGAGAGGTGAGTTGAGGTGTCTCCAAAAGGAAGTTAAATCAACAATCCATTATTGTCTAAATCAGGGATGGACAGTTAAGTTTTACACAGGGCCATATGATCAACATGAACGTTGTTGGAGGGTCAAACCAACGATAACAGAAAAGCAACATGCATGTATAGCATGAACAGAATAAATGTTTTTTCATCCATGTTCATGACGGACGCGCAATTGGCCCCTGGGCCATGAAATGCCCAGGTCTGGTTTAAATGGATGAATTGAGACTGTATATTGTATTAAACTTGTGTATGTTTGCTTTGTGGATTTCCTGGAAAGTAGCGTCATGTTGCAAAAAATATGTTTTCTTTTATTGCTGGTGATTCCTCTCTTACTTTAAATCACAATTTTACAGCGTTAAACGCTTGTCAAATTTTGCACATGTAATTGGTGACGTGATGCACAAGTCTGACTCAGTTGTTTCGTGATTCGTAAGAAAAAATGGTGGGAGAGCCATAGCTCTAAAGGTTAGGGGTTAAATGTATGATTTAATTAAAAATCTCGCTCCCAGTCATGAAACTAAATGAGCTGTGTTTTGCTGCCTCCTTGTGCATACAGTGAAATAGTTAGCAGAAAGAACCAGTCATTTTTCATTTTCCTCTTTCTAATGAAACCAGACAGAAGTCAACCTAGGATGTTTTTAATGGAATCATATGGTCTCTCCTTGTTTCCTGTGTTTGTGTGTCTACAATGATGCGAACTGCTTGCAGCTTGTTTAACAGAGTTGCTTGTGATTCTCCTCACCAGGCTGGTTCCAGATGTGTCTGGTAGTGCTTTGGCAGAACGAGTGAAGAGAGGAATCAATCCATTCCTGTGTTGTGCTGCCATTTTTTTCAATTGTCTCACAGGAGTTCATCCTCCAGAGGAGCTTTTCTCTGTGTCTGGTGGGTGAAATGTTGTTATTCTGTGATCATGTATGATTTTGAATTGAGATTAACATCTCTGAATTTTTTTTTTTTTTCAGTTACTTTCCAAGAACAGTTTGAGGCACTATGCAGTTACTTGGCACTACCCTCTAATGTGTTCCAGCTCTTCCAAGAGTACAGAGACACCGTTACTCCTCTGCTACAGAGGTGGGTTTTCCGCCAGTACGCATTGCAAAGGTAAGCTGGCTCATAAGATAACAAACTTTTTATTTTTTTCAATTTTTTTTTATTTCTAAGGTGGTGTGGGAACCCAGCTATAACCAAAGGCCTGAAGAACAAAAACCAGACAGTAAGGTAGTGCTTTTGCTTTTTCTAATATTTCATTTGACCTTTGTAATCACTCTGCTGGTAATAGTTGAGTAAACTATTTCCACAGGTACCCCAGGAGAAGAAATCGTTTGATTGATCTTCCAGAAGATTACAGTGTTCTCCTCAATCAAGCCAGCCATTTTCGGTAAGCTCAAAATCTGATTCCCATGATTCCGAGGAAGTTTAGCCTTTGATATTCATTCTTCTCGTTTCCTCTCCACACCCTCAGGTGTCCCAAGTCTTCAGATGATGAGAGAAAGCACCCAACACTCTGTCTGTTTTGCGGGACCATGCTTTGCTCCCAGAGTTCCTGCTGTCTCACCCAGCTGGATGGAGAAGATGTAGGTGCTTGTACCGCCCATGCTGCTAGCTGTGGTGCAGGAGTCGGCATGTTTCTCAGGTTTGCTACACCATTTGCTACACTACAGGCATTTTTTTTTAACTTTTTTAAAATTGTTTCAAAAACAGTTGATATTTGATTTCATGTTGGTAGGATACGAGAGTGTGAAATCATATTGATGGCCAGTAAACCTCGAGGAAGCACGTATCCTGCTCCTTACTTGGATGATTATGGGGAAACAGATCCTCACCTTGGGTAAGAATCTGTCTTGTGTTTCTAGTGTGTTTGGGACAGAAATGGCTTATAACAGGAACCAAAAACTCGTTTATTATCTTAACTGGATTTCAGATTCACCGCAAGCAGGACTACTGTGTCTTTATCAGATTTATCATTAGCTTTTGCTTATTCTCTGGACTTAGATTTCAGCTTTTACACATTACAGTTCGTGGGTTTTGAGATGAGATTTCTGATTTCTTAAAATTGGCAGCATAAACACAGTAGTTGCATGTTACGAGGCTTCTTGAAAACATTACCCACAAAAACATATTTAATTTACCTATAGTGATCTGAGATTGTCTCTAGTTCTGTGGTCATCCTTTTATATTGCAATTACAAAACCAGCTTCACTCATTCCAACCTGTTGGTCATATGGATATGTACACAGCAACTGGTCAACATGCACACTGTAGATATAATTTACTGGTATCTCCTCCCAGCACTAAAATGTAATGTTCACTGCAAATTCCATGCTTCCACCACTGGCAGTCAGGGAATGATCAAGCTCTTTTGCTTCAGTTCAGTTCATTACAATAAAATTGATCTGCAAGGGCTGGTGTGTCATACCACTAATGTATCATATTTATGTTAGAGCTTATAAATAGCAAGTCTGAAACCTGGAGTCAGACGTGTGCGTTGGTACCTATCGAATTTGTTGAATATCTGAGTTCTCATTTAAGAAAATGAGGCCAGTTTTTATAAGGTAGAGCTGTTTTCAAAATCGAGAATTGCATCATCATTTATTATACTCTATATCATGTACATGGTTCTCAGTGATGTAATGGACTGATTGATACAATCCTCTATTGATGGCCGATTGAATTTAATTTCAGCTTGATTTCAGTCCAAAAAACACTCTTCCTCAAGTTACCCTTACATATCAATCATTGATTTTGATGTTGCATGGAAAACGTTGTTTTCGTTATTCTCTCTATCTATCTCGTGAAAAAAACTCCTTTGTCTTTTATTCCCAGAAGGGGCAATCCATTGCACCTTTGCCTAGAGCGTTACAGGAAGTTGAACCAGCTGTGGCAGCAGCACTGTATCCTGGAAGAAATTGCCCGAAGCCTGGAGGTGGTCAACGTAATGTTTACCTTCGAGTGGCAGATGTTGTGATGATTGCTTTAGCTGCAGGGGCCAGGAAAGAAAGAGCACAGCCACCGAGCACGATTTGATTCGCTCTGGTGATCACATGGCACGCACACATATACAAATAACCTTCCCACTGTCAAAGGATGCCTCAGAAGCTCGCCCCACCCTGACAAAGCCCATGCTGGAGAACGGAGAGATAGTACGGTCCACAGAAGAAAAGGAGAAAGCTAAAGGAAAGTGGAGGGTGGCAAAAAAATGAGCAAAACCCAAGTCGCCTTGTTTTGATTTGATTGTCTGTTCACAGAATTATGTTAAATAACCTTACTGACAGTCAAACGTGAGGGGCTTATTGAAATAAAGAATTACATTAGATACTCCATCACATGGTTCTTTTATCAGTTAATGTATATTCTTGATAACATTATGAAGTTTGTTTTATGTTAGAAATAAGTCTTTAAGTGTTGATTTCGACTGTTGTGGAAGGCACATTTATGTGGAAATGTTTTGTGATTATCTCTTGATTTTGCTCACTTGTTACGTTCCAGAGTGTTTGTTATGCCAATCACTTTTCCTGTGTCACATAGACACCTGCGTACAGAAAATTGGATCATTTATACAGTAATTGCAGTGCATAGATGACATAACAGCGTGCTTCCCTAATATGAACTGCTCCACAGTGCTGGACACACACTCGCGTAATGGGGAAACAGTTAGAGAATAGACATTATTTTAAAAGTTGTATCCAAAATAAATCCAGTATTATAATATGAGAATATGCCACTCTGCTTCCACATGCATTATATGCCAACCATTGAAAATAAAAACCTTGTGAGAAAATTGTAAATATAGATAATCTAAAATATCTGCTTGGAAAAATGCATTACAGCAAGCAATTAGCAGTATACTGAATATTAATGTAAAATATATAGAAAAGAGAAGAGATCACTGTCAGTTCTTGCTACTCACCACATGGTGTTTATTTACACAAATTTAGTTTCAACTTGAACATCCATTTGGACAAACTTGAGAGAAGTGTGTATTTTAATGAAAACTGTATATCTTCTTACATTGTTGCATAACCTTTACAGGGAACTATGAATATAACAATTACTTTTTGTGTCGAAGGTATAGAATACTATGACTTCCGGCTGTAGAAATAAAAACTCTTGCCTATCCACATTAAAAATATCTTGGGCCTCAAATCAGTAGGACTATGTTTGCAATCCAGTGATTCCACAAACCCTTTTAAAAGAAAATGAGACTATTTACAGTAAACTACAGTGAATAATTGTTACCAACTGGGTTCAAAAAACTGACCTGAGTTAATATTGATTTTCCTGTGTTCAGACATTGATTCACAAGTACCTCTTAAAGCTTAGAGGCTTAACACATTTTCATTAGGCCTTTATTGAGCAAGTAATTGACTTGCTCAATGTGTGACAATAAGCCAAATGACCTGACTTTATGCAGTTGGCAGCAACAGTGAGTAAAGAACAACATCTGAAGACTCCTGTATGGCTAAGTTCAGTAACATTGATGTGCAAAATATCCTGTCATTTGAGATTTACAAATTCACCTGGATTGCTATGTCTCAGTGCCGAGGTCCCATTCATGCATTCTCTTGATCGCAACAAAATTCATGAACACTATTTGCTTTAAAAATTTAACCACGTTCTTTGCCTTAAACAAGAATCCTCCACAAACCTATACAGTAAGTTAAGATAAGAACTTTTAGAAGAAGAAATTAAGACCAATATAAACTATCTTAGTACCATGTCAAGGGGTGACTACATCAAGCTTGTCCAAGCTCCCGTTGAGCAATGGCAATTGTAAAATCATAGAAATGATCAGCTTATTGTTGTATTGAGGGATTCATTGTCAGGTTGGTTTTAAAATGGCTTTCGCTGGGGTTTGACCAAGTGGAGTAAAATCTATCCGCCTATTTTGTCATTGGATTTCATTTAGTCCTTCTTAGATTAAGTAATATCTGACTTATTCACCCCTTGAACCACAGTGCATTATTGTGAGCGTTGTGTGCTTATCCCCCTCAGCCAAATGCCAACTTGATCAATGAACATGAAAACACATACTTGGGCAGTGCTTTCCTGGTTTAATGCCAAATCAGGAAAAGAGGTGAGGTTATTCAGATCTGGGGATAAAGAGGAGTACAAGTGGGCCCCCATATGAGCTGCATTTATCAATTGGGGATGCAAAAAGGACCCCAAACTTTAAGGCTTTTACCTGCAAAACCTAGTATGTGTCAAGGAATCTAGCCTACTCATCAGTCAAAAACATATACAGGGAGATTCTGAACATTGAGGTCAGACACACCACCCTATCTGATAGCCTCAATCGCTTTTATGCCAGATTTGATGACCTCATCACAGATACTCCCACAAAAACCCCAATGGCTCCAAGGATTCTGCCCTAGATGTTAGACATGCAGGTCCTGAAGGCTCTGAAAGAGGTTGATCCCTTTGAAACAGCAGGTGCAGAAGGCATTTCACCCAAAATCCTAAAGTTCTTTGGAGAACAACTTGCAGTTTGTTAACAGACATCAGTAAGCGGTCCCATGAATATTCAAGTCCGCCATTATAATGTCAGTCTGAAAGAAATCTGATGTATCCACTCTGAATGACTTTAGAGCAGCAGCCTGGAAAAGCTGGTACTCACACACCCTCGGTGATCCCAGACACTATTCGCCCTCTTCAGTTCGCCTATCGCCCAAATAGACACATGACTACAGCGGAACATACACTATCTCTGGAAGTTCTCCCTGATCCAGAGCTCGGTATTCAACATCATCCAGATAGCTAAGCTTAATGTGAAGCTGACTGACCTTGGTGTCCCACCCTGCCACACATAATTGGATTTTGGTCTTCCTCACTGACAGACCACTGATGGTGAAAATAGGAGGACAAGTCTCTATTGAACTCAAAGTCAGCACTGGATCACTGCAGGATGTTGCCCTGGCCACTCACTCTCAACCCTACACACCCATGATTGCATCATTGCCTCATGACCAACATCAACAACTTGTCTATGCTTCTTACACGACTATCACTGGTGTCTTCAAGGGTGGGGATGAGGTCAACAAGGCTCTAGTCAACAAGACACTGGTCAACGGGAAAACAGTGGAAAACAACCTCATCCTCAGTGTGGGCAAAAAGAGGGGAAGTCATAGAGGACAACTGAATTATAGTTCTCATTCACTGCTGGTGAGTAGTAGCTATTTAACCTCTTGTTGGACTTTCAACTGGAGGCCGCCAAGGGCACGTCAGTCTGGCTTCTCAAAAATTCAGTGGAAAACCGTAGTTTTTGGATTACTGGAAAATGCGCCGATGATTTGGATTGAGCAAACAATAAAGCAAATTCCAGAAGAAGAAAAAAAAAAAAACACAGCTTATCGTGATCATTTTGCCTGTATTTTCAACCTCTAAACTTATTTTGAATGATAAATATTCATCCAAGTCTCCTGAGCCCAGTTAACATACGCTTGAATCCCAACATATCTTCAAACATGCATTATGAGTTTTTTCCAAGAATTCTTGATATAGTCATTGTAAATTGATACTTTAAGGTTGAACAATAGACACAACATTAAGTATGGACATTCGGTAGAAGTTGTGAAGTATGTCATCATTGTCATATGCAACATATTTAAAGCTAGGTTTCAAGTTCATTTTGTTTCCATTGTGTTGAGTCACATGTATTGAATGGGTTTGGATAACTGTTGTTGAACCACATGCTACACTGTAACACACAACATTAGATGAGTCATTACAGTACGTAAAACCCTAGAATGTCCAAAAAAAAAAGTTTATTTGATGATAAATTTTGTTTGCATCGTTAAGCAATAGGGTACTTTCAAAATGTCAAGTCCTTGTGGTGGTAAAACAAGTGAAGGCGTTATTCATCCATCCAAGAATGGAACTGTGGTAATTCCGTTAATTCCGCACATAGCTATTTCTCTCTCTTTTCTTTAAGTTCATTATCAGCGCCACATAATAAATGAATCAAACTCTAAACAACTGAAAGTTGTCAACACACCCCAGGACTGTTGGCCTAGGAGAGGTCAACTAGCTACAGGGATTTGTTGTGATGGCACATTGTCGGGGCCGTAGTGCGCTTTGGAAGTGGATGGCACGTTGATGTTGGGGTCTACGCCGTTGGCCGAATCAATCTGGTTGTTTTTACCCAGATTCTTAATAATGTTAAGGTTGGTACGAGCAGTTTCCATGACACTGTTTTCCAGCAGCCAGCCATCAGATTCAGAGTTTGGGTCTCCTTGTCGCAGCACGTTTTCCAGTGAGGTCTGAAGGTAACGAACCCCCGTCAACACTGACAGCTAAAAAAAATAAACACAGGCATAAATCATTGACAGTGCAGTCAGGGGCACAGACACGTGCATAAATGTGCCAATCAAAGTGACATCGCCTAAGCTAATAAAATGCTCATAAAGGGAAGGTGTGATCACCACCCTACAGTTACAGTAGTATCTACACCTGAGGTATCTACACCTGAAAAGA
The DNA here is from genome assembly GCF_037954325.1 of Fistularia commersonii. Classification (NCBI taxonomy): domain Eukaryota; kingdom Metazoa; phylum Chordata; class Actinopteri; order Syngnathiformes; family Fistulariidae; genus Fistularia; species Fistularia commersonii. The sequence goes on along the minus strand of NC_141284.1, from coordinate 15,119,367 downwards.
ACTACTGTACTGGCATTGCCCGAAGGCAATTAGAGAGTTCCCAGTAATTTAACATGTTTTGATTTGTGGTTTTAGTAAATTGGGTATTGTTTTAAGTTACCCGGTTTGATTGACAAAATTATAAATGCACTTCACTTCCACTCTCCTCTTGACAGAGATCACAAATGAGGATACAAAAGTTAATCACAAGCTAGACGGCTTTGTGACAAGCTATGTAACTTTAGAGTTATTCCAAGATGAGTGCTGTGATTAAAGTAAGTAGTCAAAGAAAACTTGTGAAATTCAACATACACGACTATTTCTCAAGTTAGTTAAGAACGTTTTGTCGTTACCAAAGTTGTTGTTACCAAATTGTCTTTCCTCACCTCAAACAGCCAGGTCATGAGGACTGTGAAACCAATTGACTGCATGATATTTGTGTAATACTCCAGCAGTGCCTGGCAACACCCTTTTACCCACAGATTTAACTCTTCTGTCTGGTGATCGTAGTTGAAGTGAGCCGAATTATTGTTTATTTGCTGCTGGATACAGGGCCGGGGGGAATTTATGTTGCAGCAGCTGAACGGCACTCCGTCCAGGAGGTACTTTCCTTCCACGTTACTCCTCAGTCGGCTGGAGGGCAAGAAAATGGAAAAGTTAAGCGCATATGTGTTATTGTGCTCTCAAGTGATGAGATCTGCAGTTAGTACTTACTCCATCACCTCTTTTTGAGACATGTCAAGGTAACGGTTGCTTATCCACTGAATCTGAAACCAGTCTTTATAGCCGTTGTTGCCACAGCATTGGAATTCTATCTGCAACATGTCCACAGTTCTCTTCAGAAAGCATCTCCCTGGCGTGTCTGTGTCCTTATAATACTTCATGGCTTCTGTCAGCCCCTCTCTGAGAGAGTATTCAAGCTCCCAACGCATAGTGTAACACATTAGGGCCCCCACCAGCACACAGAAGGTAAAGAAAAAGGTGCAGATGATATACGGCAGCATGATCAGCTTCCAGCGCAAGAACTTGGTGGTGTCCACACAGTCATAGCAGATTTTACCTCCCAGGAAGTTAATGGCACAGGCAATGAGGCCCACAGCTATCAGCATGTTGGGCACGTACTGAATGTCCCTCTCAGCCATTAGATCCTTTCGTTTGTTGATCTCCACCTTGAGGAACAGTCCCAGGCTGAAGAGAATGATCCCTGTCACCACAGACATCCAGTTTAGGATCCATAGCACTTGTGCTAGTTTGTCTCTCTTGGTCTTGGTGAACGTCACTCTCAAGACAGCCATATTTCAACTCTGATCTGTTATTCTGTTGAATCCTGATTGCAGGGGGCAGGGATGTGCGTAAAAAAAGGGAAAGGAGCGAACTAATGACTCAGAATATGTGGGGAGGGAAGTTGGGTACACGCTGCTCTGAAGGTCCTCTCATAAGCAGCTTAGCCAAGTTGTCGTGATCAATATTTTGTGAACGTTGCATTATGGTTAAACTGTCAGTGTTGGCAGATCGGTGTGACTACATCCCTAACAACACATGAAAAAGAAAACATGGCCACATTATTCACCAAACACAATTAAATGCTCATGATAAAAAGTCGCACATTGTGATCCCTTCTTTGCATGAGAAACACTGCGCAAAAATCAAACCTGATATTTGTCAATTTGACCTACCTTAAACAGCTCAATGTTTTACGTTGAAGTGTGAAATCACTCTTATGGTTTTCCAAGGACATCCTCAAATGTATTCTTGCAGGAGGCGAGTAGTATTACTGACATAGATTGTTTGAAGGCAGCCACAACAGCATCAATGCGAGCCTAGTAGCCCAGTCCTGACCCTCCTCCTAATCCCCTTTAATCATTAATCATCCCTGGGCCTCACGAGGGATTTCGACCCACCTTCTGCTACCTAGGCAAATCTGACTGTCCCGGTGTAGTAAAAGTAATGGCCGTGTGGTCATTTTGTCTGACGGTGTTCCTCCGCTTACAAAAGCAACGCTGATCATTCTTGGAAATGCCATTCAAAAGAGAGCAAAACTTGATCAATGCCTTTGTGCCATCATAAAATATGCTTATATTGTCTTGAATGACGTTCAATTGAATGTAGATCAACCATTGATGATTATACCAAATTGCTACACTGGATGAGTCAAAAAAACATCTTTGTACAGGTTCTTTTCAGATCACTCATTTCGCACTGTGTTCATCAAAATTCATTACGATGTCAACTCATCCAAATTTTGGTATTCTGGTGCTCTAGAAGGGTCCCTCCTAGGCAGGACTCTAATGGCTCGAGGCTGCCACTGTAGCAACTATCAATTGATTTAAACAACATTTCCAAACATCATCCAGTCATAAGTTTTGTTCAAAGTTGTTTGCTCAATTCCCAGGAAAGGTTGGAGGAGGAGGAACATCATTTGGTCCATTCAGATCTCTGCTGAGCTCCAGAGGACAATCACCTTATTTTTCTTCCTCTTTTCCCTTCCGCTGCTTCCTTCCCGGGTCGCCGCTGCATATCATCTGCCTCCATCTAACCCTATTCTCTGCATCCTCTTCTCTCACATCAACTCATTTCATGTCCTCCTTCACTACACCAATAAATCTCCTCTTTGGTCTCCCTATAAGCCTCCTGGCTGTCAGTTCCAACCTCACTATCCTTCTACCAATATATTCACTATCCCTCCCCTGTACATGACCAAACCATCTTAGTCTGGTCTTGACTTTATCTCCAATACATCTAACATGCTCTGTCCTCCTGGACTCATTCCTGATCCTATCCATCCTCGTCGCTCCCAAAGAGAACCTCAACGTCACCATCTCTGCCACCGTCAGCTCTGCTTCTTGTCTTTTCCCCAATGGCACTGTCTCTAAACCATACAGCATTGCCGGTCTCACCAATGTCTTGTACTCCTTTCCTTTCATTCAGGTTAATGCTCTTTTATCACATATTATCCCTGACATGCTTCTCCAGCTGTTCCAACCTACTTGCATGTGTTTCTTCAGCTCTTTCCCCACCCTCCATCACTTTGGACTGTTGACCCTGAGTACTTGGAATCCTCAACTTCTTTATCTCTACTCCTTACCGTTCCACTTGGGTCCTTTTCATTCACATACCTGTATTCCATCTCACCGTGGCTAACCTTCACCTCTCTCCTTTCCAGAGCTTACCTCCATCCCTCCTCTCTGGAGTTCCTCCACCTGCTCCCAGATCAACAGATCAAAATGTCATCTGCAAACATCATAGTCCATGGCTATTCATGTCTAACGTCATCTATCAGCCTGTCCATCAATATGACAAACACAATGGGGCACATAACTTGTCTCCAATGCAGTCCCACCTCCACCTTGAAAACCTTTGTCACATCTATGGCACGCTTCACCTCTGTCTCACAGCTGTCATACATGTCCTGCACCAGTCTAACATTCTCTTCTCTACTACTCCAGACTTTTTCATACAATACCATAGTTCCCCTTTCAGTGGCCTGTTATATTTCTAGATCTACAAAGGCACAGGTCCCCCTGGCCTTCCTTGTACGTTTTTAACAACATCCTAAAATAAACTACTGCATCTGGAGTACTTTTCCTTGGCATGATGCCTACTGCTGCTCACAAACGGTCACCTCTGCCCTCAGTCTAGGTTTCACCACACTTTCCTTCAATCCACTTTATTCTTCTGTAGTTATCCTCAGACATACTCTCACACTCTTAAGATCCCGTTGAATAATAGTCAAAAACTATTATGCCGCCTCTCCAAGACACTTCCATACTTCCACTTCCATCTTCAGGACCAAATATCTTTCAGCTTTTCTTCCTCTTCAATTCCTTACTCACCTCACCTCTAGTAATCTCTGCTACCTACTTTGTGATCCACAATGGTCACCTCCTCTCAGTTCTCTCTCATTATACTTATTCTCTTCAAAGTAGGTTTTCCATCTTACCATCACTCTCCTGCCACTTGTCAACACATTTCCCCCTCTAACCTTAATCATCCGAAACTGCCGCACATCCTTGCCATCTCTATCTTTCTGTTTAGCCCACCTGTAAAACTCACACCTTCCTGACAGTCATACCTATCATACAGGTCATTACAGGACTGTCTCAGAAAATTAGAATATTGTGATACAGTTCTTTATCTTCTGTAATGCAATTACAAAAACAAAAATTACTTCTTCATGATATCCTAATTTTTTGTGATAGGATTTTTGAGTTTTCTTAAGATGTAAGCCATAATCAGCAATATTAAAATAATAAAAGGCTTGCAGTATTTCAGTTGATTTGTAATGAATCCAGAATGTATGACATTTTTGTTTTCGTAATTGCATTACAGAAGATAAAGAACTTTATCACAATATTCTAATTTTCTGAGACAGTCCTGTTATATGTCCTTTGTTTGGACTTTGCTACCTTTACCTTGACCTCTTCAGTTTCTTTTCTGCTTCTTTGCTAACCTGTTTCTGTGTATACATATACTTTATTTAACACTGTCTTTTACATCTCCTCCCGTTAATAATAAAACTTAAATTGTGTTCCGTAGCTTCTAGCCCAACCTTTCTTCCCGTTCCTTTGGGCACAGATTTACCTTCATCCACCTTCCTCCTCTGCATGTCAAACACTCACATTTTCTGTCATTTCCAATTTTCACTGGCACACTGGAGGTTCTCAGCAGTGCTTCCAGTCATTGTTAACTTGGGTATGAAAGTCAAATGCTTGATTTGCATATTTAATCTGGCATAGGTTTCATGTCAGATGCCTTTTGTGTCACAACCCTGCATTTATCTGCACTTGGGACTACCTCAAGGAGATCACTTGCTTGTGCACCCTTGGGTCTGTTTTAGAAGGTGATACGTGCATTTATTTCCCTTGTGCCACTCCTCCAGAAGGTCTCATGTATCACCCTTCACAATTTCTTTATATTGGCTTACCATCAAACTAAGAGCTACACAGTATGATATCCGGCCAGGGCCATAACCCAGTCAGCTAAAACCTTGCCTTTTGTTGTGAAAACAAAAAAGGCAGCACATAGAGCATTAAACCTCAACAACAGCAGAATGTTCAACACATGAACATTCTCCCACCATCTCAAGTCTGTGGTTTGATTCAGTTCATCTCCTTTGACAAACGCACATCTAAAAATACTTATCATGCTGCAAATCAGCCAATGAATGTTAACTTACAGTGAGATTAGTGGATTAACATGTACCAAAGTAGCTTGTGTACGAAGACACCTTTCCTGTAGCCATTGGGCCAGTCAGCAAATCCACAAGCCAGAGCATTCAGCACTCACTTACTTCTGCACAGATCAGCAGTGAAGTGAAAGTATATTAGATTTGGACTTCTGTTCCTAGTAAGTTTTAAGAATGTATAAAACCTTTTGATTTTTCAGATTATATCAACAAAAAATAATTGTCCTTGCACAATCCATTGATCTACATATGGTAACATGACTGAGAGGGGTTTGTACCTTGTAATCACTTGTTTTCTTATAAAATAATAGACTGTATATCAACTTTGTTGCTTAATCCCACTTGTAAACTCAATTTGGTGCTCAGTATCTGACCTCATCACACAGTCAGCAGTCATCACTGGCCAGCAACAATATTAGACCCATCATCCGCTGGATGCAAAAGCTCAACACTGAAGGTACACCAGCAGTATCTATAAATCATAAATTATGTCAAGTAAGTTATGATTGATGAACATTCAATCCCAAAAAGGTGATGATATCATGGAAGAAATCCTAAAGACCTCTAACTGCTGGGCACAGCGGATGGAAAAAGGAAGAAGAAGCTATTAACATTATGTAAGTTCATCTGACCATCATTGACAGTGGCTTTGTGTAACTTGTCAAAGTTGCTTTTTGTGTGTGTACATCAGGTTTTGCATGTGCGTGAACGCAAAACGCAAAAACCGCCAGGGGCTATGGATGTTTAACCATCAAAGTGCTTTCACCAGGGTGCATGTGCAGCTGCAGAGGCACAGGAACCTGCTCACTCTGGCTCAGTCAGTCAGGGAACTGCACATTTTAGTCCCCTCCCCGGCACGGTACACACACACACACACACACACACACACACAGATACACACACACACACACGGGACATGCTAGTTTATTATAAATCTTCCGTTTAAATCCTTATGTCTTTTCTAAGTAGGTGTGGGGGTTCCATGTGCAAAGAAGCAGATGGTTCCCCAGGAGTAAAAATGTGACCATTTCAATCAAGAGAACATGCTTCTAAGGTAACATACATAGCTGGGGCAACTGGTTCAGTGGTGGGGCATCATGGGACCCTTGCCAAAATGCCGTAGTACAGATCATACCGGCAATATTCCTTCGACGTGATGTTCGTTTTTTACAGTGCTAAGAGTTTTCTCGTCTGTTGTTGCTGTTAGTGGCTAACAAAGTGATGCATGCTACTCAGATGTGGAAGGAAATGGAGAACAGCCACTGGAAAGTGAGTCTAGAGATACCTGGGTAAATTTACATTTAAATATCATTTTGCCAACTCTAAATATTGTTTTTCTTCTCCCCCATCCAGAATATGGTGACTTAGATAGTCAGGGATCATAGCAACATGTGGACTTCTATGGACTGTTCTGATCAGTTCTATCCTCCTTCCAGTTTGCAGGCCCTTCTGAAGTTTGTGCTGGTACCCCAAATTGACATCATCGCTGTCCAAACTTTTGTATCCATCCAAGTGCAGTGTCAGTTAATTTTTTCTCTGCTTTTTATACTGTGCTCTTTCCTGATTTGTATGTTAGATGTGGATTCTAACCTATACATCTCAAAGTTGATGTATTTTATCCTGGACATGACGAATTTCCTGAATTGTAAGGATGATCTTCTGCAGTCTTTCTTCCTGGCTTTCACAATTCCCTGCACTTTTTCTCAACAAATCATAGCCCTCTGGTTGCTTGATCATGGACGTGCTAAGGTACAGGAAGCAAAACAACTTTCAGGTGGTCAGAATGGAGACTTGTTTACTAAGTCTTCAAAGTTAATATATGGGGGTAACAGTGAGCTTAAAGGAACCAGTAAACATTCTGTAAATGTCTCAGTTATCTTGGTCACAGTCAGTTGTTGCCAAACCTTATCCTGGCAACTTTCTCTCCTTGAAGATGTTTTGCCTCTCATCTGGAAAGAGCCTCCTGCTGTCCCTTATAAATGTACAGCACTTTGACAGAAAGTGATTTAATAATTATCATTATCACTTCTTGTTAAAAGGTTTGACAATGATACTGTTGATTCAATTCATATCCCCTGTACAGTTTCACAAATAGGACTAATAGGTCACTGGAGTAGTGAATATGATGTACTCGATAGGAAAGGAGGAGAAAGTGTCTTACATACCTGGAAAAGAAATCCTTTAAGTTACTGTATTTTGTATTATGTTGCTCTCAGCCCTCTATGGAGTTGCCGCTAAGTCCAAGAGCTGCTTCTTCCCGGCTCCCCTGGCAACATCACTGCATCATTAACAGCCTCCTGGTCAGGAAACAGCCCGAGCTGGCCTTGAGATACCTGCAATGGATCAGACCTGCAATGGAGAGTGTTGAGGATGTCAAACTCTGTGTAAATGTTCTACTTCTTACACAAATCTGCATATGTAGTCCTGCCGTATGCTTTATTACTTAGTGATTTACTCTGTCTTTTTTATTGACGCTGTTGATCATCTCTGGTTTTGTGCCTGACGCTTGGGCTGCGATGAAGAATGGACACTCAAGAAGTCAAAACATCGTTATGTATTTTATCTATGCATGCAATGGATTTTGTTTTTTCACTGAGGCCTTGGAGAATCTTTCTGCTGGATACAATGTGGCTGTGCTTCTTGTTATACGCATGTAGCAAAAAACAGAGTAGTTGCATTTCGGTAAGAATAGTCACTGATATTCTGATATTCATCGACTTGACAAAATGTGTTATATTCTAAATGACTACTTTTTTTGAACAGACGATCCAGACGGTTGGCAGGCCTTTCCGCTTTCTGCCAAAAATGATCAGGATTGGAAAGTGAGCCCTTTGTCCCCAGAGCAACTTGAGAAACTGGTCATAGAGGCTGTGGTGGTAGCGATGAAACTCAATCCAAAGACAAGGTGCTGAGAATCAGACGCGTTGGCAAATAACTTTTTTTTTTTTTTTTTTGTGTTGAGGTCTGACCAACTTATTTCTCTGTGTCCTCTGTGCCCAAAGCACAACACAAACAGCAAAGAGATGTTTCTGTTGATCCAGGTACTGCCAAAGTACGCCCAGCCCTTCCCCAAGGGACATGGATGATAATAAGGTGCAAACAGTACATTTTGGTGAATCCGAAGGGGAAGTGGCCTTCATTTATGTACTTGTTATAATATTTCCTGCATGTTAACATAATACATTCATGATGTGCATTCATGAGCAACAATAGCCTTTGTCCTTAATGTGCATTAAAAAAAAGCAACCCAGGTTACCAGAGGACATTTCTTTGTTCACCAATGGAAAGGATCTGGGCCTGGAGTCTGTTTTCTCCTTTCCCTCGGCCTCCTCCGTTTCCTTTGTTGAGACAGGAACATCCCCGTGAAATTGAAAGCACCTTGACTTTGCAGAAGATCTCAGATGGCGAACATGAAAGCCAGGAAGAGGAAGAGGAAGAGGAAGAGGAAGAGGAAGAGGAAGAGGAAGAGGAAGAGGAAGAGGAAGAGGAAGAGGAAGAGGAAGAGGAAGAGAGCACACGGTCATGCCAAAAGTTCCTGAACTACAAATGACACTAGATGGCGCCACAGACCCCCATTTCCTTTAGCAGCTTGAACAAAGACATTTGGTGGAGATGATGCTTTCTGGAGAGGGTGAGGTGTGTTTTTTTATATCCTTTGAATAGTTTTCACATCTAGAGATCATCATACAACAAAGATAAACACTAAAGAGTGTTGTTATGACAAGTCTTTCTGCAAAAGAGAGCACACGGCTGACACCGTTTTGGGACCAATCATAGATGAATAGTCAGTGCTTGTTTCATCCCATAAATCCAAGAAAGCAAGTTATAACTGAAGCATATAGATCTTTGAGGGTTCTGGGTGATACCTGATTCTTTTTTCAGCAAAATTGTGCTCAACCATTGTTCCAACTGTCATCAGGTTTACATAAATGGTAAATCTGATGATAGATATGAAAGATTAGATTTACACATGATGTATGGCGTATGATGTTATATTTGCATGCAAAATATCCAGCCTGTAAGTTATTTCCAATAATGTTTTCTCCAGCGTTACAGGATACTGAAGGGTTCTGCAGCACCACACAACCAGATTTTCCTGATAAAAAATGTAATAGTTAGTTGGGACTCGGAAATGTTGATCCAGGTTTAAACACTAAACTGTTGGTACTTTGTAAAGGTTTATGTTTACTAATATTTGATAATGATGGCGTGAAGGACTGGTCACTTGTCTGAGCAAATGTCAATTAAAGTAGTGGCAATCTGAGAGCCTCACCTCCTGTGACAAAGCACTTTGACCTGGTGTCATACCTTCATTAGAGTCATCTGATCACAAAACCTTGAGCTGGTGGATCAAGAGAATCCTCAGCAAGTCAAATCTATCAGTGACGGACTGATCCCCAGGTACTGTTTGATAACCTGCGACATGCAGATCAGCTAGGCATCTTTGGACACAAATTGTGAGCGCTCCCCCACAGCTTAAAGATAGATCTTGTGGACGTTGAATCCGTGCGAAAGAGGCTGCTGGCTGGAGAAGGATCTGGCAACCAAACTCAAGAATAGAGGCAGCGATTGCTATCGAATCAGTTAAAAACATGTCTTCATTTTCTCTTCATTGACATTTGTAGCCAGATGCCTTCATGACTTTTAAAGCCCCCCAAAGAATTGCATTTGAAAATCAGTAATAACCTAATTGAAAAAGCACTTCACATCATTGCCTGCGGAGCCCAGACAAATGTCACACAGAGTTGTAGACATATTGGTATGCCAAAGTTTTACACAACAGCGTGCTGGTAGATACAATATTCTGAAGGTTGTTGCATAGAGAGAAACAGCGGGGACGCAGTGCAGTGTCACACATTGGTTTCCTTAACATTGCTGCGATCGTTCACAACACAACAGACCTTAACCCTCCACAATTTCTGCAGGGGGTGTGATGTCTACTCCTAGAGGCAGACCTCCTTCCATCTGCTGGGTGATGTTAATCATGACAAGGTCTCAGGGATCTATGGCCTATCGCCCCAAGTGGTTGTGCAACAGCGTTGCTGGAACAAGACTCAAAGACGAGAACTGTTACACGAAATATGTGTAATAAGGGTAAGAGAGACATGGTTTGTTGATATTTTCGATGTTTTTAATCTGTATTCTTTTGCATTAAAGAGGCATTTTCACAAACTGCATTAGAACTACAGCCACATTCTGCCCACCACAAAGTTGAGGAAAAGTTAGATTAAAGATGAACAAAACAGTGAAGTGATACTTTGCACAGGATGGGAGGCATTGTCATCAGTGGCAGGTAGAAACCGGAACAGTCTGCAGGGGACACTATTGTTCCAGTTACGATTGGCTGAGAGCATCTTCTCATTGGATGATCTCATTTTGGTCCTGGAGGATTTTGCTTCATCACAACCCAGCAGATGCCCTCTTTACTACCTCTCATCCCCCTTTCTCCTGTCGTTTAGCGTAAACATCAATGCTTCCACCATCTCTGCTGCCAGTGCCATTTACCAAACATCAAGGCTGTCCGTCAGGGGATGGAAATCACTTGTGGGATGATTTGAAGCTGCTTGAAATCTGGTGTCCTGCTCACTCTTTTTTATTTGTGATGGGAGGCATTATTATATAGAAGGAAAAAAAATCTGACCACTTGTTTGAAAATTGGAGGTCAGTCATTGGCCTAACAATTACACTGCAGCCCATTGTAATAGAATGACCTGGTAATTGTCAAAGGACTGGTAATTGTTTTGCTGATGGTTCATTGGATAATTGTTTAATTGTGATACAGCCACTTTGTGATTTGTTCAAAATCTGGAGTCATATGGAGCAGGGCAGGTGAAATTAAATTACTTAATGTTTATTTATTTGATGATGATACCAGGGACTGAGTAGTCTGCCTGCACTGCACAGACAGTGTGAGTGTCTATTATTAATCTATTTGGGTTGATCCTATGTTTGCAGTGATGTTGTTACATTTATTAGGTTGTAGCAGCACTGTTACTTCCCACTCGGACACACTCTCTCTCTCTTTCTCATTATCTATCTATCCCTCTTTCTTTGTGTGTGTGTGTGTGTGAGAGAGAGAAAAGATTGAGAGAGAGAGAGAGAGAGAGTGAGAGAGAGAGAGAGCGAGAGAGAACAGTAGTTATCTTTTTGTTACATCTAGGCCATAAAATTTATTATGAATAATTTTCTTAATGGGCAGATGGAAAGATTTTAATGAATAATGTATGAAAATTAGTTTCAGACAAAATGCCGGATCAAACTGACAATCTATTTAATGCTGGTGAAGGAAAAGATAAGACAGTGATTCTGCTTTCCCACTATTAGTATGAAAGTTATTAGTTTGAATTGTCACGTTAGTTATCATTCCCTATGACTGCAAATACTAGATAACTCTTCATATTGATCATGACGGGATTGTTATTATTATTATTATTTATAATAAAATCATGCACAGATTTATGGGAATAGAATAGAATATTCCTTTAATTATTCCACAGCAGGAACATTTCAATGAGATTACTCATTCTGTCATGAAAATATTTCCAAGTTACTGACCATGTTAACCACGGGAGCCTGGAAAGTCATCTTTCCGGTAGTATAAAAACACCAATATTAGCACGAGTGTTCTTGTATTGTGTGATTTTTCTTGTTTAAATATTCAAGATTCACGGAGAGATGAATTGTGTCTATTAGGAGCATTTAATCAGCGACTGGCCCAGTGCTCCCAGTCTCCTACACCCCCAGGGGAAAGATTAATGGGTACAGGATGTTTCATCAGACCCTCCACATCACTGCCCAGGATATGAGGCTGTAATTGTGTCTGTTTTACTGTTTTTTTTTCTTTTTTTGATGCAGGCAAACAACAAGAAACCCACAGGTCGGATGGTTTCACAGAACACAACGTTAAAGGTGGAGGACGGTGATCCAGAGCTATGTGACGCGCCTATGACGGCACACAACTGAAAGAAATAAGAGAGATAAGAGAGATCACGATGTAAATTTTAATCTATACACGATACGGCAAAAGCAAAATGATGTAGAGGAACTCATACTCTAAATATAGGGGTTAAAATATGAGCACGATGAACAGGCTGGTCTGAGTCCTGATGATTCTGAGCAAGTGTTCCCACATTGTGCTTTGGTTTTGCCAAACACCCTCCCCCCTTCTCTAAGACACTATGTCTCTAAAATGCTCACTCAACAATGAATATCTCAGGAATTATTGATGATAAGTGAATTATTGAACATTTGTCTTGTTGAACCTTTTAAATGCCTTTGGAATACTGTATTTTTTGCAATATACATTCTGGGTTACATAGGGGATATGAACAGTGGACAATGTGAAGGAAAAATGCTCTATATCCTCAATACTGATGGTGTCCTTGAATGTGCACTTTGGAATTTTCATTGCGTCTCTGCTCTTGATAAAGCATGTTTGCTTTACTGCCATTGAATCTCATGAAAAATGGATGACCCCTCATTGTTTTTTTGCCGCCCATCGCTCCCCACATTTGCACAGTGTCCAGGGAATGCATTTGGGTTTGGGTCTTCCTTCTCTTCCCTCTCTAGCTCAGCGGTTTGTTATGGGTTGCATGTAACTTCACACATATTTCAACCTGACACACTTTTGCCCCGGGTCTCTCTTGGGTGCCTGCTTCATGAGCCCACACATGCTGTTTTATTTAAAAAGAGGGTTCCGTGTTCTTTGTCTGTGGATGTACATGCAGTCATCTGTTTGCGTAGTGGGAATGCCTCATGGAGTGCTGTGACTTCTTTCTGTGTGTGCAGGTGTGTCAACACCTCTGACACCGCATAAAATCAGGGGTCCAACGAATCCATGAGCTTTTTTGCAGGTCTTCCCCTTGATTTTTCCATCAGAAAAAGGACAAAGCACTTATTCAAAACCACGTGTAAGACCCCATGCATATAAATCAATACATCAATATATCGTAACAGAATATACTTAACAGCAAAATGATTTATTTCAGGGAATTGTCATCACTGGCTCAATTCATCACAGGCTGAAGAATAAGAACCTGCCAACAAAATGAGTGTGAGGCATAAGTAACAATATTAATGCTAAAAGCAGAGCGATGCCAAGTGCTTTCTTGTCAAGACCGCGCATACGTGCTAAATCGCAGCTAATCTGAGGACTGGTAGCATCATGGAAATCCGAGTTGTGCGGTGCTGCAAAATGACACATAAATCACATGCAGGGGAATGGATGCAAAATGCTGCAGTTTGCGTGATGGGTACAAATAGCTGCCTGATGTCTGCAAAGGTCCATATAATTACTTGTCTACGGGCTGCACAGTCAGTTTTCCGATAAGCAGCAGGACTATTTATTTTGTAGTCGGTATCATTGAAATTTCTCCTCTGTGGGATGCTTAAAGGAGTATTGTATTCTATTCTATAAATTCGGTTCACCACAGACCATTTTTAAATGCTTAGTCTACAATGGGTTCGCATCTTAAATCTAAAGATGCGGTCAATAATAATTCTTCAGACAAGAAACAGGAAGGACAGCAGACAGCAGTCAGTGTGGATGATGGGTCGCAGAAGATACAGGATACCTTGGCCAGCTCACAGGACGGGCTTATCCAAGCGTGTCCAACAACTTTGAGAGATGCCAGCCATTCCCGATGCACTTTCAAAGTTTATAGACTAATCAAACATTTCCCTGCTCTGTGTGAACACAATGTGTGTATATAATAACTCTAAAAAATAATGTGAAAAACAACACTTTGTTTTCTGAAAGGCAGTTGGCCACTGTCCCTCAGCCTGTCGGTGAGATGTGTCTGGACTGGGGTGAAGAAGTATCGTGCTCAGCATAAACACACAATATAAGCTTTGCAAACATAGACCTTATAAAAGAATAGATCTAGTCTTGATTGTCAAGTAGAAGATGGATGGATGGATGGGTGAAAAAATCCTGTTACTCAAAATCAGAAAATGACTCCTCCTTACTTGATTTATTTCTAATATTTTTTTCTCTTTAAAGCATTTGTCTCATTTGCTGATTTCTAATTTTCTCCCACATCACGTCATTATTATTGAGAAGCCATGTTTGAATTGCGAAAACGCACTTTAACATTACATTACATTACAGTCATTTGGCAGACGCTTTTATCCAAAGCAACTTACAAAAAGTGCAATTCAGTCACCGAATATCCAAAGTACCAGTAGTCGGAAGTCAGAAGTGACCATTCTACCAAAAAAACATATACATACATTAATTTCTGTTTGTTTGTTTGTTTGTTTGTTTGTTTGTTTTTGTTTTGGGGGGGGGGGGGCTAAGTGCGATTACTGGGGTAGTGCTTGGTGAAGAGATATGTTTTCAAGTATGTTTTTAAGTATTTGATATGCATATGGTTAGGATCTTTAAGTAGTATGCAGGAAATGAAGATGGAGACATCATCATATGGTGATACGCACCAATTACGCTGCAAATAATTTCTCATTATCTTTCAGGTACAATCTCCTAAATGAACCAAACTTTATCATTCTAAATACCCCATTACTCTAGGTAAAGTTTTTATTCTTTAATAAACACATACACTTTGCTATAAACAGTCCCAGGAGTGTTTGTTTTTTTTCAAGACTCACCATGACAGGACACAAAACTACCATTCTTTTGTAGTTGTGTTGTAGTTGTGTCACTACCCCTACATCAATGAGAACGCATGGAAATACACGAGGAGGTATCCGCACTGTATGTGCCAAAGATGGAAATGGGGCGATATATTTAATAAAACAAGAACTAGCGGTATTGAAAACGGAGCCTCCAGGCCCTCCGCCTGTTTCATTAGAAGCGAAGCACGTCGTGGGATGCTGCGCCTCCGCTCGCCTCGGCCCCTACTGCGCAGCCGCAGTCTCTCCAGGACTCAGGGCAGAAGAGGGAGACGGAGAAAATGGCCCTCGATAATTTAATATTCGCTCAATGTATTCTTTATCTTTTAGCCTTCGTGTTCGGCTTCATCGCCGTGGTCCCTTTGTCTGAAAACACGGAGGATTTCCGAGGGAAATGTCTGCTGTTTACGCGAGGGATGTGGCAAAATGAGAACATCACTGTGTCGAAGCAGAGATTCATCGTGGAGGAGTGGGGACCGGAGTCTTCCTGCAGCTTCATCACTTTTGTTGGGATAGCGTCCCTCATCCTGTCCGCAGTGCAGGCTTGGAGGCTCCTTTTCTTTCTGTGCAAAGGACATGACGAGTGAGTGGCCCGTTACTTCTTCTCATCCTCGTTGCTACATTGGGCTGTGACTGCTCCTGCAGAGATCTCGGGTGTTTTCTGTCCATCTCCCACGCCCTTGACACAATCTCACTGTCACCGTGGCAGCTGGAATGGACGCCTTGAATGTGAAATTTTTGTTATGTATGGAGAGACTTAGTACAATAATGTGCAGCTGCTTTGATTATGTCAGTATTTTCAGGTGGAAATGAAAGGCATCAGACTAATTGCGTCTCTTTTCATTTCTTTCTAGTGATTTATTGGAAAAGAGGATCATGCCATGTGATAGTATAGTGTCAGGTGTTATTCTTTTCGCAGAATATGGTTTCAGAAGTTTTCTTCCTACTTTCAATGTTTTGCTGTCTTTGTGCACACAGCTCCATCTTCAATGCTTTTCTCAACCTGCTGATCAGCACCCTGGTAGTGTTCACGGTCTTCCTCTCCAGCACAATTGTCAGCGTGGGTTTCAACCTGTGGTGCGACTCCATCACCGAGGGGGGGTCCATGCCGAGCAGGTGAGAGAACATCGCCGGGCCTCGCCGCAATTCATCTTAAATAAAAGCTGCTGTGACCGTTGACGTGCATTGTTCATGGCAGCTGTGAAGACCTGCAGGACACCGATCTAGAACTCGGCCTGGACAACTCCGCCTTCTATGACCAGTTTGCTATAGCTCAGGTACAGTCTGCTAAATTCCCCCCCAGGCTGATTTGACAACAGTTGAAATATCATTAATGATAAGGCTCCTTTCCGCCTCCCTGCAGTTTGGCCTGTGGGCCGCCTGGCTCACCTGGCTGGGAATCGCGGTTATGGCCTTTCTGAAGGTCTACCACAACTACAGGCAAGAAGACCTGGTGGACAGTCTGCTCCATGAGAAGGACCTGCTTCTTGGTCGTTCGTCACGTCGCAGCTCCGACCTTAAGACGGGCCTCATCTAGGATGCTCAAGCGCATACACACACGCACACCCGTACACTCTGTATTCCTGCCAAGAGAAACACCAGTGTTAGACAATCAAAATCAATTGGCTCTTGCCCCGACTGACCACGGACCGAAACCTGGGTTTGCCGTTATTCTGTAAAAAGAATTGATTTTCCCTTAAAATAATCACACTAGCTGTTACAAACCTACAAAAAGTGCTGCTTTGTGGTATTTAATCAATCTCTGTGTTCATTGCTCTCATAGTGTTAAAACAATTTAATAATGTACCAAATATACGGTCAGTTATTCTTAACTTGTTCATTTCTTGCCACAATATCATGATATCAGTGGCTCGGACAGATGGATAGATCATCTTGTCTTTGTGAAAATTTTGCATGGACCTAATGCATGACAAACTTTTAAGGTGCTTGTAAATGTAGAGGCATATAATCTTTTTTTTACACTGATTAGTGTGTTCCTAAGATAGGCTCCTTCTGGTAGGGTGTGCACTGCACCTTGTTGGAGTTAGATCTCTTTGCATGATGCAGCAAAGTAAATTAATGTGTGCTTTTGCAATGTATTGACACCTGATACTAAAAGGAGTTTGTAAAATGCTATTTTAGCTCCGAGCATTCGTGTATCAGGCAGCCAGTCCAAAAATGCTTTCAGCACAATATGAGGAGCTAATGACTAATCCAATTTTGTCCTCAGGCTTCGCA
Organism: Fistularia commersonii; assembly: GCF_037954325.1. Classification (NCBI taxonomy): domain Eukaryota; kingdom Metazoa; phylum Chordata; class Actinopteri; order Syngnathiformes; family Fistulariidae; genus Fistularia; species Fistularia commersonii. Next base: position 15,102,335 of record NC_141284.1, on the reverse strand, counting down.
CTCAGATTTTTTAGGGTATAAAGCTAAGTATTATCATTTTGTGAAAAGATAATGATGGTGAATATGTGCATAAATATGCACATGTTCACCACAGACCCCAACACACATCAACTTGTAGGAATAAAACACGTCCTTTGCTCCATATTGGTAGGCAATGATAGTTTTATTCGAAACAATTTAAATCAGAAAACGCTTGGAACGAAGAAAACCCTCCAGAAAGGCACATCTTTCAAAGTGACCGTAAGTTTTTGGACAGCGGTGAAATGCAGCTATAATGCGATATGTGCATATGCAGGACATGTGTTTGCTGGGTATTGGTTTTATTGCTAATCATAATTTAGTATGAGAGTACAGAGTCAAGAGTGATTCTCTCCTCCATACAGGTGTTATATATTGCTTTGACGTTCACCCCCTTCTTTACCCTAACCTTTCACGAGTTCCCTGAAACCTGTTATATAAAGACCTATGTTTTAATGGAACATATGTCGTACGTTATTGCTTGTGTGAGTTCCGTGCGTCACTGTGGCCTTTGATTCCTCATCAGTTTTTTTTTTTTCTTCATATGATAAAGGGATGTGCATTCAGTACATACAGAATCTGATTCCATCAGATTTCTTGGTTTGGCCTAAAAAAACAAAACACTCACGCAAACTTGATAAAAGTGGATCTCCTTACAGTCGAAAGCTTGGTTTGCGTTTGACATCACAACGGAAGCCTGAATATCGTTTTAAAATAGAAATACAACACTTTTTAAACAGCAAAATAATCTGAAGGTGGACATTTGAGAAGGTGCAAATGCGCAGTTTAGAAGAATAAATTACATGTAGGAGACAGAATATTTTGGATATGATTAAGCAGTTATAAAGAGACATTAGGAAGAGCATTCCGTTTGAATATAACCTCGCGAGCTAGATACAGAGAGAGAAATTGTAATATTGTGCTGCAGTTCTTTTCATCAGATGAACTAGGTTTCAGCTGAATACCAGACGGAATGAAATCTTTAAGGAAAGGTGTTTTTCCTCTGTCAGTCTCGGCCCGGCGGTGTGAAGCCACGACACCCTGTGTTTTCTACTTCAGATCGTTCTGAAAGGGTTTGCCTACCAATCCAAGCTCTTCCAAAACATATGTACATTCATATAGGTGCAAAGCTGAATATTGTGATAGTCCTTAATATATTGAACCACATATACACACATTTGGTCGTGTATTATCGCATATACACAAATCAGCAGTGTAGCAAAAACAACAAAAAAAGCATTCCATAAAAATATTTGCTCACAGCTCACATGTAATAATCTACGACATGAACGGATTCATCAGATAAGTGATAGGTATCGGCTGTGTGAGCATATAATTGCAAATCTGTAAAATGCCATTACAACTTTAAATAAAAAGTGTCATTCACCACTCGGATACATATATATATATATATATACGTATACGAGTGCACCCCCACACACACATATGTATATATGTATATATGTGTGTATATATATATATATATATATATACACACACACACACACTCTATATACATACATATGAACATGGGAGCTACATATTTCTGGGATTACACATATTTTCCCTTTTTAATGTGAGAGTGGTTTATCGCCACAGATAATGTACAACGCTTTGCCGACGGGCTGAGGTGTTTGTAGGCTTGGGCACCTTCAAAGATAGAAGAGGGATCTGGAAAAAAAAGTCACTTTTTCTCCTCCTGTGGTTGGAGTCAGTCACTGCATGGTTAGCCATATCCAACAGCCCCACAGGAGCTGTTTCATATGCAGCAGATAGACGGCCAAAGCAGCTTCCAGCTCTTCGCACACTCTTTGCGGACGTCGGCGGCCTGTGCAGTACATGGCCACGCCCAGGAATGACATCAACAGAAAGAGGCAGGTGAACAGGGCGAGGTGCGGGCGGGACGGAGTTGTCTCATAGGCTACATAGGCATGTACACACACACACACACACACACACACACACACACACACACATGCACAAAGAAATGTGTAAATAGGCTTTTGAACTGTTAAACACTAGGATAGAAGTGAAAATTCAATGTGAGTATATAATGTATAAATGGTAAAGGGCAGCACCATCACACAAACTGTTACCAACACTATTTTAAAGGGTGTGATGGTGAGAAAGTGAACTTCTCTATTTGATGTTTCCCTTTACATCGACAATAAATGGTGGTCGTGGTGGGGGACTTTGCTGCATTGTCATGCACCTAGTGATTCCGGAAAGCTCCAGATGGACTTACCACCTATAATGTCATAGTAAGGGATGTCTGTGAAATTGACAGAAAGAGGCCTGTCAGAGGAAAAATAAATAGCCAACTTTGTTTGTAAAGCAGTGAAAAATTCCCCAAACATTCTGTCACCTCTTCTACATATTGACTTATGTAGAGCACACCATTTGCTTAAGTTTGGGTGTCTCGACATTACTCTAAAAAGCAGAAGGGGATCGTTCAAAGAGATGATATCCAAACGCGTTTTGTTCATTATGTAGACTGCTGCGTGTGGATTAAAGAAATTGAATTCATAGACTTGTGGTTTAAATAAAATTGTCAGTTAATTTTTCTGTATTAGAGAGTGGTGTTGGACTATTCGCTGTGTTTAGGTGGAGCTGGTTAAATACAAGACGGCACCACAATCTATAGGATGTATGGAAGCACCCACATCCCTTTTGCCATGAGGTTCATGTGACTAAGCGCAGTATGATGTGCTTATTGCTATTTTCATGGTCTTGTTCTCTCACCATGCACTGTGGTCTCCGGCTCCCTGAATCGAACCCTCCGCTCGCCTTTCCGTCTGTGGATGCCGTCTGCGTCTATCCCGTGATTTGGACTTGGCCTCTTAAGGATGGATGTTGGGGCTTTGCCGTTGCTTACCTGGATGAAACGATAATTCGGTGTCAACAGAATAATGTGAACACCCGACAAACACCTGGACTGGCTGCTCGAGGCCTTGCAACCTTGGGTTTTGGTGTATCCTCCTGGTGGTGGTTGGCATCCTTTCTGTGGCGGACCTCTGAGTGTTTTTCCCACTGGGAATGAGGAAGATAGTTGACAGTGTCTCTGATGGACTCAGCAGCAGCAAACCGTTTGGACAGTGCAGACACACACTCGCCCAATGAGTCTAGAAAGAACCATGATTATAGGTGAGCAGCGTTTCCTTAAGACAAATACAGATTAATATGAAAACATGCAAATGTGTCTGGGAAACACTCCTGTGATAACTCCAGCAGTACAACGAAGAGCTATGGAAAGTCATTTTATATTCACTCATGCAAATATTATGGAAAAAAACAGACTTAATACTTTCTATGTGTTTGCAATATCGAATATCTAATGTATTGGCAATGCGGGAAAATCCCTCTGATCTGGCAGCCTTATACTTCTGATGAAACTTCAACAATTGAAAAGAGCCCTAGTTTTGTTGTTAACTCATTTGCATTAATTGAAAGTTGTCTGTTGTGACCCATGACCGATGAATTAGTGACACGCCATCCAAAAAGTGATCTCCTGGGTCATTTCTAACTGGAGCACCTAGATTGAATGGATATGCACTTTCTCAAGGCTGTGAAGTTGGCCTGAAGACTTTTAATGCCACCTTTCAAGGTAAATCCAACTCTACGATCACAAAGAAACGCAAGAGCATATCAATAAGCTCAGAAATGTGAAAATACCACATTGCTGCAAATTCTGGCTCAATATATTTTAATCAAATTTAGATATCCCTGTATCAGCAAGTGCTGTCATACGCAAACTGCCATATAAGAATATATTTTTGGAATTTAACGACTACTGAAAGATTAATTTGAGACATTTTTTTGATAATTATCCATCCGCTATGTTTCTATTAGCAATATTGAACATTTAAGTACCTTTTCAGGTTATTGATGGATCCACAAAAGGCTCTCTTTTGGCTTCAAGAAGAAATGGAAACTTAAATCCTTAATTGAGAAAATATTTCACTGAACAACGCATCACAATCGGCACTGGGTTGCGATGAGGCTCATTATTGTTATGTAGATGCCGTGTAATCCCTCAGTATGACTTGAGTTCAAGAGACCCATCTCTAATCAGTTTGATCTATTTCTGTTTTTTATTTTCCAACGGCTAACTTTTACAGATATTTGCCTTAACATTCAAAAGACAAAGAAAAGTTATTGCTTAAGTAAACTTTTTAGCATTACCCCAATTTTCACAAGATACATTCTTTTTTATCTGCATTCAACCAAAGTCCAATTTTAGGAAACATTTACTTGATTTTGAAAGTGTCTCACCAAATATTGCAGGTTATTGACAATATGTTAAGAGAATAATGTGTCATTGGTGCAATATGTTATATTTACTTCCTGTTGAATTTCAACCGTGCTGTCGTTCCCCCTATTTCTCATGTTTATTTGTGATGAAATTAGCTGAAACAACAGGCCATTTGGATGAACTTTTACTTTGTGGGTCAGAAAAGACTTCTCTGTGTTCAAAACGCAAGAGAAGGTCACAGAAAGCACATATACGTTTGTTTGTTTGAAGCCTGCAACAATAGTTGCTGCAATTTCTTTATTGATTTTTGCAGCAAAAAAACATATACTATCTCTAATCATTTTACATTTCCAAAATTATAATATGGTAATCTCATAAAAACCGTGATTCTTGAATTTGTTGCTGTTTTGAACAATTCGATTCTCCTGCTAAACTTTTTTCATGGATTAGGCGGCCCGTGTGGATTTTAAGATGGTACCTTTGCCTTAATCTTTATCTAATCTTTGAAATGATCATATACCATTAAATAAGCTATTTTTAAAAAGTCATGTGCCTTTTTTGTGCCTAATTTGTGGACCCGTCAATGGTGCAGTCTTCCTGTTGCTGGCTTTGAAAGCTGCTGTAACTACGTAGGCGTCCTGTGAGGACCACGGCCGTCCTCGCACAATCCCATTCATTCGCTGCAGCCCACTGCACACTTAACTAAACAATGGCTCTAAAAGCGTCACAGTGGCTGTTTTTGCTCAGTAGAAAAACCAACATCGTTGTAGATCTTTATTAATTTAACATCTTTAAGTACTTACATCTTTTAAGGGCGAGCCAAAGTGCTTTAAAACCTGCCCCGGATGCTCTCTAAAGCAGAAGCTGTAGTTTGCTCTTTGAGATGACACGACTTAGAGGATACGAAACAGCATGGTCTCCGCCCTCTTGCATCAGATTAAGCATTGATAGATTACTTTTGAGCTGCCCTCCACAGTGGATATCCAAAACATACAGGTGTTTTTTTTTTTTTCACAGTCCATTAACCTGCAAAATACTGGTCCCTTATTTCCACAAGAGAATTTTCAGGGTGACACACAGGTGAGCATTTACCTGAATATTCCGTTTTGCCAATCTCAGCATAGACGGTGGCCATAAGCTCCAGGCTTCTGGCTGTAATTGGATGGTCATTACCGAAGGCCCGCTGGTGGATCTTGGTAGCCTGAAAGATGTGGTGACATGGCACTTTTAAAGATGAGGCGAGAGTGCCCACTTAAGGTCAAAACTATTGAGAGGACGGAAATTACATTTACTTACTTTTCCGCTGTATTCCAGAGCCAAATGAGGTCTGAGAAAGGGGGAGGGGAAACGCATTTGAATCCACCATTTGATACATTTCGAAAATAAAATCCATCGTCTACGCATATTTGCTTTATTTTGAATACAAGTGTATTCAAAGGCAATAACAATCCCTGACCTACATTCAGTGTTGTGGTCAGTTTTGGATCACCAGGAGGGCATATCACTTTCAGTACTAGGGGGTGTGTTGGCAGGACAAATCTCAACAAGACAAGCATCTGCTGTGATTAGACACAGGCAGCCAGGCACCTCACGGAAGGAGTGGAAAACTTCTACTCCTGCCAGCTTTGTCTTCAGCTGTCTATTCACTGGCATGTGCTGCAGAAGTTACAGGTTGGTTTAGTGGACCGTGCCCTTCCGCCACTCCCCAGCTTAGTGTTAAGCTACCTGAACATGACGTGGGACGTTCAAGAGCTGCCAGCTGTTCTACGCATATCTGTCCTGCAAAGCTAGTCAAGGACATCACCGCTGGCACACACGCACACACACACACACACATTCACATGTGTATAGATGTAGAGCAAGCTCTGTTTAGTGTGACGAATGTCAGACTTGCTGTTCCAAACCCACACTTCTCAATTAGTAATGGCCGGGTGTCGGTTTGCACTGAAGGTACTTCTTTTGGGGATATCTGATCAGAAAAGGCCCTTCAGTGGCCTGGAGGACCTCCTCTTACAATAATGCAGGAGTCAGCTTTACAACCTTTTTGTTCATGAGATGGAAAAGTAGAGACCAAAGAATTAACGACTGGGATATTTTTCCTCTAATCACTATTTTGAGCAACTTTAACAAAATATGTTTCATTAATAGGAGATTCTTGAATTCAGTTGTTTACAAACACACATAAAGTCATAGGCTATCAATATAATCTCTTTCAATTGTCAACTTCGCGCATCGTGCAGTAATGAGTCGATATAATCAGACCTTCATGGAGCAAACGTGCAACTCTCCACCACCATCTCTGGAATTTAGGTTCAATTGCACAATCTCAAAAGAGATATCAGAGTCACGCCAAATGGGCGCGTGTCACTGCTTAATAAAGTAGCCCTGCAACAGGAGACACCAGATCCTCCTGCGGAGTGTGGTGTTTCTTTTCTTCACATCTACAAGGAAATTTGAACTTGGAGTTTATCTGGTTCAAAACATTTCCATGCCAGAAAGGTGTATGTGTGGGTGAGTGTGAGGCATATGGATGCATTTCGTTGGGTCCAGTCGGTCATCTTTCACACACAGAGAAAGGATAAAAATGACAAGTGATAAAATAGCCAATGGTGAGGTCCAAAATATTTTACTCTTCGTGACACAAGTATCAAATTTGGAAAGAAGTACATGTGAAATCGAATGGATGTATTCAATCCGAAAGTTCTATAGAGGTTTTATATTGAAATTGTATTACAATTAGCTATTGTTTGTATTAAAATGATATACAAAAACAAAGTAAGCTGTATGGTTTTAAAATAACTGAATTAGAGATTAATTACTTAAGCTCTTGACACTTTGATAACTTAGGTAAGAGTCAATCAGAAATCTATACACACACATATAGTAAATGGATATACAGTGAACAGATATAGTCCAGTTCAGCAGTCAGGGGAAATAAAAATGTATTGTTTAGTTAATTGTTGATGAGAACGTCCAATGTCATTCAATTGCATGACTCCCTGATAACAGAAGCCGCAGCAGGACACAGTTTTACCTACTGTTTGCTCATGATGCAGATCTGGGCCAGCCGTTCGAGGTGCTGCGCTTGGGAGGCCTGCTCCGAGAGCTCCTCTGGGGACGTCCATCCTGCCGAGCCCAAAGTGGCCTCCTCCTGAGGCCCTGTTACACACACACAGGGCATAGAATCACAGTCAGCTTGCCAACACGCCGCAGAGTTGTTTGCCCGTCTTATCTATCCCTCATATCGCTCTCCTTCCACACTGCTCGCTCCCTTTACCTGTCTACCTCTCGCGCACTGTACGAAAAAATTAAGCCCTGAAATCGCAGCTACTGGCCCGTCTGCTGATGAGGACTTTAAGCCTGAACAGCAGCCAGCTGGGGACTAAAGAGAAGAGAGCAGAGATAAAGGCTGGAGGAGGCAGATAAGGGGGACAAACAACCACGCCCCCTGGAACCTTGTGATACATGTATACACACGGTGACACAATATGAACGTACAGTCCATAGTGCCTACGTTGAGCAAACACCGAAAACAAACTATTGGTTTGGCTAGCCTTCGATACGAGAGCCCGGTGCAAATATATTTATTATGATACACCGATGCATTTGTTTGCACTGAAAACAAAATGACAATTATTTCAGCCGTCAGCTGCAAATAGGGGAGAAAGACAACCTTGACAAAGTCACTGCAAAAAAGAAAGAAAGCTTTTGAAGAGCAGCTCTCGTGCCAGCTCTGCTCCCGGACACATCCAGCACTCAATTTAAGTGAGTGCTGAATCAGGCCTCGGTATTCTACAGTGTCAGTGGCAGCTCCTAATGAGACAGTGCACCGTGTGGCCATTTGTCTTCTACCACGTCTACCACTCCTCCATTGTGCCGATGCTACACCGAGCTGCCGCCTCTGCAGCGGCTCATGCAGAGAGGGAGACGTCTGGAGTGCTGGTGATGAACGAGCAGCTGCCCTCTGTATACTGGCCTAAACTTCCACGGGGTAAATTTTAGATAAAAACACGACTAGGTAGAAATAATCTCATTCCACATTAGATGACTTAAAGTGGGGTGTTCCCTGATTAATTGAGATGTGCTGCTGTAGCCCAGCATTCACATAGTCAGCAGTGCTTGTCACAGGAGCAAACACAGTCAACTGTCTGCACATTATCAATTGATGTAGGTTCTGAAATGGTTAATTACAGTAATATCGGTTGGATGTATTCATTTCCTCATTCATTCATTCATTCATCATCTATACAGCTTATCCCGAACTCAGGGTCATGGGGGGCTCTGGAGCCGATCCCAGCTCTCACTGGGCAAGAGACGAGGTTCGCTCAGGAACGGTTGCCAGTCGATCACAGGGCCACATATAGAGACGAGCAGCCATTCACTCTCTCATTCACGCGTCTCGCCAATTTAGAGTCGCTATATGTGCGTGCAGACAAGTGGTGAACATGCAAACTCCACACAGAGAAGCCCTCGGTTGGAATTGGACCAGGGACTATCTTGAAGCGGAAGTGCAAACCCTTGAATCCCTTGAAACCCCTATGTTACCTTGCTGTCCTAGTTGGATAATTTCTTTTCCGTTACTATTTTGCCTTTTGACCTATATAAAGAATAAACAAGAATGTATAATTACCCTAACAAGTAGCAAATATACACCCTGGCAGTACAAGCAAGGGCAGCCAAGATACTTTTCAGTCTTGAAGTTGAAAAGACAGCCATCATTATTCCCATGGAGAAAACTCTACATTAAAACATAATCAATCACAGCATTTAGTGTAATTTAAGTTTCTCAATGGATACGAGAAAGATAATTCTTTCTGTTCATATCTATTGAGAAAAAAAAATCAAGAAATATGAGATGGCATACAGTACATTATACTTGCCTGTTCTTCCCTGAAGAGATGTGAGCTCGATCAGTGCCACTTCGTAGAACATTTTTTCAGCTTGGATAAACTGGAGGGCCTTCCCATCTGTCCGTACGTGTGAAGGATCAGTACCACTTGTCGACAGGATTAGTCAGCTAAAGTTAAAAACAGACCCACTGACTGGACTACTTTGAGTTTTCCCCTTCTTGAGATTGACCCCGATCAGACACAGGTGGTAAGTATCTGCAGTGTTTCCCTGTACTCTGATACAGCATTGCGCTATGTGCGCTATCTACTTTACTTGAAATTCATTTTTCCAAATTGCTAATGTTTTACATTGGTGTGAAAGCTTTACATGGGTGTGAGACAAAGATTCCACACATTCAATAATAAATCAAGCCTTTTAAATGCAAAACCGGGATATACCATCATATACAGTAGTAATTATGGCATAAGAGAAACTGTATCTAAAGCTTGATTTCAGTTTGTATTTAAATGATCGAATTAAATCTCTTCTCCAGACAACTATGAGAATTTGCCTGGTTCTTTTATTCTCCCTCAATCAGTCCATAACTCATGTTGCCCTTTTATATAAAATAGTTAGTTATTTATAAGCGGCCTCTCTACCTGCAACTAAAACAGCAAACTGGTGCACACAGTGATGACTTCACTCTAAAAACACGTGATGACGTATCAGTCTGAAGAAACAGGCCAGTGTATAACTTCAACTTGGATAAAGCCACAGGTCTCAGGTGACAACTTTGTAATTTACTCAGTGAGGATCCGTCAAGTTTGAGTTTTAGTTCACAGCTGGCACTGTTAATCCATTTTTGTTTGAATAATTTTTCCACCAAATTCTATATATACACCTGGTGTTTAGGCAAGTAAACCGAAGCCGATGCAAAATGAATTGTCGCTGCTGATGTAGAACATTGTATTCCAGGTTGATGTTGACATTTTATTTATTCGGCTGACACTTTATCAATTGCCAGGTTTTCTTTCCATGAAAAAGCTCTCTATTAAAAGGGACCTAAAAATAGAGCCACTTTACTTTGTCAAAAGCATCTCTGGTACAAAGAGTGTGTCTGTGACTGCCTGTGAGCTGCTTTTAAAGAACAAGGCGATGTAGAATGCTTAAAATAAATACTCCTGCCATTCATCACGCCCCATTTCAATACCTAGGTAATTCAAGTTTTGGCTCAGAACTAACTTGCTTTTGCCTTTTTAGTACGACAACTTGGCCCGAAAAATCGACCGGGCCACCTAGCTGAGCGCTCTCTGACAAACAACACAACACTGTCATGGCAAAAGGAACTTTTAGTTTGCTTCCATCAGACAAGTCCATCTATATTGTTCAATATATCCCAAGAAATGGGATAACATAATGCAACCCAGCAGTGCATGTCAAACAGTATAGTAAAACAGACTGATCATTCAGACAGGCCTGTCTGAATGATAAAAGATGCATTGTACTTATCAAAGCTCTCGGGAGTCACCTGAAAGCAGAGAGTCAGGTGAATATGAAGGGGACCATCTGGGGAAGAAGGATTAAGATAGCGGTCGTCCTCAAAGGTCAGATCACTATTTTTAGACCGACCGCTCCACAACAATAGCACAACAGGAAGCTCCCACAGCCTTTTCCAAGGAATGAAAGCAGTCGCTGCTACGAAAACTGAGGAGAGCTTGCACTAACAGCGGCAACTGTAAATGCAGCTTTGAAACACAATAAATAAAACAGGCACGAACACACATGTGCGCACACACTCACTCACACACACACACTAAGCCAGAAAGAAACTCTGCAATCTTAGATCACGTAATACAAAACAACTTACTATGAAAATCATTTCAGTGAAATGTGTCTTCCTTGATTTCCCATCCGGTGTAATATCTTTCGGCATTCACGTGTGTAAACACAAGATATGATCGCGTGTGATATCCCTGTTTCACTTTGATATCCACCTTCCGCAGAGGCTTTGTACAAATTTGTGGACGTAGCCAACAACTGATATCGCTCCATCAAACCTTCAGCAGTCACAAAACCGCCTTTATCAACCGTAGCTTATTATTTGTTGGTAACAAAGCCAGTCCCTCTGGATGCAATCATGAAACTCTTAATGTAAAAAGATAGTGTCTTTTTTTTTTGTCATTGCTTTGTAAAGGCTCAGAAACCATTTGAGTGAAGATTTCCTGTGAAACTGCCAAATTCTCATATCGCAGCACTTGAGCACGTTGACCATTGACCTCCCTCTGATGAGATCACAACATGACTGCTACAACTGTTACTATTCTTGTGCCAAGATTATTTTCAGGTCCAATCAGGTCTGATAGACAGAAGCAGTGCTGAGAGGACATCAACCCTCATAAGGGCCCTTATCTGATTTTTGAATAGTATTCCACTGATTATTGCACCAAAGAAAGTGAGCAATCAAATAAAATGCTTTGCTTAACCATAGCAAACATAAATCATAGAAAGATTTCAAAAATCTTTGAAAAATAATTTGATTTTTTTCCTTATCATTCTACTAATTCAAAATCAGGGAAACCATTATATATCATATGACTTGGCCCCTTTTGGGTAACTATGTTAACCATTTCTGGCTATCTGTGAGGCAGCAGGAGAATGTAAATAATTTTAGGGGACAACATTCAGTTTTCCAAATATAGCTGTTTTCAGGGATGTGTGGGAAGTTTGTGATTTGATACTCAGTAAAGCAAACAGAACCAGAATTACGTAATTTCTTTTTCACCCGGTATTACTGGCTATTTAACCAGATAACACATACTTTGCACGAGATTAAACTGTAACTTCCAAATGGCAGGAAAAATTTGCATGAATCACATATTTCCCAAAACAATAACAATGTGATGAGATTCATTTCTGCGTTAAGCTTGTGGGTTTTCCAAAAGCCTCTGTTGACATGATAGCTATTGAGAAGGTAAGAGTCTGTGTCACATGACTTAACTCCGCCACACTGGATGAGCGGATGCCTTTTCCTGTTGATGGCTATTGACGAGGTGAAGCTCAGCAAATTGACCTATTTTGGAAAATGGACAGTGAGGAGTCGAGTCCTGTTTAGGAAGATAACCCGAGCTGGTGAGTTAAGTGTAGGAGTTTCTCAGTGACAAGGAGAGGTAATATATCCTGAAACCAAACACTTCTCTATTATCTCTATGCCCTATATGGCTATGCTTTATAGAAGCAGTTAAGTGATTATACATAACCTAGTCAGTGCAGATACAGGTTAATTAGTGTGGCCTTCCACTCTGTTGTGTGGAGATAAGAGCCTACAAATCCTCTTACAAGACAGACAGACTGAGCCATGCACAATTAGTGTGATGATCTGGGATAGATGCGTTATTATGAACTCACCAAAAGGCATTCAGTCACCTCCTTCACTTCTGTAAAAGACCTACACCCTCCATTGTGCAGGAATTTGCTATGCCTGCCTCAAGTAACAATCCTTTATATGTTATTCTTGCAAAGATGGAGAGTTATTATTACACTTGCGTGCAGGGCGACGACTCATAAAATGTGAGATGTTGAATGAAGAGTCTTCGTTTTGGCAGTAAAGGATACAATTCTTTTCAGTGATGAAGAGCTCTGCAATCTGCAACAAACAAACAAAACAATACAAGCAAAGTAAAACAAAACAAGTAGTTAGGTATTAGATCAGTCTTTTCGACATCAGGTCTGGCAGTGCTTATTCATGATGTCTCAAAAAGGATCTCCAAGCAAAAATAGTTGCCATCATAGACAATGTTCTAGAAAAGCAAGACATGTTTTGATATCTGACACGTTCCATGAGAAACTACAGAATGTAAATTGTGGCTCAGCGGTGATGGGACAGCCTTACGGTGCTTCTCCGAAGGCTACGTGAAGGCTTGTTTGACTTACCAATATAGTAATGTGCATATTCAAGTAGAAAATTATAACCCCCCCCGACACACAAATGCAAGGACATTGAATTACTATTTCTGCAATATGTGTGTAATACAACCGCTTGTGCCACCTTTAAAACTCATTTAGTAACCAGTGTACATCAGACCCTCCCACCGAGTCAACACGAGGATAGATGATGGGATGTTCTGTCAGGAGTGACATTGACATTAATGATATCAAGGTTGAACCTGTTCTCTGTGGTATGCAATCATTTATGATGCTCTTAAAAGACACGTCTCAATGGGGCTTTGCAACTAGATGATGCAGCACATTGTGTGGATGCATGGACTGAGCGAACACATATGTGTAGATGTAAACACAGTTGTGTGTGTGTGTGTTTTGCCAAACAGCCAGACTCACCTGGTGTAGGCAGTTGGGCAATGAGTTGAAGCTCTGCACATGGGTCAGTCCCAACAGACAGCTGAGGAAGCAGTGGAGGGCGGCCTGGTACTCCCCCTGCTGCTGGAGCTGCTGTCCCAGCTCAAACAGGCCCTCCCTCCCCCTGCTCAGCATCCCAAGTCCCAGCCAGAGCTTGCAGTGCCTCCCATCGGAGCTCCACCAGCCAAGAACAGGCGCTCCTCACTTCACCACTCCGCTGAAGCACCACAGGTAGAGAGAAAGCCACACAGAGAGTGAAAGCTGCTTTTCTTGAAAAGGAAAAAAAAAAAAAAAAAAAGAAGCTGCTCACATAAGCAAAGACTGGAAGGTGCAGGAGGATGAGGACGAAACACAGCTTCCTCTCAGTCTCGTCTGAGCACAGTAAGTCAAGGACAAGGTGGTAAGAATCAGGCTGAGGGAGCTCCAGCGACTCACACAGAAAAGATCCATTCCCCTCCCTCTTCCCAGGCTGCACCAGGAAAGGAGGACAGAGGAAGTCGAGAGTATTGGCTGTGTGAGTGGCAGAGCTTTGGACCAATTGCTGCTCTGCTCTTGTGCTCTAAGTCTGCCAGCATGTGTTTAGAACACTGAATCCTTCACCAATCCATGAAAGGAGATAGGGGTGTGTGTTTATAATGAAAAGCAAATACAATCACATGTAGCCACCAATTTCACACAACCTTTACTGTTTATCTCATGTGTCTCTGCATCTGAATATCACATGAATCCTTGAAATGATATTTTTAAATTTAACTACCAAGGCCTTTGAGTCATATATAAGTGAATTAAATTGTGCACCAGCAAGAAAACTGGAATAAATATGAATAAATCTCATCAATAACATTAAAAGGTCTTTAGGACCAGCCACTGAAACGTGCCTGTGCAAAAGAGAAAGTATCTGTCACTTTTCAAACAATGACAGCAAATATTTATTCATGAGGGAGCTCCTTGGCTGGATGATGTTTACACACTTCTCTTCACACTCGGCTAATCTACACTCATACAGGCCAATCTGTGCCTAGGGAAAGAGACAGAGAGAGAGAGAGAGAAATGAAAAAAACAGTGAGAGCGAGACAGTGGGAGTGAGAAAAAGACAGAAGGAAGGAGAGAGAGAGAGACAGACAGACAGACAGAGCGAGAGAGAGAGAGAGAGAGAGAGAGAGCGAGAGAAAGATGGACACAACACTTTATCGGCTGATGATCCAAAGGATCATAAATGGGCCTTGACTTCAAGAGCAGCTCTCTTCCCTCCTGCTACTGAGGGAAATGAATGAGGGTAACACGAACCAAATGGCTAAAGTCAGTCTCCATTAATGTCCGATGCACCTAACTAAGCAATATGGGATTTAATGGCGGTGAATGCCAGAGGACTGAGGATCTGCATTACACTGGTGCTGCCAGGTAATACTCAGGAGGGAGAAATGCACTGTGACCTGAGAGCGTCTAGAGCGAGGGACTGGTTATGCAGTGACGGTCATTCTGATAGGTCAATACACATATTTGATGACCTCAGACTTGATTGGCAATCATGAGAAACTCACAGTATCTGTGACTTGTGAGTAAACTTGGACTTGATCACCTCCCAGCAAAACTCACGTGTCCCTGCCCACCCCAAAAAGAAAGATGACCTTAATGGTACTTTATTAATCCACTCAACTTCTCTGCTCAAAGTATCACTTTGAATGAAATCAACTCATGTTGCAACATCTTGAAAATGATAGTATTTGCACGTTATTATTCCAAGCTACATGTCAAATTTTCCATAAATCATAGCAGTATTATAATTATTAATAATAATTTATTATTAATAATAATGATTTATTAGTATCATTATTATTATTACTAGCTCTACTACTACTACTACTACTACTAATACTACTGCTACAACAACAACTACTACTACTACTACTAATAATAATAATCATCATCTTCATCATCATCTAGATTTAAAATTGGAGGTCTCCTACATTCCTGCTTTCAAAGTTTGTTAATGATAATTATTTATAAAACACTGAAAAAACAAAATCTGAAAAAGGTGGATAGAGGTCATTTGCTTCCCAATGGTCCATTTAGGGTCCCCACCATGCAAAGGTAGCCAGGTATAAAATTGAGTTTGACTCCATTGTGTAGCTAATGAGATAGCAACTAGCTAATGACTGGGCTAATATGAAACGACAGCAAGTCCCCAACGATGCGCGTGGACATGCACTGAAAACAATCAAGACTATTTAACTGCACTTCAAACAAAATCGAACCACAGCGCAGTCGGATATCTAGGAAATTCGCTTTATGCTTGAAATTGCAATGCTTGAAAAAGCATTAAATTTACAAAGAATGCATGACATCATTCTGGGGACTTGAACTTATGGTATGACCTGATTTGGAATTTCACATAGCTGATGCCACCAGGCTCACTTTGGGACTTCTACTGTATGAAAAAATAAGGGATTTTATAAATGTGGAGGGTGACTAAATGACTCATCACAAGACAGAAAGCAGCTCTACAAGTTGAACAAAGGATGGATTCTTTTTTGCCTCATGTTAACAACACAACAAATATAATACAACAGGAATTACAAAAACAGGGCTACAACGCTCTCAAGTTACAATAATGACATTATTGCTGTTACGTTACTTATTTTTTTTCCTTTTTTGCAGGTCAGTGTGCCTGATAAGTTCGGTCATGTTGGACTGATATGTTATCAACCAAGTGTTTTGAGCGGCTCTGCTGTGAATCCTGCAAGTGATATCAGGAAAACTGATATGTACTGACTTGGCATCACAATAGTTTTCATGTTATGTTGATGTCACGTTTTATTTCACTGTGCTTACAAACAACTATATCTTCTTCTTCATCTCCTTTTAGACTTTTACCTTCAGGGGTCACCACCGCAAATCAACCATCTTCATCTAACCATGTTCTCTGTATCCTCCTCTCTCACACCAACAATATGAATTCAAATTTTTGTTGTATTTTGTCCTTTCTTTACCATCAAGGTGCTAATGCCAGTGAAATAGATCAGAGTACAGACTTGGTCACTTGCAGATATTATTTTCATTTGTCTGTGTTTGATTGGTGTTTTGATGCACACATTGTCCAGTTGCCCTGATATTTGCAAAATACAGGCTAATCTTGTAACCTAACAACTAAAGCAACAGTCCAAAGTGCCTACATCTAATTGTAATCCCATTTTGAGGTTGTCTTTCATTGACGTTCTCAGTGTTTTTTCATTATAAAACTAATATGTCAGTTTTAACTATTGCTCCATAATTTACAGGGAATTATAGGTTGTTTCATAGTCAGTAACTTTACATTATCCACAATCTTCAGGCACAATTAACAAGTTTGTATTAATATCTGTTTTTATGTGAAGAAACATTGCAGTGCTCCTTGGATCCTTTTTGGACTGTAAAATTTACTATCAATAAGACATAAATGAAGTTTAATTGAAAGAAATGCCTGTATTTGTAATTATCCGTGACATAAAAACAATCCTAGCTGCAGAAAGGTATACTTAAGGACGCTTTGGAATTATTCTTTCCTGGAGGATATATGCAAAATGCATATTCATGCACTTAATTAGGGAGGGAACATTTGTAAATTCAAAAGGTAATGGGGCTATTAAAACCCGAATCTGACAAATCAGATACGACTCAAATTGTTCCAGGCTAGAGGGGATCGTTAACAAGGATAATGTGCAAATACCGAATGCCTGAATGAGGGGATTTTTTAAGAGAAGCCATGAATGTACCCCACATTGTTTCATAGTCTCTGCTCTCTCTTTATTGCAAATGCATTCTTTGGATTTTATGACACTCCAGTAATTTAGAGTTTTCAGATCTGTGTAAGAAGAGAGGTAGTCATATGTAAATGAAGAAAACAACATTGTTGCCAAAATCTGTTGCCCAGATCCAATTTGCTTCCTCAAGGAATCATTATTTGGCTAAAAAATGTCTTTATTAAGCCCAAAGGTGACCTTGAAATAAATGGGTTTGGGACTGAAATAAAAATATTACTGTTAAACTCTTTGGCGCCTCATAATATAGTTGCTAATGATCCAAAACAACTATGAACTATGAAGTTATCTTACCCAGTGGCTTACAGTAAGTAAAATTATTCTGGCATATTCATAACACGACTGTCATTCAACGGTATGGTAAAGCCAAATGTGGCGCTTGTTTCTTTCCAAACAGCTGCGCACCTTCAGCTCTGCACATTTTGTGTGTGAACTATGGCCGTGCACGGAGACCAATGGAAAACCACAGTCAACGTTCATGTATAAAGAAGCTGGTTGGGCCACAAAGCTGATTCTGATCTCATTGCATTGATGTTTTTTTTCTACTAAATAAATAATGCACTTAATCATGTCAGTTTTCATTTCCACCAGATTTACAAGGGAACCCTGCTTCTTTTCACACTGCACTTTTGTCAAGTGCACGGCCTGACTTCAGGCCATAATATTCATATTGCTGCAGTCTGAACAGGCATCCATTCTATGGAATTTTGCAATTGCCTCGAGACCTCCTCAAGTACAGGGAACATCTTCTCTCCTTGTGACAGCAACTGTATCCATGACTATATAAGAACAATAATTGTTTCAGAGCAGCACAGAGATCCTTCACTTTATCAGTGCAAAAGTTTATGAAGCGGTAACAACAAAATACGCACGAAGCACTTTCAGATCTTGCATCTTTGTTGAAATATACCGTCTTGCATCACTTTTGAGTATTGGCGACTGGATGTTCGGCCAAATGTTCAAACCCCTCCACTCTTGCATGGACAGCTGCATCCCTCTACGATTCAGGCTCTGGCAGTTTAATAGGCTTGGACCTGACAACCCCAGCTACTGAAAGGCAGTTTATGACCTCCATGTAATCAGCAGTAAATGCTGCCACCATCTGTCTCTTTTTACTCAATTATCTGACCCAGTGACTTTTACTGAAAAACACTGTCCAGGTAAACACAGTAACACAAATCCCTCAGCTGAGAATATGACACATCTATATACAATACAGCACGGTGCGCATTATGATTTAGTTTTTTCAACAGCGCTCCACATTTAATTGCCATTTTTACAATTTTTAAATGAATTCTTTTCTTTTCTTAGTTGTATTAATCATCGTTGCCTGTGTGTGATTATGACAGCGAGGGGGTTTATGACTTTGACTCTTTTACAGTTTCCCAACAAGAGGGTCACATACTGTATACGACACACTCATGGTCAGAGTTAAAGCTTTGATAAAAGTCAAACTGACAACATAACCGGGTCATATTGGTGCCTCACAGCTACACTATGTTAAAAACAATTAATCAAGAAATGCTTCTTATAGGGAACATTTTGTACTGCACACATTGCCTGTATTGTGCCTCAAGTGAATAAATGATTTTATCCTCCACTGTTGCACCGCCTAGTGGACACTCTATGAACATTATAGTATGTGTGGACATCTGTTTGAATACGCAACAAATGTGTAATATTTCATTTCAGCGAGTTCTGTAAAAATGCTGCTTGTGTGGATTTCACCCCTCCTAATTCGTTACAAAAATTATAAACACAATTATGAAGTGATTTTAAATCACCGTAATTGACCGGTCAACTACAACCAATATTGATTGACTGGGTCTGATTGTGATAGACTTTATATTAACAATTTCAATATCAAATCATACATAATAGAGGGTATTTAAATTCTGAAAAACAGGCCTTTGACGAAGCATCATCAAGATTTTTTTCAAAATGAAATAGATCTATTATTTCCCTTCACAGCTCTGCATTGTTTATTTCATCAACGTGTCTCTCTCTCTCTATATACGTTTATGTGTATGTATATATATATATATATATATAGAGTGTGTGTGAGAGAGAGAGAGAGAGAAGGCCAGAGCTAACAAACAAGGCTTTGTGGAGTGATAAGATCTTTGCCCCTGAAAAATATTAGCTTGAAAGGCTATCAAATTGGAAGTAAAAAGTCAAGAAAAATAAACTGCAGGATCACATTCTGAGGACTATTTGATCTTCATAGACGGTTTGTTGCAAAAATATTTACTTCTATACCATGGAGATGAAACAGATTTTGTAAAAGTCCAGTCAAGCTGTGCTATCAGGCAAAATTGAACCTCCACAAGAGCGTGCCTTAAAAGAAAACCCTGATACGATCTTAATGTCAACAATTTGTTCTGCATACTGTCTTCTAATAACATATTTGTTTTCAAATGGTGAAAGTAAAGGTTAAGTGCAGTTTTTTTCTTCTTCTCCCATTCAATGACCCAGATCATCACAATGCGCTATGCTGATACAAGAAGAAGGCCGGTAATGGTCACTGTCATGGTCAATCAAATGCCGCAACATACTCCAGAGATGCACATCACCTAATGAAAAAACAGTAACGAAGTAAAAGTGTTACGGCTGGTAGGCTCTTGTACATGTTTATGTGCCATTAATCACCCTCCGAGAAAAGATCAGAAGCTCTCTTTATTTTGGCCACTTCAAGAGTGGGATAGGAAGCCTTTAAATTTAATCGGTTGGAAAATTTCCATTGTTTTGGTGGCAAACTGGTGTTACTGTACATAGTTCTGTAGCCTGTAGGATTAAACCACTTTATATGCGAGTGCTCTTGAGAGCCGGTAAAATTGGCTCATCGCTCAATAGGGGTGCTAACATTTTTGCTGATGACATTTCCATTAACAGCAGAACATAATATGTTTATAGATCCAGGTTTGTTTGGACTCTTAATTTCTGCCTCTGCAACACAGTTTGTAACAGCTGCGTGGGTGGGAGGAGGGAGAACTTTATAGATCGTCCATATGGCAGATCAATTGGCAGTAAATAGTGGCGACGACGCATTGGTCAGGTGGCTTACGTAGAAAATACCAATGGGGCCGCGTCTTGTTTCGGTATCAACATGAACCCGCAACGATTAAACACTGAACTTGATACAATGATTACCTTAATGGAATTCAAATAATTATTATCTTGAGTCTATTTAGAGTAATGAAAAAACAATTTATGACTTCATTTCACTTTACGTAAAAAGTCACACCATGTTTAATTACTTTACTGGGGTTTAAATCAAAGTGTCATAAAACAGTATTTTTTTCTGTTAATTGCGGTGTTTTCACCAAATATTACAGCAAAGATATTGTGCATATTTTTCATATACAATTAATTTTATACTTGAATATATGCCGTGATATCATACCATCTCTGTCACCTAAATCAGTTCTTATCTAAATAAATCACTTAACAGGAGTGATCATCACTTTTGTTACAAAAGCTAATATAAAATTGTAAGTTCTAAAATCACCCCTACCACAGGCAACCAATCCAAAGTCTTTAGAGTAGTCCTGCATACTTTGGCTGTAACTACAGAAGATGTGAGGTGTCGAACCTGCAACTCCTGTACTCTTTGACAGTTCAGTAATAGTCACTGAATGAAATTTGTTATTTTTTAAGGTCCGCTGTGAATTACGTTGATAATTATAATTTATTAGGGAATGAACAATGTGGATGTCTGGAATACACACCTGATTTGGAGAATGCTAAAGGAGGAGTTATGCCAGGAGACAGACTACCCAGAGGGTCAACTGCTAACATTGTGGATGAATCTCATATAAAAGTAATACTTTAATAGCTCTCTGCAAGATTTAAAGAAAATCATTATATCGCATGCTTCTTTATCAACAGAGGAGAAAGGAAGGTCAATATAGTTACCCCTCCCACACCCCTGAAAAAAAAACTTTGTTAGGTTTGATACTTTTTGTGTTCAAAGCGACTACATTACATTTTAATGTCCCTGGACCGTCCAACCAAAGAGTTTTTCTCTCTAAATAATTGTCATCTCACAGACAACTTTGGAATAAAATGATCTTTTTCATTATGTCCTCCAGTTTACTGGCTTCTCTGCGGTCAAGTCTGTCACTCCAGCATGTAAACGAGATCAGGAAATCCCGTCTGTCCACGCTGCTCCCTGCCAGTCATCAGACTCTCGGCGAACTATTGCATATAAAGCGGAAAGAATAATTAGCCAACATGCACCAGCTGCGCTAATTAACTATGAACCTTATGTCTCCTGAAGCTCCGTGCAAAACGCGTACACCTTCGGGTATGAGACCATCTTTCAGGTTGGGATAGTCAGGTGATCAGGTTTGTCGCAACCAACAGCTTGAGAAGGGATGGGACACTGTTATAACCTGGACAGATGGGAAAGGGCCACTTTTCCGATGGCTTTTTGGATCGAGGGGATCTGCTTGTTAGAGTGGCATCCCATAATGTGTCCACCAAGCTCCAGGTAGCTCCAAGCCCAGGGTTTATAGTGAATCAAAACTTCCTCCCTTGAATTCTCACCAAAATACCATTGGCCCCTTCTGGACCGGGATAATGCCTGTTAATAAATCTCCAAGTATGGGCATTTCCCCGGAGTGTAACATTCATCTCCACTAGTCCTAAAACTTCTGACTTGACTTGCGTGGATATGCTCTGGACATTTATGTCAATATTCTCTACAAAAAGGTCTTCTTTGACATTTTGTTTTGGATTAACCTGGCCATGGCATTTGGTGTGCGTGTTTGCTTCTTAGCATGTACAAAGCTGCAGAAAAGCATTTAGCTTGTGTGATGCAAGCTAAAACAAATCATTGTGTTCCTTTAGTGGAATTACTGGAACTGATGGAAAAAAAAAAATTACCTATGACTTATTTCTTTATTTAAAAAAACTTCCTGTTTCTGTTGGAGCGGTGGAAGGAAATGCTGCTTTCTGCAAATCTGATTAACTCCTAGTAGGTTTCCTGTGTCTGTGAAACAGACAGAAATATCATCTGTGCAGGCTTTTCCTCAGGTGGTCATGCTTCGAAAATGAAATGGTCAGAAGGCAAACAACGTATGACACTTGAGACAGTCTGTCAGTGTATGACCCTATCCAAACATACCAGTGTGTAGAAAATTGATTTTTCAACCCTTGAATTTGAAAAAGAAAATCTGAGCCACAAACACACTGTGTTAAAAAAAAGATGAACAAATCCTCTTCCCATTAGTACGGTGAAAAACAAACCGGTCCAACTTCATACAGTATGCATAAGGCGTATCTATCGAGACAAGTGTGTTGTTTTGTGCAGAGACATCTGTGTAAAAAGAGTATATGATTAGAATGACCTGACCTCTGCGTACTTCTATCCTTTAGTGTTGGGTTGCAGGATGATTCAGAAATGGAAAAAGACCTTAAGGGAATGGATGACGTGATTAAGAAAAAAAAAAAAAGCGAGAATATGTTCATTGCGCTGTTGCCGAGACTTGACTTGATCATGGATCAATTTGTGATCAGCAAATAATCTGTCTTATGAAGAAGTGGAGCAACACGCTGTAAGGATTGTACCGCCATACTTTAGGAACTGATGCAGTGCTCAGTTACTTTTTTCCTCCAAACACGGGCCATTATTCAGAACGGACATATAATAATTGAGCTCATCTGTCCCTGTGCATCACTCTACATTTTTCATGACACCGTTGGTGCGTCTGCTGAGGTAGCAGAGAATGTATTCATACATACATACATCCATTTACAAACTGGATCCCTGATCTCATCCAAATCAGCAGTGTTTGCGGATGGTCTGTGCCATGGGACCACTGAATTATGCAGCCGTGACCTTTGCAGTGCGTTTCCACACCTCTGTTGTTCAATATGGGGAGAGAGTTACTGAATATTTATGAGTAAACACGTAAAGGTCCACAAGGTCAAACTCAGTTGCATTTCTGTCACATCTGCCCTCTCACTAATTTTGCCTCATGTAAAAAAGGAAGTAAAACAAAGGAGTGCACACTTTGACTTCATGAATATTCCTGTTCAAATGATTCACTCTGGCCTAAGACTCAAAAATGTCCAAAAAGTTCAGATTGCTTTTTTCACAGCAGGTTTCGTTTGTGGTCCATGATATTTTTAAAGTAGGGTTGTTAAAATGAACGCTATATTCAGATTAATTAATTTGCATGACTAATTAGATTAAATATATTTTACAATGACCAACTAATTAACATGCCACGTACAATAACTTAAAATCCCGCTATTCCACTCAATGACACAGATCGGTGGTCCAATGCTACCTGGTGGCAGAATCAATCCGATCAAGACGGGCGATTCGACACAAGATATCGACCCCTTGATGGGAAGTTTGGGTACAATAGATGGGACAGTTGACCGACAAAAAGCAGTTTCCACATTTTCTAGGAAGGAGCTGCTTCGTTGAAGCACTTCCAGCTTTAAGAACCACATCACTGCGAAGTAGGCATTCGCCAGGGATTCCTCCGTAAGGACTTTGGCGGC
Organism: Fistularia commersonii; assembly: GCF_037954325.1. Lineage (NCBI taxonomy): Eukaryota > Metazoa > Chordata > Actinopteri > Syngnathiformes > Fistulariidae > Fistularia > Fistularia commersonii. The sequence continues at coordinate 15,078,569 of NC_141284.1, read as the reverse complement.
TGCGGCGCCCTGATTGCACCAAACCCTCAGGGAGTGTCGGGGTCACAGATAATGTCAACAGCATTAGTATTTAAGGTATCTTTTGATTCAATGAAAAATAAAGAACAGAAATGGTTGCTTACTTTGTTTATGGAGGTTCTCAGTCATCCAAGCCATCCTGGTTAATCCTTGTCAAAACCTTTTCTCGGCAACTGGACTTGAATATCTTGCCTTGAAGACATTTCACCTGTCATCCGAGAGGCTGCTTCTTTTTCATTGTGTACAGCATGTCTATTCTTTGGTTAAAAAAACATTAAGTGTGCGTATGTGTGTGTGTGTTTGTGTGTGTATCACCTTTGGTCATGATTCTTTTTGCAGCCACATAACAGAACCAAATCAATACAGGATGGGTATTAATTTTGATGAATCTGATTGAATAATTCGACAGCCCTATCTTAATGCGCTAGAATATAAAGGAGAAAAATAATTCAGATTTTTTTTTCTAGCAGACAGGCATTTTAATTGAACGGAATACTTTTCTATTTACGGGACAAACTCTGAACTTATAAACATAAAGCAGATACCAGTGACATGTATTCTATATAAGATGCGACAGATATGAGCCAAACTAAAATAAGTATACAGGCACAGATCTTGAAATCCATATATTGCTTGTATCTTTAACTTAAACTGATGGTTACAATAGAAAAGTTCCTGCAATCCTTGAACAGCCAAGAGGTACAGGCCCATGAATGGTTTATTTACAGAGTCATCATGAGCCTCTGGACAATTTCATCATGGAAAATAAACAACCAGGGTCATGTCCTTCACTAGTGAAATATGTCAACTCATCTGTGAGGCACCACGCTAATAAAACATTCTGGCAGGGGACATAAAACCCAAATAGCAGACGTACACTTGCACAAACACTTACACAAGACTGGATTCAGCCCCTGTTTAACTCAGGGGTTAACCATCTCAAATCAGTTTGAAATGATATAAAGAGAAGCTGGAGCTGGTATTTCAATACACCTAACAGAGATTCTGATATGATATTTAGCTTTATGGAAAAAGGAGGGAGATGGCAAATGTACAGAATAAACGTGAATAACATTAGGTTCAAGGGAAAAAGGGCAACATATACAGCCTTTGTTTAATTAAACAGAAATTCAACCCATTTGGTTAATTGTTAAAGGCCAAATGTGAAAAAGACACATTTTTCACATATACATATGTAAGATACAAGATATGTAACCTTTATATATATATATATATATATATATATATATTTATATCCAAGACTGTACTTTTATCTTTTTTACACCGATGCTGTAGTCTTTTGGTGCAAATCATGCATTGTTAGAGTGGCATGAAAATCTTTACACCCAAACTTCTTGACCCATAGTGGTTGGTTTTCATGCATGAATCAGTGAATGTATTAAAATACCATTCGAGAATCCTTTGCTTCGCAATTAATCAAGAACGACAAACATGAGCAGCATATCGCTTTGTTGCACACCTTCATATTCCTCTGATATTTCAGTCGAATCCGAGATGAAGGTGTGTCCTTCACAAAAAAAAAAAAAAAAAAAAAAAAAAATTTTTAAATCATGTTATAACTATTTTATTTGGTTGTGATGACCGTAAAGCATGCGTTGGTCCCGGTGCTCTCGTGGGAAATCTACTAGTTTGTTTGCCCACCTACTCAGCTGTAACTCACAGTGACAAGAAGCAAGGTGGCAGTCAGAGGAGCCAACCTGCCCCCCCTGGCCTGCAGGGTTCGAGTGCTGCACCTGTAAAGCACTAAGCTGAGATTGAAATGAGCTAAAAGTGCACAACTAACACCCAAGCAGTGACTCTAACTGAAACCACATGTGACTTCTGTCTGCTGGGTAGGCTAAAATGAAGAGCCATATTTGACCTCTTGTTATTCACTCATGTATTCATGCGAATAAAAGGTGGGATGTTTTCTTTGGCGGTCTAACCACAGTGGTTTACAGAGAGTTTGGGTTTTACGATGACTATTATTTCCCCATTCGATGAAAGTGAAAGACAAATGAAGATTACAAATTCAATCATGATTGAGTTCAAAGCTGAGACAAGCTGGTTTATGGACATTTAAATGAAGGATGGCATGCTGAACTGAAAGAGAAGTCTTTTAGACAATAGGCATCAATCACAACTCAGTGGTCCAAAGGAATAAAATTCTTAAAGTAGAGTTACACTCATTTCTTTTTGTGGAATTGCTGGCTGTGTCCTCTACGTGGCAAATGTAACGGCATGATTCATGTTAAAGTTGGTTTAATAAAAGATACAATGTGGACTGATTTATGTTCCGCTGCAGCCAATGCTGAATGAGTCATAATCAAATGTGTCAGTCTTCCGGACATTAGTTATATCGCATATGTAAAGAAATAAACAACTTGTGGTGACAAAGTATATAATATGCATTAAGCTGCATGTTACATTTGTATGCGACCACTGTTGCATTTTTGATTTTATTGCAGGTTCCATCGACTATAAAGGCGGGCTATTGTATTACATCTAAGATAGTGAGATGGGGTTTGGGTGTGAGCTAATAAAAAGAAAAAAGAAAATAATCGGCAAACGCTTGACGGTTTCCCCCGCAGGAGAAAGGCATTGTCCAGACTGTAAAAATCCATGATAATTATCTGTCCATATTTGTTTTATTACCGGAGGATGTATCACAACCACACGCTGATTTTTGTTATAATTTTGCTGCTTCAGTACCGTATCAGGAAGAGAGGATTATACCCATGAAGCAAACACACAAAAGGAGAAAAAGACTAGACTAGACTGCTTGAAATATACTGTGTTTGAACAAAAAGTAAGACTAAACAGTGATGTCTCTGTCGCGCAAAATGTTTGGAATAACATTTCTTTCAACCTCCTTCCTTTGCCTGTTTGGCAAATTCTATGCATTCAGTAAAAATGATTTAACAAGATTTGAGGTCAGATGTTTGTTTCATTTTTTAGGATGCACCAATCTTACAAGTGTCCAATACTGATCAAAAAGGTGTCTTGACTATTGGGACATTCTGTTCAAGAACATCTTATGCAACTGGCAAATTATATTAAGCAGCAAAAAAAAAAACAAAACTGAAGAATCAACAGGTTGGAGGATTTTCCTTACCTATTTGCTTTTATTACAGTGTAATGAAAAATATATTATTCAATTTAGTGTACAGTCAGGAAAAGTCACATCATTTCCATTGTTTAATTATAAAATAAGTACCCCGTATGTGACATACAGTCACACGAGGTTTACCTTTTGACTTTATTTTTGAACATTAAATCAAAACTACACAATGCTAAGAGAAACCTCCTCACTCACAAAACTTGATTTTAATGGCAAGGAATTTTAGAGTGATTACATTATAATTTTTTTTTAATTAACCTGATTTATTTTGACGCTTTATAAGCCCTATGAATTATACTGGGCTAAAATTACATTTTACATTGCATTAAAATGTTTATTGAAAGGCACACATTTCTCTTTCTGGTAACACCACAGCTGGTGCTGAATCCTTACTGGCCAAATACTTGTAAAACTTACACCACTATACTTGCTATGATTCTGATTACCGGTAAGCAAAAAGTCAAGAAAAGATGAAAATTGATATGGGATTATGCTAGATATTCTTAACCAAATTGAAATTAAAAAAAAAATAAAGGAACTTGCATCACTATACCTTTTTGACACTCTGTTTTTTTTGGGATGGATACACTTTATGTGCTTGATTTATTTTCCCATCTCATGCTGCTGCTACATCACAGCAGGGATTCAGCACCACAGCAGTGTGAAGTTCACCAAAGCCAAACATTCATCCTCTAAGTCCTCTGCCCCTCTATTCCAATATGTGGAATTTAAGCATGCCTTTTGCCCGATTACCTCTTTGTCAGGGGAGAATGGACCCAATAGGAGGGACTTCTCAGCACGTCCCACATGCGTTCCCCCCTGTGGAGGGCAATATATTCTAAACACAATACCTAATCCCTAGCTTCCTCCACCTGTAAGCGCCCGACTGTTCTGTGCATACAGATCTCTGCATGCGGATGCACTCCTTAATGTCATACCTTTCTTGGCCCTGCGCTTAACATCGAGAGTATCCGTGTAGAATCTTCAATGAAACCGCTATGAAGCTCAGTTATTAAGTCCCTCCCATTTTCATCTCTCTTCATCGGCGGGCTGGCTCATTGCACACCAAGATAATTTCACAAGTAGTCCAACCACTGCTCTTTGTATGTATGACACTTCTTTCTGATACAATGACATCACACTGTATTTCTGCCTTGTGGACCCACAATGATGTCTTATTTTTCATGCAATCCCAGGGAAGGGGAAAGGGTAAACTCCATTTAGCGTTTGCGTCGCAACATGGTTCAGTAGGCCATTAAGCCTGTCATAATTGCATTCACTGTCGGAGGTCACGGGAGGCCGGCAGTTATTGGGCTGTATGTGTGTCCCTGATGGAACCTTATGGACGAGGTGGAGCCCATTACATCGAGTCACAGACACCGGTGAAAAATGAAAAGGCTTGTCAAAAACGAGGCTCTGCTTACATTTTTGTGCCATAGCCTGGAAGACTAACTGTGTCAGTTGCAGCGGGGGGTTGGGGTGGGGTATGATAAGGAAGCAAAGGTGTAATTTCCTCGGGGTCCTCCAGAGAATCGAGGCCCCGAAGAGGGAATTGTCACAAATTGTAGAGCCACTGCCAAACACACACATGCACATGCCTCTTATACACACAATGTGTCATGTCTTTCATTTGTATTTTTTTTTCTTTCTTCTAGGACAGAATAATTGGCTCTGGCTACAGCTGCAGATTCTTGTAAGGAGTGCAAATAAAACAAATATAATTGCAAATAAGTAACAGTGATAGGGCTGTAGGCCTTTTCACAAGAAAATTAAAACAAGACGCGAAAAAAACTGTAATCCACTCAGTGCGGTGCATTCGACTACTGTGCCGACAATTACCATTTTGACATAAAGAGACCAGAAACCTGATGTTCCCTGACTTTTTTTGTAATTTAGAAATTATTTCTTAGGCCTGAAGAGGGCAGACAAGGCTTTTTTTCCTAATAGGGTTGGATAGCAATACCGCACATTTTACCAAACACAACAGATATTTTTTCCATTTGCATCACATTTATACAGTGGCAACAGGGCCTGCTAATGCATTATGGTGCTCTTCAAACAAATTAAACTGGCAATTTTGAGGCGCTTTATTTATTTAATTAAAACATAATTTATTATTAATTATTCAGCATGCAAAGCACTTGCTGTTCTACATAAAAGCCACATAAACAAGATTGTATTCCGGTGTCTTGGCCTGGTAAACACAATGCGATCAGATCCATTAGTTCCACCAATATAACACTGACAATAGCAGGATAACTGCCTGGCGGGCAACAGCAATCATGCGAAATAGAAGTCTATCTTTCTGTGACGTGAGCCATAAAAGGCATCCATCCAAAGAAGTGTGTGTGTTCAAACAAAAGCCAACACATTGGCACATGGCTGGAGAACAGGGAAAACACCTGTCTTCTTATCTTTATGACGCCGCGGCAGCAGCCTTCTTCATTGTCGAGGCTTTTACTAAAGTGGCAGTTTCCTTGATTCACACTTTTTTGTTTTCAGTCAAGGAGGGTTGATGTCAGTGATGCATAAAGGAAGTTACAGCTTTTCTATAGTTGAGTGTTTGAAATTGAAAAAGTTACTTTGTTCTTTAAAGCTTGTGTGTGCTCGACAGCGCAATATCCAGGAGCAATGAACGATCGGTATGTGCTACTCATGAAGCATTGAAATAACAGATGACAGAGATTATAATAAAGAAAATGACATCCGTGCAAATGACATCGGCTGTTTATTAGCATTGTACTGCAAAAAACTTAAACTGAGAAACGATCTCTTAAACAGAGCGAAACAAGCCGTTTCATGGAAAATTAGGTTAGTGAGGAAAATAATATGGGGCTATTTTTGGGGTGGACATAAAACAAAGGTAAACATTGCCCACTCTGTAATCGCATTTATGAAGAGTTCAACCCCACAGTGTGGGCCAGATGGATGACTCTGTGGCAGTTGTGTGGTTACCAGACACATCCCTCTTGCAGTAATAGTCCATAAAACCCCAGTGCAATCATCTCTCTTAGTACAGTTATGCTGCGATGCCTTTGAGAAACAATGAGATGAATCGCGCAAGACGATATGTCTTTGAATTCAGCGGCGAAATCAGCTGGTCTCAAACAAAATAATGGAACCGGAGGCGGCGGAGTCCTCCCTTTCATGGAGGAAATTAAAATGAATCAGGGCAAAAGATAAAAGCTTGACAAGCAGTACAGTCAATCCTTCAATTTAACAGCCACAGAATTCACTGCTGAACAAATGAAAGTGGGCTGCTGGGAAGGGGGGAATAGTGTTACTGAGAAAGACGATGGCTTTGCAAAAAGCTGAGTGGTTTAATGTCGGCATCTGCCTTTGTTGCACTCTCACTTACTGAGAAAAAGAACAGGGGCGTGTTTGTGTGTGTTTAGAGTAGCTTTAAACACGGAGGGAACGCGGGCTTCAGACCATCTCCGAGGGGAGTTCTGTCCGAGTAAACAACCCTGACTCTCTGAAGTCGGTCATCCGCCCTGCAGTGGGGGACCGTGATATTATTCTCTGCAGCCCCGGTGGTTCAGTCGGTTCTGTTTGGCAGCGATGCTGATACTTATAATCGGTCAGTAAGTCTACCATCAGCATTTCACAGTAGACACGTCGCTGCCCCACTGGGCCACTGACCTAATCGCTGGGGTTGGCAATGAGCAGACTCATCCATCAATGTGACATCACCGATCCCTCCGCGCCTTCTAACTTCAACACTGCACACCTCACCATAGCTACCTGGCTACACCACCTGGCGTGACTCACTAAGCATTGCGTGTGCTAATAGAGTATCACAGACGCAACAAGCAGAAGTGTTTAGGCTTTGTGCTCATCTGTCCAAGGCAAATGGTGTTCCTTGGAGTTTCACCACCATATTGGCTGAAACACACAGTGTCCTTTTCTCTAATCACATCAGTGTGTCTCCTGTGTGACGTTGTGCAGTCTCCACTGATCTCATTACAAATGTCTGTATATATAGGGGCCCCTCAACCAAAACACCTGCTCGCTCAAACAACAGAGCTCCGCGCTGTGATCTAATCAGGTGAGACACCCATCATTGATTTTTTTTTTTTCTTACCGATACAGATTTGAATACGGTCCAAGCGATAGAGACGGGAGAAATGATGAGCGAAAAGATGGGGTGGGGTGTCTTTCTACAGGGAGGACAATGAGATGCTGTGCATGATGGTGAAAAATTCATGACACGCTTTTACCGGTCATCCTGAGGTCACCTGGGCCCTAGACTGAAATCATGGAGTAAAACTGAATTGTTTTATGTGTTTCTGGCACAATATATTATTGCACATTTTTTTACATGTGTGACTGTGAAAATCAGGCAAAATCCGATTTGATGATTGTGTAATGGTTGACAATAAGAGTACTCTTGGCATTTCCTCAGGGATGAAAAGGATAATGGCATTCAAAGGAATAACAAATACCCATTACAGTCCTTGTTTCCATCAGCCTATTAATGCACCCTCACCAGCGGCCTCAGTGCTGTGGATTGGAGGGAGACACATGGCAGGTCTACAGGACAATGGGAAGATTAATGGAAAATCAAGCTGACTGCTGATATTGAGATCCAAACAGACAGAAATAGCAGATCCGACTCCCAAAGGGAAAACTTAATGAAGGGCATTAAGAACAATTAGGAAAGACAATAGCCCTGGTTGCAATAAGCCCTTTTCAAAGCTACTTTTAACTTTGATATTTGTATAATTTTGTGTGCAGTCTTTGATAACATCCCGAGGACCTTTTAAGTGTCTCATATCATTTTCCCATTATCATTTGAAAACACACCAGTCAAAGACAGCGAGTCAGTTATGATCATTATTTTTTAAAATATACTTTGCACAGCACAAAGGGCCCCTTACACTTTAGCTAAAATTTAGATGTTGGAATTTTAATGCTGCCTTTTAGGCAAATATGACTGTTGAAAAAAAAAATGGGTTTGAATCTTCAAGGTTAAACAGCTTAAACTAGTGCTTATGGAAGAGAAAGCAGAAGTAGGGGACTTTGGCATATTGAGTTGAATGTATGCTTATTTTGAACAGTAAAAGCTCTTTTGCTTACTAAGTTAAATCGATCTAAGGCTGTTAATTCTCTTCAGGTGCGAGATACACATCTTTGCAGAGATTTAATAACACTCGTGTCTGTCCACTGAAATGAACTATACCTTGCATTGAAATGACATGACAATTAAGCAATATATCAAGTGAATGAAATTACTTCACTAGCCACTTATTCAATTACATTTTGGAATTAAGACCAAAGAAGTGGCACTAATAGACTTTTCAATAACACTGTATGAATTGAATACTCAATGAGTTGTGAAAAATCAATAGCATGTTGCTGAAATGAGACCTACCCGTTGTAATTTCACAGTAGAGCACTCCATAAAAAAGAAAAAGTAGAGAGTAACAAGAGATGATGGGCTTAGGGAGGTGATTTGTGTGGTTCTCACAACCATATAATTTATAGGCCGCTGGGGAGTGTGAGAGTTACACGTCCAGAGGTGGACAGAGGCCTCATATTTCCATAAAGCCGCTGATCATTCCACACCTAGTATGAATATCAGAGAAATGTGCCTGATGCTCTGGGGAGGACCGGGACCACGTCAGGAGAACGTCGCGTCCTTAGGCCACAGTCAGCAGACCACGGGCGGGGGAAGCAACCAGACACGGCTTCTTCCCCCCTTCTTGGTCCCAAAAGGATGGTTGTATTGGCACGACCAAGCGGTAGACCCCCTCAGATAATTAAAAGTGAGGCATAAATCAGTCTGTAAGCAGTAATCACACAAGCTGCTGCCAACTCCCTGCAAGGATCATAAATCTAGAAGAAAACAAAGCTTCAGCACTAACAAAGGCTTAGAGATCCCAAATGATCTGGGGCTAGATATGCATTTCACAGGAAACAGCATTGGGCGTCTATGCTGAAATAACGTCTGCAATTCAGTGACTGGGGATTTATGTTTCAATCAATTCAAGGGTTTCAGGAGTGGCGAAAAAAAAGAAAAAGATATGTATATCTATATATTGTATGCTATATAGGGGCGATACGGTGGTGCAGTAGTTAGCTCTTCGACCTTTCTGTGTGGAGTTTGCATGCTCTCCCTGTGTCTGTGTGGGTTTCATGCGGGTTCTTCGGTTTCCTGACACATTCTAACAACTTGCAGCGGGTTAATTGGAAAAAAATGGGAAAAATGAGTGAGTGAATGATGTCTGTCTTTGTATGTGGTCCTGTGATTGACTGGCAACGAGTCCGGAGTGTACCACGCCTCTCGCCCGATGACAGCTGGGATAGGCTCCAGCAACTCTCCCGACCCTGAGTGCAGGGTAAGCGGCAGAAGATGGATGGATGGATGGATGGATATATATAGATATGTATCATCATCATTCTGTCTAACTACTACACATGAGCCAACACGTCATTCTGACAAATTCAGTTATCATTTGTTTACATTTGGTAAGGTAAATCTGTCAGAGATGAGTGAAAATTACTTCACAATGGAAATAACAATGTTATCAATCCACTTCATTTAAAAGCCTTAAAATCAAATAAACACAACTCAAATTGTGTTTGAGTTGAATATACTCACTGTTGAATATTATTGCTGAATATATTCAACAATAACTTGACTCGAAAACATGACAGTTTTACTGATGTGATTTTTTTCAAGTGAAAATGCACTTGAAATTGAATCAAGACTTATAATACTCTGGGTATCAAGGTCCTATTATAGACCCATGAAATACTTAAAAATCAAAATACGTTAGTAACCGTTATTTTTAGGTAGGTTTTAGGTAGGTTTAAGATAAGATAATACTTTATTGACCCCAATAGGGAAAATTAAGGAATATAAAAATGATATACTTTTTTTTTTTATCAAATATAAAATATAACTTGATTATATCACCATCTGACAGTGATTGTTAACTGTATTTCTTAATGTATTTACGAGACCATAACACTGTCATATAGTTTATATAATTGATTTATTTATTTTTCATGTCTTAGATCCAATGCAGCCTCAGTGGGGGCATCAAGTCCGGTCCCAAGCCCAGATAAATACAGAGGGTTGCATCAGGAAGGGCATCCGGTGTAATACTTTACTTGTGCCAAAACCAAATATGCGTCTCAAACCTATGATTCTCATACATGATCGGAGGAGGCCCGGCTTAACAACGATGGCCATTTGTACGCATGATCTACAGGGTACCAGTGGAAATTGGGCTACTGTGGGTCAAGGAAAGAGAGGAGGAAGGGGTGTTCGGCAGCAGAGAGAAAAGAGGAAAAGGCAAGAGTCTGGGACTGAGAGTAGGGACTTTCAATATTGGGACTATGACAGGAAAAGGTAGAGATTGCTGTAGTGAACACTTCTTTCCAGAAAAGACAGGAACATAGGGTAACTTATAAGAGCGGAGGGTGGAGCACGCAGGTATAGACAAGGTACCTTGTATAGACAAGATAACCTGAAAGAGATCAGTGACTGCATAGTAGTTGTAGGTGAGAGACAGACAGCATAGGAATGAGGTTTGTAGGATGACTGGTGACAAGGAAGATCAAGAGGACAGAGGCAGCGCAGAGGACCAAGTGGTGGAACCTGAAAAGGGAGGAGTGTTGTATGTGTATGATTTTCAGGGAGGAGTTGAGAAAGGCTCTGGGTGGTCAGGGAGAGCTTCCAGATGGTTGGACAATGACAGCTTATGTTATCAGAGAGACAGTTAGGAGAGTGCTTGGTGTATCAGTAATAAAATGAAGTGAGGAAGGTGTTGAAGAGGATGAAGAGTGGAAAGGCAGTTGGTCCTGATCATATACCCATGGAGGTATGGATGTGTCTAGGAGAAGTAGCAGTCGAGTTTCTGGCTAGACTATTCAACAGGATATTGGAGAGTGAGAAGATGCCCGAGGAATGAAATGTGATGGTGCACATTTTTAAGAATAAGGGGGATGTGCAGAATTGCGGTAACTATAGAGGGATAAAGTTGATGAGCCATACAATCAAGTTATTGGACAGAGTAGTGGAAACTAGACTGAGAGCAGAAGTCAGCATTTGCTAGCAGTAATTTGGCTTCATGCCTAAAAAGAGTACTAAAGATGCAGTATTTGATTTGAGAATGCTAATAGAGAAGTACAGAGATGGTCAGAGGGAGCTGCATTGCAGTTTTGTCGACCTATAAAAAGCATATGACACGGTGCCAAGAGCGGAACTCTGGTACTGTATGAAGAAGTTTGGGTGGCAAAGAAGTATGTTAGACTGGTGCAGGACATGTATGCTAGCTGTGAGACAGTGGTGAGTTGTGCTGTTGGGTAACAGAGAAGTTCAAGTTGGAGGTGGGACTCCATCAGGGATCAGCTCTGAGCGCCTTCTTGTTTGAAGGTGTGATGGACAGGTAGACAGATGAGGTTAGACAAGAATCTCCATTGATCATTATGTTTGCAGATAACATTGTGATCTGTAGTGAGAGCAGGGTACAGGTTGAGGAAAATCTTGAGAGGTGGAGGTATGCTATGGAAAGGAGAGGAATGAAGGCTAGTTGCAGCAAGATAGAATATATACATATGAATGAGAGGAACCCGGGTGGAACAGGGAGGCTACAGGGAGTGAAGATCAAGAGGTTGGAGGATTTCAAGCACTTAGGGTCATCAGTCCAGAACATTGGGGTGTGTGGAAAGGAGGTAAATAAGCAGATTGGAGCAGGTTGTAATGGGTGTAAAAAAGTGTCAGGGATACTATGCGATAGAAGACAATCAGCCAGAATGAAAGAAAGGTGTACAAGACAGTGGTGAGACCAATGATGCTGTATGGCCTTGAAACAGTTCCCATGACAAAAAGACAGGAAGCAGAGCTGGAGGTCACAGAGATGAAGATGCTGAGGTTCTCTTTGGGAGTGACAAAGATAGATAGGATCAGGAACGAGTCTATCAGAGGAACAGCACATGTTAGATGTTTTGGAGAGAAGGTCAGAGAAGCCTGGCTTAGATGGTTTGGTCATGTACAGAGGAGGGATAGTGAATACATTGGCAGACGGTTCTGGAATTGGAGCTGCCGGACAGGAAGTCTAGAGGAAAACCAAAGAGAAGATTTATGGATGTAGTGAGAGAGGATATGAAGTTATTTGGTGTGAGAGGAGGATACAGAGAATAGGGTTAGATTGAAAAGGTCAATTCCCTGTGGCGCCCCCTGAAGAGAAATGCTGAAAGGAAAAGAAGAAGAAGAAGATTAGTATTATTACTTTTTTAATCTTTTAGTTTCTTTCAAAGTCTCTGACTATGGCTCCTCAATAACGTATATCTCTCTTCTGATTCTCATCAAGCCAGTTAGTATTAAGTTCAGAAAAATTCCTGGTTTAGTTATTAGTCACAGCCACAGGTTTTACAGTTAGCTTTACGCCGACATGAGATTGGAGTGATCAAATTGTGTTATTTACCTCAAACTGCAAGAAGGGAATGTTTATCTCATAATTGCCAATGTTTTTCTCAGTGCTTGGTCATGCTCTCTTTTGACTTGGGTGAGAGGGCTTCGCGCTGGGCTCCGTCTCCTCCGGCCTTCCTCAGTGAAGTCCTCCGCCGGCTGACACTGCGGGGTCTGTTAAGATTAGATTTGAATTTATGAAGATTGCCTCACCTGGTGCTCTGCTGTAATCTATGCCTGTGTAGTAATTCACGTTTAGGCCCTCATTTCCAATGCGGTCAAGAAAAGCCATATTTCACTGTGACAATGTAATCACAGGTCCACATTAAAAAGTCATTATTGTTTAAAATCCGAGGCCCAGCTGAGAAAACACTGACTGCACTATGTATTGCTGTCTTTCTCTTTCCCGTGTATGTTTGCACAAAGAACAGAGGAGCTAGGTGATTTAAATGCATGCTTACAACCTTATTGATCACTGTGTGGTTTGACTGCACACCCCAATAGAGCCATTCCAGTGACTGCTGGATTTGCTTTAGCATTTTGCGCTGATTAGCAAATAATCTCTTGGTAACATGCTTCGATCCCTGCAAATTAATATTTGTTGAGATAGTTTAGAAACTATAAGCTGTCTACTCAGTTGCTTAGTACTCAGAAATGTAAGGTTTTGCATGTATTTTGCACACATTAACTGTGATGAGACCAACATTTTCTGTAAAGTAATTGATTAGTCTCTATTGTATGGTGTTAATATGTTGTTGTTTTTTTTAAACATACAATTCATATTTAGACACCTTTTTTTTTCCTAGCTAGCTTGAAATTCCAATTGCATTTTATAACCTAACTCCCAAATCTCATTTCATTTCATCATCTCATTTCATTTTATTTTCTATTTAACTTTTTTTTCCCATTAAAGGCTTCTTTCCATTTCCATCGCATGCCATTTAGAGAAGGGAGTTATTTCTCCACTCTAAGCCCGGATAAGTCCCGAGGCACACTGTTTTACAGTTGACTGCCTGCTGCATAAAACCAGCTTTGATCCCAACCCTGGAGGTCCTTGTTCTGGATTTTCTTTCAAGGTAAAAATTAAAGAACAAAGAAACTGTACGGCCACATCATTTGAGCCAGATATAATCTTTCAGGTTTTGAATCATGTCTTCGGGCTTATCAGGCTGTGCAAGTTGTGCTGCCTTATATTAAAGAATGTTGTGTCTAATAAGTTGTTGTACAGTACATATTTGTTCAATCTTCTTGCTGATGAATTATAGTCGTTCCACACCCTGGAATTACAAGGATGCTTTCATCAGTGAGGCTTTATTGACCTCCCTTCCTGCCTATACTTTAATCAGCGTGATTTCAGGAAAGATCAATAACTTCTTTTCATGTCTCACACTTTTCTCATTTTTTTTGTTTAAATCAATATGGAGTGTGATGTGTTGCTCTGCTGCCGGCCGCCCATCTTCAGACCAACATGTTGCTGACATTAGCTCCGCTCAGCTATGACTTGTTCCTGTCTTGTTCTATGATAAATATATAAATTACAGAAAATTGAGTGCTTGAGGAACATCCAGACTGTGAAATTGCTTTAAATCAGCAGTTTTGCATGTCTTCCAAACTCTTCCTCAATAATAAGTGTCTCTTCATGCAAAATTGCTTTTGGTAAGTGTGAATTGGTGAGACAATCTTATTGAGGTCTTAAAGGATCCTTAACAATATTTGGTGTTAATAAATGTCAAGCATAACAATAATCATAAGAATTATTACGTTTATTTTTAAATTTACAAAAATAGAGGTTGCAGAAATTATTACGAAGTTAAGCACATTAATTAACCCCTGTGAATTTCATTCACTTATTTAGAACAGCATAACAAACTAATTTATTAAGTATTATAATATCACCAATATTATGCCTGTATTATTATATGGCCCTCTATCTCATTAAATTTAATAATTATATGTGAACTTTGCACTCATGAACATTTGATTTATTTTGATATATTATCTTGAGGCGGCAAGATGTAAAGCTGAAAAAAAAAATCCAAATACAAATATGCACTTCATAACCATTATTCTTTCTTTGCATCCAAGCAGTGACTTCTGTCCTTTCGGCATTTCCCTTCAGGGGTCACCACAGCAAATTAAGATTTCCATCCAACCCTATTCTCTGTATCCCCCTCTCTCACACCAACTACCTTCATATCATCTCTCACTACGTCCATAAATCTTCTCTTTGGTCTTCCACTAGAACTCCTGCCTGGCATCTCCAATTCCAGCATCCGTCTACCAATATATTCACTATTCCTCCTCTGTACATGACCGAACCATCTAAGCCAGGCTTCTCTGACCTTCTCTCCAAAACATCTAACATGTGCTGTTCCTCTGATTGACTCATTCCTGATCCTATCTATCTTTGTCACTCCCAAAGAGAACCTCAGCATCTTCCTCTCTGCGATCTCCAGCTCTGCTCCGTCTTTTCTTCAGTGCCACTGTCTCCAAACCATACAGCGTCATTGGCCTCACCACTGTCTTGTACAACTTTCCTTTCATTCTGGCTGATATTTTTCTATCGTATAGTATCCCTGACGCTTTTTTCCACCCATTCCAACCTGCTTGAACCTGTTTCTTTACTTCATTTCCACACTCTCCACTACTCTTGACTATTGACCCTAAGTACTTGAAAGCCTCCAACTTCTTGATGTCCACTCCCTATAGCCTCCCCGTTCCAGCCGGGTTCCTCTCATTCACACACATATATTCTGTCTTGCTGCAACCAACTTTCATTCCTCTCCTTTCCAGCGCATACCTCCACCTCTCTAGATTTTCATAGGAACAGAACTTCTCTGGTACCCTTAAAGCACACCGCACCACTGTCTCACAGCTAGCATACATGTCCTGCACCGGTCTAACATCCGTCTCTGCCACTCCAGATTTCCTTATACAATACTAGAGTTCCTCTCTTGGGACCCTGTCGTATGCTTTTCCTAAGTCTACAAAAAAACAATGTAGCTCCCTCTGGCCTTCTCTGTACTTCTCTAGCATTCTCAAAGCAAATACTGCATCTGTAATACTCTTTTTAGGCATGAAGCCAAATTACTGCGAACAAATGCTGACTTCTGCTCTGTCTAGTTTCCACTACTCTTTCCAATAACTTCATTGTATGGCTCATCAACTTCATCCCTCTATAGTTACCGCAATTCTGCGCAATTCCCTTATTCTTACAAATGGGCACTATCACACTTCTTCATTCTTCGGGCATCTTCTCACTCTCTAAGATCCTGTTAAATAATCTAGCAAGAAACTCTACCACTGCCTCTCCTTGACACTTCCATACCTCCATGGGTATATGATCAGGACCAACTGCCTTTCCACTCTTCATCCTCTTCAACACCTTCCTCACTTCATTTTATTACTGATACACCAAGCACTCTCCTACCTTTCTCTCTGATAACATAAGCTGTCATTGTCCAACCATCTGGAAGCTCTCCCTGACCACCCAGAGCCTTTCTCAACTCCTCCCTGAAAATCATACAACACTCCTCCCTTTTCAGGTTCCACCACTTGGTCCTCTGCGCTGCCTCTGTCCTCTTGATCTTCCATACCTCCACAGGTATATCATCAGGACCAACTGCCTTTACACTCTTCATCCTCTTCAATGCCTTTGTCACCTCACTTTTACTAATCCCTGCTACTTTGTGATTTATAATAGTCACCTCTTCTATCCATCTGTTTCTTTCATTTTCCTCATTCATCCGCTCTTTAAAGTACTATTTCCATCACTCTTCTAGCATCCGTCAATACATTTCCCTCTCTATCCTTAATCCCCCAGACCTGCTTTACATCCTTTCCATCTCTGTCTTGCCTTACTCAACTCCTTCCTGAAAATCATATAATGCTCTGTGCTCTTCCTTTGTCCTTTTGAGCTAGAGTCATCCTACAAACCACCATCCCATGCAGTCTGGCTACACTCTCGCCTACAACTACTTTGTGGTCACTGATCTCTTTCAGATTACCTTGTCTGTACAAGATATAGTCTACCTGCGTGCTCCTCCCTCCGCTCTTATAAGTGACCCTGTGTTCCTGTCTTTTCTGGAAAAAAAGGGTCACTATAGCCATTTCCATCCTTTTTCCAAAGTCTACCACCATCTCTCTCTCTATGTTCCTATCCTGGATACCAAATCAGCCCATCACTTCTTCATCACCTCTACTGCCTGCACCAACATGTCCATTGACGTCTGCACCAATTACCACTGTCACATCCCTGGTGATATTCTGCATCACTTCATCTAACTCATTTCAGAACTTCTCCTTCTCCTCCAACCTACATCTCACCTATGGGGCATAGCCACTAACAACATTGAGTATCACACCTTCAATTTCCAGTTTCAGATTCATAATAAGTCCATCTGATATTCTTTTCACCTCCAGAACATTCCTTACAAACTCCTCCTTCAAGATTACTCCAACTCCATTTCTCTTACTGTCAACGCCATTCCAACGACATTCCTCCTCTCCTTCTTCGATCGACTGTAGCCCAGTTTCCATTGGTACCAATTGCAATTGTTAACCTGGGCCTCAACCGATCCGGTGTGAGATTATTAGGTTTGATTTGCATATTTGGTTTTGGCAAAGTTTTACGCCAGACGCCCTTCCGGATTTTTCTGGCCTTGGGACTGGCTCTGGCAGAAACTGGTCTGTGTCCCCCTGAGGCTGACTCAGGGAGACACTGGCCTGTGTCGCCCTGATGCTGCATTAAAAATATAATACTTATACTAATTAAACCCCGTATACACTGTACAACCAAGTAAGCAGAGCCAGAATGTAAGAAAGTAAATGAAAGAGGACAACAAATGTACACAGAAAAGTGGATGTGACGCCATCTGCGTATCAGAGCCTGCATTGTTGTTTAACTCTATATGAGTGTGTGAGCAAAGGCAAGCAGCAACCCCAAATTTGCTTTCACTCAAGTGACATAAACTCCTGGGCAATATGAGGAGTATTTTAATCACAACCACAAATCAGATTGTTTTACTGATAGTGTGAATGTATGTGCAGGTTTAAGCTTGAAATTATGAAATTATTATCTTCCTTCAGCCGAAGGGAATATTCAAAGCTTTGTACTTTTCAAGACCTTAAAACACTTTATAGCCTTAACTTTCACACTTTATATTTAATTTGTATTTCTTATTCTCCCTCCTTCCTACTTTTATCTATTATTGTTATGTTTTACTTGAAACTCTGGCACAACAATTTCTTTCGGGATAAATAAAGTTGTTCTTATTCTTATTCTTATTCTTATTCTTATTCTTATTCTTATTCTTATTCTTATTCTTATTCTTATTCTTATTCTTATTCTTATTCTTATTCTTATTCTTATTCTTATTCTTATTCTTATTCTTATTCTTATTCTTATTCTTATGTCTTTTGCTCCTGAGGGCCTCTCCAAATGAGCAACATGACTGTTGACGGACGAAATGAAACCAACTGAGATCTTCTCTGTTAAGCAATTACATATTTTTTGAAGTTGGACCATATTATTATTTGACATTTCTTTGTCCCGGACATGTTTCAGTCATATTTTATTTTCTCCATGAGGTGGTGACACAATGGTGTCAGTAAAGTGACAAATCACCGGGATGGGGTTTGGAGCAATGCAGAGTATCTGTCAGCACCTTGTCAGGTACCACTGCCCTGGTTTATCTACTCTCTGCCTGGTACCACAAGTGATTACAGTTTGATTGTTGCAGTCACATTCTTTACAGGTACATTTCTTATTCTAGTCTAGTCTGTCATTGGCCTTTTAGAGCTGTGGGGTGCCACAATGATGATAGCACAGCCACTATTAGCAGCACGCAGTCGGACATGCTGACAGAATTCATACTGGGCCAGTAACAGCAATATCTCACACTGACAAACAGAAATTGTATTCCAAACCGTCCACCACTGTTGAATAATTTACTCTGCAGTCATCTCCACAGCTTTAATTAATAATCCCCTCATATGTGGATGTGTAATGAATTGGTGTGTGTCTTACGTGCATATGTTTGTGTTGGTACGGACCAAACAACAAAATTAAATTACTATTTTTATAATGAGCGGTGGCATAGTGGTGCAGTAGTTCGTGCTTCCGCAAGAAGGTTCCTGGTTCGATTCTGACGGGGCCTTTCTATGTGGGGGTTGCATCTCTCCATGGCTATGTGGGTTTCTTCCCCCAGTCTAAAAATATGCAGTAAGTTCAGTGGAGACTACAATTTAAGTCTATAAAGAGTTATATACACATCAGTTAGACCATAAAAAAAAAATCTATTTTGATCTGTCTATCTGTTTTCGACTCATACTCAGGATGATTGTGAATGAATGAATGAATGAATGAATGAAGAAAGTTTATGCACTTTATTTGAAGAACTAGTAAAATGAGATTGTTGATGTTCCTTCACTCCTCATCTTCATGAACTTCAACCGAACCAGCTGTGAAAACAAAAACCTGTTGTAACAGTCTCATTTGGCTGGTGCTGCAAATTAAATGTGAAATTTAAACGAGACACTTTTTTCAAAGAGGGGATATCTGTAATTAATTACCATTTGCTCCAGTGACATGTCCCACATTAACCTTTGCCTGCTGACAAATCACTAAATGGGTGAGTTAACCAAAACACATCCGGTCGGAAACAAATTTACTACGCTTCACATCGAAATATAACTTCGGCACCTTGAGGGACCTTTTCTGCGATTTCAGCAGTCGATGGGCATAAAATAAACAAAAATAGTGCAATGCCAACCTGGCAGAGGAATTAGAGTCCTGCTGAAACCTGCATCAACAGCTTTCATGGCTCAGTGCCTTCTTCCCATGTTCTCCCCAAGCAAACAAATACATTTGCATTTCATTTCCACCCTGCAGATAGGGAGACGGAAATCCAAAACAGAAGAAATTACATGATGGTGAATTACATGTTTATTACAGTGCGTGAGACTGCATTTGGATGTCAGGAATATTCAAAACGGGATCTTTTTTACAACATTAGAATAGGCAGGTAATGAATTAAGGATTCCACATATTAAGGTGGCGAATTATACCTCAAGTGCTCCCTCTGTCCAAGTATATTAGAGGAAAAGCAGTTAGAGAATAGAGGACAGGGAATAAAAAGCATTTGAGTGAAAATCCATCTCGACACAATCCCTCAAGCCCCAACATTCAGCTATTATCCTTTTCGTGTATGATTCTCCGATGCCTCATATGAACCAGTAAAGTGTTCTTCTCATTAAAAAACAATGTGATATCTCCAATTACTAATTAAATAGGACATTATCTCAAAGACAAGCTGGAGTGGAATGAGACTCTCAAACGTCTTGCGAAAAACACTAGTTGGTCCTGACCTCGTCATGCTCGTGTGGATCTCAATGGTGTTTCTCAGTCTGCTGATAATAGGGGGATAAAGTGAGGTTATTACACAGCTTATCTAGCAAGAGTATATTTCCCCTTGCAAATCTATTGATGACTTGAGAAGTGGTACTTTACAAAACAGAAAGCCCCAATGGTACTAGCCTTGATGGAAAAAGGGGGGAGGCTAAAAAGGTCTTTGATTTTTTGCAATTCAAATGGTTTTCATCTCGGGACAGTGTCATTTTCTCATTAGGCAGAGCATGTTATTGAAGTAGCACTTGGTCTTCCTGGTGTGAAAGGCCTGAACTGCAGAAGAAAAAGCTTGTCACCTTTACTCGGGAAAGGTTGGGGCAAAACATAGTAATATATAAAATGAAAAAGGTAGTGTGACACCTCAATGCAATTTGATGTGTGGATCAGACATGGCTGCTAATATCTGCATGAAATCTCCACCTTAGGGCTGTGCTCTTTCACATGATACACTTTTCTTATCTATTCTGAATTTTATATCTAGAAACACATGTGAGATTGTGTCTAACCGGATACAACCAGGTGTCATGTGTTTCCAGCAATACAACCTGCTGCATTCAGGGGTGGAGCTGAATGTCCCGGCTTCTTCTTTTCTTCTTCCCACGAGAGTTTGAGCGCCTTCACGTCTGCCACTTTCTGCAGTCCACTGGCCTGAATATTCCTGCAAACACTAAGTGTGTTGCTGTCGGCTCACATCATACGCATGAAACATGATGGATGCATTGGATGTGGTGTGTAAATGTGGTTGTCTGTGTGTGTGTGTGTGTGTGTGTGTGTGTGTGTGAGAGAGAGAGAGAGAGAGAGAGAGAGAGTGCAAAAGCCTTTTGGCACTAGTGAGTACTTTAATTTAAACACCTAAATATCAGTATGGGGTGGCATGGGTTGAGCAAGGTCTATATTTATGTAGGCTATGGTGGCTTTCATAAGATGAGAAAATTGAAGCTGATTTTCAAAAGGTACAATGAAGTTTTAAGAGGGAAAATAAAGCTGCCCATGATGAAGAATTGAATGTATACCACGTTTCAACTGTTTTTCACTTACAGTATTCTTTGATTGGAGAAAATCTAGTCTATGAAGCAACAAAGCTATATTGTCTCTATCTTCAGCCCATAAGTTATTTGGTCAAGTAAAGTTGAAGTCAACATGAAAAAAAGCATTACAATGATAACAAATTATGACTTTTAATCTTGGATACTTTTTGAATTTGATTTAAATATTACCAGCAATTTCTCATAATTGTACTAAGAAAATAACAATGAAAAAAGTTTTAAATGATCTGATATTTTCTGATCATAATCGATAATTTCTGTATATTTCCTGTGCATCTTGTATTTGCAAGTGTTATTTGCAGTCCTTATGTCCTCCTCTATTGTAAGTCGCTTTGGATAAAAGCATCTGCCAAATGTAAATGTGATGTAATCTGATTCAAAGACAGGCTATGTATATATATATATATATATATATATATATATATATATATATGATTTTTTTTTCTATATACTCAACTAGTAAACTGACGCTTGTAAAATACCTCAACGGATGTTCTTGAGAGATGACATAAAAACCTCTGTTCAGATGAACTTGCTCAGACTAGCAAACATCTGCAGCTTTTGGCAGAGAGTCCAAAGTGGCACCGTGCTTCTTCGGCCAATGCGCATTTCATTGACAGGTTACAAGGAAAGCCCAGATGATTCCTTCCTGCACCTTCCTGCTGCCTGGCCCTGATAAAGACACATAATTGCACGGCTCCATTTATCTCTCAGGGGCCAATTCTATCTCTACCTGATGAGAGGAGGAACGCTTGTACACCAAATCTAAGTTCAATTTCAGATAACATTGTCTCCTCCGTTTCATTCTGCAGCTTGCTTTCTGTCACTGTGTGCTGTGATGAACTTGAAAAAATAATGCCCTGAAACAGAGAACTGTTTCCCTGGTAAAGGGAAGTCAAAACGCAGCTCAACAACTTCCCCAGCCAATGACAATTAAATCCTCTCTGTTAATTTCTGGTGACTCAGTAATGTGAACAACACAAGGTTTACATGTAAACTAATGATCCTGCTGAGTAACTAGCTGAGACACACAGTATATGATCCCTGATGTTCTGCTTGATGCTCCTACAGTAGAGGTGTGTTTATTCTGTGCAAAGACAAACTGTACCAATCGTGCCAATCGTTTCTGTACATTTGGAATTACACTAGCAGAGGGATGAATTTTTATATTCTCTTTCACATGGATGGTCTCATAATCAATAGTCATTGACTCTGGCATTGATATCTCCTTTATCTATTTTTTATGACAACAGCACTGAACAAATCGGACTGCTGAATAGTCCATGACATTTAACAAATAAGGGGCTGCAACTATAATACATCTTGTCTGTGGAGGATATCAGTCTCCCATGTCGTGGTGAATTTTTGTAAAAATCTTCTCGTCCTGGCAAACGAACTTGAATGTCTTTACTTGAAGACATTCCGTCCCTCATCCGAGAGCCTTCTTCAATTCTAATGACATGTGGGGAGTTTCCAAATATAGCTGCCAGGGTTTTGGGTTATGGTTGTTTGTTATGAAAATGAGGGGATGATTGGCAGAAACAATGAGGTCTAAGGGGGTGTTATGCTAATGAGGGTGTCGTTCGTTGGGACAAAAACGTTTGTGGGATTACCTGGATTGGAATGTGAAACTGGTAACGCTAAACATAGGAGTGAAACCTGTGGGATCACATAAACTGAGAGTCATGTGGGATTTACCAGGGTCTGGATCTGATGCTGAATCTTTCTTGGTTGTTTGGAGGGTGCTGATGTCTGGTCCATGTGTGCAAGGTACCAAGGTACAGCACGTTAGGAAAGCCTTGAGATCTATTTATCTATTTATTTCCATGACATTTTTGAAGTTTGAATGAAAGATACAAAACTTAAGCATATTCCTCAGTAATCACCTAAATGAGAAAATATATGTTTTGATACATAAAACAGCGACATCAGTGGTATTGCAACAACAAAAAAAAGGTAAAACAAGCCAATTTCATTGAATCAATAACAACCAAATCACAAATTCTTAGCAGTGACACAAGTAATGAGTGCTCCACTGTATTCCTATTTAAAAAGCCACAAATACAAATGTGAGAGGCAAGAATATATCTAGCTAAGAAATAAACTATTTTACATTCATTAATGAAAAATTCAGGTACAACATATCAAGGGACGATAAAGTGTGATCTTTTTAAGAATTTGTGACCTACATGATTCAGAATCATGATGTGTTGCAATTTATATTCGTACACCTTTTACATTTCTGTTACACCACAAAAGGAAGATTTTGGAGTTCTAAATGCATTGTAGATATTAATTTAATATATAATAATTAGTTTAATTGAAATTAAACAAATGTCAATGCTGCGGTGTCATTTTCTGTTACTGATTTATATGAAGCCAAAAATAGAGAGGATGGTATTTAGGAGATAACTAACATGGGACTGTGCTAAAGTAAGTATCAGGGCTTTTAAAAAATGGTGTCAACACCTTGACCAAATGAATGCAGGTCTGGTGTTTTTTCTTTTTTAAAACATAGCAGATAAGACAAGATAAGACAATCAATGGGATGGGGCCCCTCACTTTGCACTTCTGCCTCACAGCAAGAAGTTTCCAGGTTTGATTGTGCATGTCTTTTTGGTTGGTGTTGGCACGTCCTCTCTTGTGTGCGCGTGGGTTTCCTCCAGGTTCTCTGGTTTCTTCCCACAGTCAGTACAGGTCAGATAAAGACCCGAAATTGCCCAGATGTATGAATGACAGAGTGAATAATTGCTTGTCTCTATATGTGGCCCTGCAATCAAGTGGAAACCGATTCAAGGTGAACCCTGCCTCTCATCCAATGACCGCTGGGGTGGCATCCAGCATCCCCACAATCCTGAGTGCAAGATAAGCAGAAGGGATGAATGAATGACTGAATAAATAAGATAATCCTTTTTGAGTTCCACAGTAAGAAAATTGAGTCACGTTATGGACAAAAATGGATCTGAAAATTCTGTTGGTCCCTCTCTAAAGTGCATTTGTGGAGCATTGTGGGGTATAGTGCTTCACGCCCACTCTCGTGTTAGATCGGGCAATGAGATGTATTACAAAGCTGCTAAGTATGGACCATTGGACCAAGTAAAGAAGGCCATTAGAACAGCCGAGAGGGAGTTTAGAGCGAAGCTGGATGGTTTCTACTCCATTGCTGACCCTGGGCAGATGTGGCAAGGCCTGCAGCACATCACAGACTACAAGTCCACCACCAGCAACGGCATCTCCGCAGACAGCCTGCCGAATGACATTAACATCTTCAACGCCTGTTTCGAGAACCCCAACCACAACGCAGAGGTGAGTCACACACACTCTCTTCCAACAGTATCATCGGACCAGTTACGCCGAGCGCTGAGAAGGATCAACCCCTGCAATCCCGGGCGGGCCCTCAGAGCTTGTGCCAATGAGCTGGCTGATGTTGTCACTGCCACTTTCAACCTCTCACACAGCCAAACCACAGTCGCCACCTGCTTCAAGAACAGAACAATTGTCCCCCTCACCAAGAGGAGCCAACCCACAACAGGCCCTTAAGAAGCACTTATTCTGATCAGCCCGAAGTGCTTTGAGATAGTGGTGCTGGCCCACATTTTTTATTAGATCTTGTCCTAACCCCCTGCAATTTGCATATGGCCCAACAGGGCCACCTCAGATGCCATAGCTGCCACCCTCCATTACTTCCTCTCCTACCTAGAAAACAAAGATTCTTACATCAGGATGCTCTTTGTGGACTACAGCTCCACATTCAACACGGTCATACCCCACAAACTAACAAACAAAATGCCCACCCTTTCCCTGCGCCCCACCCTCTGTGACTGGCTCCCGGACTTGCTGAAAGGCAGACCCCAGTCTGTTAGGATGGGTAACAGGATCTCAGCCAGCATCAGCCTGAAAACGGGCACTCCTCAGGGGTGTGTCCTCAGCCCTATCCTCCACACTCTGTTCACCCAGGACTGTGTCGCCTCCCATGAGGACCACGTCATCTGAAAATTCGTAAACGATGCCGCAGTGATAGGACATATCACTGGTGGAGACAAAATCGCCTATAGGATGGAGGTGGCCAGACTGGTGAAGTGGTGTGAGGACAACAATCTCACCCTCAACATGGAAAAGACCAAGAAGTGATAGTGGACATGAGGATGGAGAAGAGACCTCATTTGCCACTTTTCCCCCAAGGTCTTCAGGTTGAGAGGGTGAGGAGCTTCAAATACCTGGGTGCCCACATAAGAGGATCTCACCTGGTCCCTCAACACCACGCAGACCATCAGGAGGGCTCAACAGTGGCTGTACTTCCTGAGGAGGCTGAGAAGGTTTGGCATGTCACCAAAGATCCTCAGCAACTTCAACAGCTGCATAGTTGAGAGCATCCTGACCAACTGCATCACTGGACTCTCTGGAATCCACATGTCTGCAGCGAGTTGTAAAGACTACGGAGAGGATCACCAGAACCGCACTGCCTTCTCTGCAGAGCATCTACCACTGCAGAGTCCACACTCCTACCCTCTGACCGCAGTCCCAGGAGTGTGAAACGTAGAATGACACAAATAAAGAACTTGTTCTACTCGACTGCCATGAGACTCTTAAACAGCTGACACTTATTCTTCTTTCACATGTAAAGTCTGCTGCCCACTTCAACTGCACTCATCCTTGTACCTGCACTTTGTGAGTTGCACACCAAGCTGCACTCAAATATCATATTGCTCTGCCACTGTTCTATTGCACTGTTCATATTCATATCTATAATCATAGAGGTTGCAGAGATGAAGATGTTTAGGTTCTCTTTGGGAGTGACCAGGATGGATAGGATCAGGAATGAGTCTATCAGAGGGACGGCACATGTTCGATGTTTTGGAGAGAAGGTCAGAGAAGCCAGACTGAGATGGTTCGGTCATGCACAGAGGAGAGATTGGAATATATTGGTAGACGGATGCTTGAATTGGAGCTGCCAGGCAAGAGGTCTCGAGGAAGACCAAAGAGAAGATTTATGGACGTAGTGAGGGAGGATATGAAGGTAGCTGGTGTGAGAGAGGAAGATAAAGAGAATATGGTTAGATGGAGAAAGTTGACTCACTGTGGCGACCCCTGACGGGAAAAGGCGAAAGAAGAAGAAGAAGAAGGAGAATATTCATATCTATAATCATATTTATAATAATGTATACACTCTTCCTATCAGCACATATCTAAATGCACCGCAAAGTAGGAATTTCACTGTACAGGGAAACATGTTTCTACGCCGTGCATGTGACAATAGATGCTTTGATTGGTAGAGAGAATAAGAGAGGAATGTATCAAAACAATAAACGTACAGTACAATCCTCTTCAAGTGTCTGCCTTCTTTGAAGTAGCACAGGAATCCCACCCACAGGAACGGGAAACTCATACAGCAAAAGTATCAAAACAGTTGCATCTGTGAGTGTAGTTGTCTGACACTTTCAGTAAATTGTTATTCAGATACATTTAGGACAACAATTATTCAGAACACCATTAGCCTGTTGTGTGTATCTCAAAATATTGTGGTGACTCAGAGGGCTCCTTTAGGATTTCATTTCTTGTCTTTTGTTAGCTGCATTTAAAATGAAAGGTTGACTGAACAGCAATCCTGCCACATTATTTCTAAAGACCAAAATCCACAATATTTTATTTTTCCACATAA
Source organism: Fistularia commersonii (assembly GCF_037954325.1). Taxonomy (NCBI): domain Eukaryota; kingdom Metazoa; phylum Chordata; class Actinopteri; order Syngnathiformes; family Fistulariidae; genus Fistularia; species Fistularia commersonii. Next base: position 15,051,896 of record NC_141284.1, on the reverse strand, counting down.
GGTCAGCTATGTATATATATATATATATGTTGTTCTCAGCGCATCAACATAATTTCAGACTGTTTACATGAAAATGTTAACAAGTAATCCTTCAGTATCAGGACAAGTGCAGCAATGCATGGGAGCGGAAAAGCAAATTTACATTTGCTTTTCCCCAGGAATACTTTAATAAGCTACTGCGACCATTGTTGTACTTCATCAGCAGTGACACAAAACACATTTCCTTAAATCCTTAACTAAGTCATTGTCTCCTATATACAACACGATGATTAAATGTTTCACTAGAATCAGAACAGATTAATAAATATAATAGAGGAGTGCTCTAAACAACTGCATCCCTTCTTTTCGGTGAAAGTGCTGACACGTTATGTTGTCTCAGCATAAAAAGAGATGGCTGATGTGTGAGATCTCACAGAATGTCTGAAATGAAACGGAATTGGATTAAAGTGCTGTCGGTGATGGATTAACAGGAAGTGGAGGTGGACTGCTACACTTGTGTTCAGGAGATGGTCAGGTGTGAAATTAAGTGGGGAATAAAGAACACGGCCACGTCTTATGAAATACATGTACACTGAAGCACCACGGACTGTGTGAGAGATGAACATACTATCTGTGTCTTGTTTTTAAAAATATCGGCTAAAATACAACATGGACTGTATCAACCAAGGCCCTCTCTCAGCTTAAAACAAATATAGAAATTCATCCTTAACTTGCCTGAAGCACAAAAAGGAAACAAACACTGTTGCTCCAGAGAAGCACACTTTAACATTCAGGTCAGTTTGATCAACCTTCCTGCATTGGAAAAATGAAAGAAATGGGGAAGTATCTGCTTGTAGCCAATGGTAGCTGGCTACCATCCAACTGAGATAAGCTGAAGAAGAAAATCACAGAGAGGAATATAAATTTAATCTAAAACAAAATGCAGGAGAAGACACAAGTCACCTGTCAGTGGAAAAACGCATTTCCCACAAGCAGCAATCACAATCCATATTTCATACTGCACTGAACCAATTGCATGTGTTGTGTGTTCATGTCTGCCCATACCCTCTGTGTGTGTGTGTGTGTCTGTGTGTGTGTGTGTGTGTGTGTGTTGCAGAGCTTACTGAATTATTGAGTTGAATTTTCACGGGCTGAAGGTCAGCAAGCCAGGGAAAAAACATGCTCGATTAAAAATAGATGTATTCTTATTGTCTGCCATGCCAACTGCTGAAATATCAAACTTAGCAAAGATTATTATTTCCCGGGTCAACCCTTTCAAAACCATCTTGCATGAAATACAGACACGGACAAATATGGTCAAGAAGAGATACGAAAATCAAACCTGAAAGTCCCTTCGGACAAAATCAGAATCAGAATAATGAACGCAAGTTTATTGACTGAGTGGACTGATACACATCACACTGATTGCACATTGTAATTGATCTTTAAGCGCGCTCTGAAATTAACATATCCCCTCTGCAGTGAAACTTTATTCCAATAACTAAGCATTCCCAACTCGGAGAAATCTATTGTAACCTAATTGGATTATCAGTGGAAAATTACATAATTACAGGCTTTGCCAGTAGTCCTCTTAATGACTGCTGTGCTCATAAACGTATCATTGGCCTTCTCTTATATGGCCTAATTGATATTTCATTAAAAGCTCTCAATTTATGATTTTAATGGCTTGTCCTATTGCAGGGTAAGAAATGGCGCTTACCGGGCTCACTGGAGGTTACTTGCAGATATATTGTCAGCTCCAATGTGGTTAGGACAAGATCTAATAAAAAAAGCTGTATTTATGCTTTTACCCTTTGGATAGCGGTTTACAAGAACATGGAGTCATTAAAGTCATCTAGATGTCCTTGTCCCTCAAGTACATACAGGGATACATGTAAAAAGACATAAACGCCGTAGATTTCCGTCAAACACATGCTGACGGAGAAGACAGCACTTCACACCGAATAGAATTCATTCTTTATGGACAAATAAAACTTTAGTTGTCCATCTCATGTGGGGTTGTCCAGCTTTGCCCCACTCTTTCAAAAGCGAGGCTTTTTAGATGTACATGTGAGAGCCAGATGTGACATTACCTCCAGCTGTTGTCCCTGTCGCTTCCCCCTTTTAAGCTTGATATATGCTAATGGTGGGTGTAGAGCATGTACTCTGGAGTGGAGTCGGATTCGCTTGCCTTGTTGGTGGTTAGGTTGGGTGTTAAAGTGCAATGGAGGGTAACTGTTATACTAGTTAATAGATTTATCCTGCCAAAATAGCTCGCTTTCTCTTGCCCCCACACCTGTCTTGGGACCCAGGACTAGTGGACCATTTGTTACCCTCCTCTTTCTATTCTATTTCAGTGTCAGTTGCTTGGTAGACAACACTGAATAATGGCTCTTGCGCTGTTCGGCGAGGGCATGTGATACTTCACGGCGCTAAATCTCAATCTTCGGGGGAAATCGAGAGTCCAGTGAGTTCAAAATAGCTAAGACAAAAGCCTTTGTGTAAAAGGCTGATTTGCGATTTGCGATTTGAGATTTGACCCAAATGCCTGCAATCGACAGTCAGACAAGTACACTGCTTTCTGCCACCACTCTGTTTTTTTGGAGCCTTATTCTGGTGACGCGTGTACAAACGTACTCGGGGACCCTACTTATATAACATGAGAGCCCAGGAGAGGGATACAGAAAAAAGACAGAGAGGAGAATGCTTATCATTAAAGGATGAGATGTGGATCCTGCATAATAGCGCAACGCAACGCCTGCACAAGCAAACTATCATTGTACTGAATCCCCAGTCTGTTTCCACACTGGCCACTGGGTGGAGACAGCTGTCTTGTGAGAAACGCCTCAGTCTGCTTGGTGATCCCCACATGGTGGTCCTCGTATTACTCTGACCTGTAGCATTCTCAGCATTAATCTAAAATAAATCAGATAGTGTGTCAGTGCTGGGAATTATGTGTTAATCTGTGTAAATGAATAATGTGCAACCATTAAGTACACAGCCACTCCATGGGCAAAAGAAAGTGCCACCTGACTGATGGTGTTATGGATGAAGGCTGACATGTATTAAATGGGGAATGACAGATTAACTCATCCAATCATTAATGACTATAAATGGATTATGAGGTTAAACTCTGCTTGCTCCATGTTCTCCAAAGGAAGGCCTGATCACAGATGCCCGTGTACAACATATACATGTGTCATTATGTAGGAAAACTAAGTTGTAACAGATTAATGGGGTTTGACGGCATATTCCAAATGACTGAACAAGGGAAACAATCGCAAATAACAATTGTGTATTCATCAATTCGGTACTCTTTCTGTCAAAACCATCATTGGGAAAATATAGGGAGCCAGATGTCTTGAGAATTCTCTGATTCAGTTCCATGGAAAGCTATGAATAGCATTCTGAATCTTCTGGATGGAATTTCAATTCACTGACAGTTGCTAATAAGCAACAGAGCTTTTCCAGCCTCATTCTAAATTTCCGGGCCCCCATTACATATTCAGCGGAATTTTAACGAACCCCTGCGCTTTAATTATAACACAACATATCAACATTTCATTGAAATATATTCTTCATATACAGGCAGATAGCATCTTCAAATTGCTGCATTCTTCCCGCAAGAGGTGACAGATTGATGTTTGGTAGCCCTGCTGTTTTGGAGTTGGTCACAATCTAACTCTGAAACTAAAACTGTTTCTGTTACCACTGCTGTTGGAAGAACTAGCTCAGCGGACACCTTCTGTAATTTTTTTTTTTGACATTATAACTGTCACGCTTCTGTGACAAAGGAATTTGCTGTGACAAAAATGTATCTTATCTTATCTTATCTTATCTTATCTTATCTTATCTTATCTTATCTTATCTTATCTTATCTTATCTTATCTTATCTTATCTTATCTTATCTTATCTTATCTTATCTTATCTTATCTTAATTCAGAAAATGAATATCCCAAAACATTATTTTGCAATCCTGCTTGCTCAGTTCTTCAAAATATAACCTATTCATGTTATCACTGAGGTACTTTCCTAATTTATTGGTATGAATTAAATTGTATATACAAGTTATAGCTAAAAAAGCCATTTTGGTGACGTGTTGCTATATCGTCTGACATTTGTTACGATTTACACTGCTCAGCTAAACTTAGCGTGTTGGCTCAGGTTACTGTTTGGAAACAGTAAAGAAGAATTGATTTAGGAATCGTATGTTAGTCAGAGCTTGCAGAGCTTGCAGCAGCATCAGATCCCGGGTTTATGTGGTGCATAGCATTTTAGCTGACACCAATCCGGGATTTTAAGCTTTTATCTAGGGAATTTCCCCCTCTGATATTGAACTCTTTTTCTGCGAAGCATTATGCAGAAAGCAGAATGAAAAGTAATTCAGGTAGATAATGCAGGATTATGCTTATTCATATTGTATGCAATCGTGCAAAGAGATTTACTCTTATCTTAAATGAAAAATATGTTCTGCAGGATTGTGATGTAAAATTGCGGAAGCGGAGGTGCATCGACATGTTTGATTTTATTTGAAATCATCAAGGGCCTGTGTTTCTGCTCTCAAAATGGATCCCTCATATGACATAAAGGGAGGGTCCAGACCACCTTCGAAGGATAACTCTGCACCTTGTCATTATTCTTTATATGCACAATTAATGGAGGCTTCCTTTTTTCTCCTCTCTTCTTAAAGGGCATCTCACGAGTGATAAACTCTGGATGCAAAACGGTTTTGAGATCCGCTGAAGTAGTTTGAGGGATGAAAGAGCATGGAGAGGGTCGGTCATAAACTAGGCAGAGAGGTAAATCTAAATGTGAGATAAATGCAGTCATACAGAGTGTGATAAAACAGGATTCTAAGGAAAGAACAAAGAGGTAAGATCTGTAATCCTTCCTTTCTTTCACATTCAATTACACATGGAACATTTAATGTGAGATGGACAACAGACTTAAAAGTCCCACTCGGAGTGATGTCTCCAGGGCCAACACTGGTTTCCACAATCCTGGGTCAGTAAAAACGGTGTCTTAGATCTACCGTGATAAAACCATTGCATCCATTTTTTTTTTTTTTCCAAAAGTTGCTTCTGTTCAGGCATATTCTTAGGAATAACAATGCCTTGTATGATAAATAAAATGGAATAGAATGTATTGAATGCAAAGTAGAAATGCTAATATCTTCAATATACCCAAATGAGTTATTCTTCTATTTTGGCTTGTCCCTTCAGGGGTCGCCACAGCGAATCAAGCTTCTCCATCTAACCCTATTCTCTGTATCCTCCTCTCTCACACCAACTACCTTCATATCCTCTCACTACATCCATAAATCGTCTCTTTGGTCGTCCTCGAGACCTCCTGCCTGGCAGCTCCAATTACAGCATCTGTCTACCAATATATTCACTATCCCTCCTCTGTGCATGACCAAACTATCTCAGTCTGGCGCCTCTGACCTTCTCTCCAAAACATCTTACTTGTGCTGTTCCACTGATACACTCATTCCTGATCCTATCCATCCTCGCTACTCCCAAAGAGAACCTCAAAATCTTTGCCTCCTGTCTTTTCTCCAATGCCGCTGTCTCCAAACTATACACCTGTACTGATCTCACCACTGTCTTGTAAACCTTTCCTTTCATTCTGTCTGATATTTTTGTATGGCATTGTATCCCTGACACTGTCCTACACCCATTCCAACCTGCTTGAACCGATTTCTTTACCTCTTCTACACACTGTCCATTGCTCTGGACTGTTGACCCTGGGTACTTTCTGAGTAAATCCTCCAACTTCTTGATCCCCACTCCCTGTTGCCTCACCGTTCCACCCAGGCTCCTCTCATTCACACACATATACTGTGTCTTGCTGTCACTAACCGTCATTCCTCTCCTTTCCAGAGCATACCTCCACCACTCTAGATTTTCCTCAATCTGTTCCCTGATCTCACTATAGATCACAATGTCATCTGCAACCATCATGGTCCATGGAGATTCCTGTCAAACCTCATCTGTCAGCCTGTCCATCACCACTGTAAACAAGAAGGGGCTCAGACCTGATCTCAGATGAAGCCCCACCTCCACCTTGAACTTCTCTGTTACCCCTCCAGCACATCTCGCCACAATCTCAAAGGTTACATACATGTCCTGCACCACTGACAGCAAAACCTGGAAAGGCGGGATTGGCAGGAACGGTCCCCCTGATCTGAACCTGAGTGGTGTTCTGTTACTGGACGTCTGTGCTCATCATTGACTGTCCATAACAAAACACCATGTTCATTCATACACACACATTTGCATCTGGCACCAGCACATCTTAGGACTTAGTTCAATGATCGACTTTCTTCACCGAGTGTCCAGAACATGTGGCCTAGAGGGGCGGAGCTGTCAACTGATCACCACCTGGTGGTGAACTGGCTCCAATGGTGGGTGAGGATGCCGGTGAGACCTGGCATACCAAAAGCATTGTGAGGGTCTGTTGGGAACGTATGTCACAGTGCCCTGTCAGAAAGAGTTTTAACTCCCACCTCTAGCAGAGAGTCTACCACGGCCAGAGGAAGGCGGGGGACATTTAGTTCGATTCAGCAATGTTGCATGCCTCCACTGCATGCCTCCAAGGTAAGGCAGTGCCTGTGGAGAGGCAGACTGGGGTGGTGATACCCCGCCTTAAAGTAGGAGACCGGAGGTTGTGCTCCAAGCACAGGAGGATAGCCACTCCTCCGCCTCCCTGGAAAAGTCTACTCAGGGGTGCTGGAGAGGTCCGATGGCTCATTGAACCTCTGATCTAGGAGGAGCAATGTGGTTTTCGTCCTGGCCTTGGAACAGTGGACCAGCTCTATACCCTCGGTAGGGTCCTCGAGGACGCATGGGAGTTTTCCCGACCAGTCTACATGTCTTTCGTAGACCTGGAGAAGGGATTTGACCGTGTCCCGTGGGAATATGGGGTACCAAACCCTTTAATACGTGCCCTTCGGTCCTTGTATGATCAGTGCCAGAGCATGGTCCATATTGCAAGTTGTCATTTGGACTCTTTTTTGGTGAGGGTTGGAGTCTGCCAGGGCTGTCCTTTGTCACCAATTCTGTTGATAACTTTTATCGACAGAAATTCAAGATGTCTTGATGTTCAAGATGTTCGCAGCCAAAATGTGAAGCGGTCTTTAATTGAGCATCAAAATTGAAATTTTGTTGTACAGCACTCATACTTTTATCAGCTTAGAATGAGTATGAATTGGATGGAACACATGGAGGGTTGCATAGCACATTTGCTCTGTTCGTTGGGTTTTGCCACTACAATAAAAATGTTCTTTCCATGCCAAATATGTTGCTATGTATGTGTTTTTTTTAGTGTGTGTGTGTGTGTATGTGTCTGTGAGAGACAGATAGAGATAGCAAGAGAGGGAGGAACGCTAACATGAGATATGAAACACTGACAATATGCATGCCACCAATTGAATAGGGAATAAGATGCTATTTGATTTCTTACAGTTGGAAATCTGACTCCAAAGAAATTGCTGCCTTGCCATCTATGAACCTCACCACACGTGACTGAATGGAATACAGCACAGTCGAGGTAGGAGAAGAGCCTAAACAAAGCTATATGTACATACATAATGCATGTTTATGCACTTTCAATGTGTGTCTTATTGTGTGAATGAAATATGAAACCTATCATATATATCTTTATCCGTTCTGATACTGTCGTGTCATTGATGGTACCAAAAATACCATTCCGGCATTGGGCCAAAATATAGGGGTGATATTAAATAAAACCTGGCAATTGAAAACTTATATTGTCAGAAAGAAGCTGATGTAATTCTGAGCATTCAAAACATCCATCCATCCATCTTCTACCGCTTATCCTGCATTCATGGTCGGGGGAGATGGTGGAGCCTATCGCATTCAAAACAAATTTCGTCGCAAATGAATTATAAATTTCTACATTCAACAAGACCCAGTAATTTGATGCATGATGAATACTTCCCATCTTGTTAAAAAGAATCACTAAAACTGTATGTAGACTTAGGACATGTCCTAAAAAAAAAATTGATCAAATGGTAATTTCTATCTCATATTTATAAAAGCTGCCATTCTCTATGCCTTCTCGAACAACTTCAGAGGCAGACATTCATCTTGGGCAAAGATCTCACTTTCTGTAAAAATTTGGCAGTACACACAAAATACACACACATGGTGGTATATAGACGAGCGTTGGATGGTATAAAAATGCCGTGCCTGCCAGATCTTACTCAATATTTAACAGACTGTAGTACATGTACAACACAACACTCTTTATAATTGATACGACTGAATACTTTGGAGAAGCAGTAGCTATGACAGCTTGGTCCGTTGATTTTGGGTCTGGTGGACTACTGCACCTCATAATTGGCAAATGTGCACCAATCTGCTCAAAGTCACCCTGTGTTGTGTTACTTTTTTATGTTTGGCAGAGGTAGAATTGAAATAGCAGTTTCCCTGCACAGAATAAGCCAGAGAATGCCTGAGAGAACCTCCCACCCCATTTATAACATAAATGTCTTCTTATGACACAACACAAAATTGTTATGTCATGAAAAGTCTGCTAATTATAGTGTTGTAAGCAAACATTATTTAACCACAGAATTTAGGAAAAATGTTCATCATGGTCAAAGTCTATTAAATTTGATCCTCACCTCACACACCTGAAGCACCTTTTATCTTTTTTTTGGGTGTAAAAAAATCCAAATTGGGATTATGCGGTAGAGGGAACGAGGCCGATGTGTGAATGACAGTAAGCGGTATAGCTCCTCTGTTACTGATCAACCAAAAAAATATTATTTCAGGTCTTTAGCTAAATCTCTCTTGTGTCGTTGGGAGCTGAGCTGCTGGTATTGTGTCTGCACTCATTCACTGGAGTGTAATCCTGTATTGAGGAGTAATCCACAGGCTGAGCAGTCAGAGAGCACTCTCCTTTACCCAGTCAAGCCGAACTGAGGTGGTTGAGGGGATTTTACTGTGTTCTCTACGGTCTGTCTGCAAGGTCAACGAGAGGTGAAATGGGCCAGGCCATTCATGAGTTGGGAGTACCGGTTGAAATTCACACGTGGACATGAATGCACATGTGCTGTGATAAATGCAAGCGCTGATTTCAGGGCGTTCGACAGACTGATGAAGTTATGCTGCCTGCATCATTTATAATCCTGACTGTCTGCAAAAGATATATTCTTTGGGGGGAAAATTCCCCACATCAGCACTCTGTGGTAATTTCCTGCAGTGCTTGGGACACGGCACAGTTGAATGGCAAGCTAAATTGCAGCAGGGAGCATTACATCCAAAAGGTATCTTGCTAGCTCTTAGACAGGGCTATTAGTACCGGAGTGAGCCCAATGATACGACAGTCCCCTGGGAGTAAGTGAAGGGAGAGGCACTAATGATGACAGTCGACACTACTCTCCATCTATTTGTGTCTAAACCGAACAGAGCTGAGCTAGGTGACACCAATCAAAAACAATATGAATGTCCATTCTGCAATTTTCAATATCAAGTGATTTTATCAGGTGATACCAAAACGGAGTGAAGGAATGCAGTATAGTATTGCATTATTTTGTGCGGCTTTACACGGGTACTAGATATCAGAATTTCTGGGACGAGTCAGATTTAGGCAACTTTTATGACCTTTTATGGCCCATCTGACTGCTTCACATCTTAAACAGAATGTTAGCTTACTATATAAAAAGATGTTGACATTACATTACATTACATTGCATTTGGCAGACGCTTTTATCCAAAGCGACTTACAATAGAGGACATGACAAACCCTCCTTTTAGAAAAGATTTGCTTTGTTGATAAGTCATTATATTTATATAAAAGAGACTGGTTATCCCTGCTCTTAATATCTTCTTCTCTTTTTGGCTTTTCCCTTCAGGGGTCGCCACAGCGAATCAACCTTCTCCATCTAATCCTATTCTCTGTATCCTCCTCTCTCACACCAACTACTTTCTGCTCTTAAAATAAATCCCAGTATACCCTGCTGGATCATACCATAGTTGACACTATTGTTGAAAAAGGTATAAATATAATAAATAAAATTAAAATACATATTTGCCAATTTAATTTTTGCACCGTTTCTGTCATAGGTAGAGTTTATAGTGGTTTATCAACAGTCCATTACTCCAGTTTTTGCTAGAATACTGGCTCAAGAGTTAATTACAGTTTTTGTTACTTTTTCCCTGAGCCCACCACAACTTATTATGAGAGTAATTTTGTATAAACACCCTTGAAATGAATGAAGTATTTTCATTCATTCATTCATTGTCTTTACCGCTGATCCTGCAAGGGTCTGGGGGGGCTGAAATCGCCGGCAAGCCTGCAACATGCGTTTGGATTATGAAACCAGAGAACCTGGAGGAAACCCACACAGACATGGCGTGAACACCCCAACTCCACACAGAAAGGCCCTGTGTCAGAATTGAACCAGGGACCTACTTGCCGTGAGGTGAAAGCCCTATCTGCCGAACCGCTGTGCTGAGCTCCTCTGATGTCTAAAGGGAAAAAGAAAAACAGAATACGTTAATATGTAATTATCGACAGTAAAAAACCTGTGGTATAACATAAAAAAGAACGTTGGAAATTCTGTGGCCCCAGAAGCCATCTCACCTTGCAGGGCAGTGGCTGCTACTGTACATTTGCATCTCTCCCTGCCTTATCACCATTAAACAGACACTACCTGTAACAAACAACCTGTAATCCTCTCAGAGCTGCAGGAAACACTGGTAACATCGACTTCTATCACCGTTAACAGTTAAATATTATTTTGCCTGTTAGCGCCTTATGAGTCAATTAGTTTTTTCGTTTTTTTTTTCCCCAGACTGTGAAACCGGAACCCAAATCTGTGGACACTTGGGTATATTTTCCGTCACATTGTCATCATAAAGACGCTGATGGGAAATTTTTAAGGACTCTTTAAGGAACCTAACGGAAATTGATTCTTCCAGAGTTAATCTCATCATGTAAAACTAAATCTCTGCAACCATTTCTCACAGATTCATGGGAGAGTCACAAAGGGCAAGTGCTGGCATTCACGGCTCCGTCGATGTGAATTACTAATGACCTTGAGTGTCGCCTGTTCTCCTGCCACTATCACCATCCTTGGAACTCTCTTTGATTAGCAGAAATTAATGCTCTCACATCTGGTAGGAGCTCCTCATCCTTTCATAAATTGGACACCACAAATTCGCTCCCTTCTCTAAATTTGTTCTCGTATTTCTATCTTAAACTATTCAGAGGATCATTGATTATTTGACATGTTGCCTGCTTCTTGGTGTTAAGGATATTATACTTCCCTCCCTCAATGGAACTTACCAAAGGTATGGATGTCAGTGTTGATAAAAGAAAGTCTTTGTCATTGTCACCTTAGCTCTTGCCCCGCTTTTGATCCGCTTTCCATAGCAACCCGGACTACTTTGCTCCACAAGAGATGAAACGGCTGTTTTCTGGCAACCTGAGTGGAGCGAGTCCCATGGCGCCGATCCTTAACCAGTTTGGCCTCTCCCACATCACATCACATGCTCACAGGAACAGAGAAATAAAGGAAAATAAATAGCTGGATAGGAAATGTCTCCTACCAATTACCAGCAACAGATGTGAGTTGTCGGGGAAAAATGGCACATCAAGCAGTCTTACGTTTATAAAGCTACTGCTGTTTTATGCAGTATTTTACATTTAAAGTAGCGGTTCAGGTAATGTTCATACTGTACTTCAGCAAACTTTTGAAGTTTCTACACTTGTACGATACAATGAGACAAACTACACCCTTTTAGAAAACAGAATGGAGCCAAAAATAATATAAAAAAGTCCCCTGTTCGACTATACTGTCATCCAGGACTAACTTTCACCGAATTTTCAATAATGTCAAACATTATCAGAAAAAAAGGAGATCTTGCAGCATACCAGGATTCTTTAATACAGTCTGTGCAGTTAGAAGAGGATAAAATAAAGCGCTTTGTAAAAAAAAGGACATTTAAAAATAATGTGGAATTTATGAACAAGATATAGATAAGAGTATTTTGTAGATTTTGTCAGACTTGATCTCTTAAAACTTGCTGCATTAAAATTATTTTATTTATATTGCACCAGTGTGTTATTAGTCATTATTAGTTATTATTTAGTAATTAATATATAATTATAATAATAATTACATTATTAGTCTTATAATTATTATTGTAATATAAGTATTTTTAGTATTACAAGTTATTTTGTCCAACTACTAAGGACTTTGGTGCTATTTGATAGCAGCTTAATGCTGATATAGATTAGTATTAATCTGACGTTAGCAATTGCATCAAACGATATGTCGCTAATTAGAGTCTCACAGCAAAAACAATAAAGTGCTTTGGGCCTGTGAATTGTGACTCCTGACTGACCTAGAACATCAAGTGTCAGATATCTTGGTTTTATTGGTTCATGACAGTTTTTCTAAAAAAAATCATAATTCACGCGTTTTCCCTGGAAAAAATACGACTGGTGCCCATTCGTTATCTGGCTGTGCTCATCTTGGTGAATTTCTTTTCTTTTTTTATTTATTCTTGTTTTAGGAAGAAAAAAAACACTGTAATAAATGACCAAGGCTGAAGTTGGCCGCTCACTGTCCCTACATTGAGAAAATCACACTGATTTTGCAGTGCCTGCATGGAACTGTTCCTACTGCTGTTGTATGATTGGCAAATCTCAGACTGGTGGAGGGGTTCATTGAATGGTCAACTAGTTCACTTCACCGTTTGATATACAGACATGTGAAAAATTAAAGACCTTTTACTGGCATGAAATTTGACTCCAGCCAATAAAAATAGGCTACGTAGCCTCATCAAAGTGGCCAGTAAGATTTCAGGGAGTACTCAATGTCAGCTTACTGACCTCTTTAACAGCCAGGTTCACTGGAAGGTTACTTTTATGTAGGATTGCTATGGTAATCTCGGCCTGCTGGAGTCCTAACAGATACCCTCAAGTGTTGGCCAGATAATACCTGTCATTAAGAATCAAACATTCTGGGTTTTCTTGTTCACCTGCCATTGACTTGACCAATGGATACCATTTTATTTGCTAGTTCACACTAATTACTGAGTCTGAGGCATTCTGTCATTTCACTGTTTTATCTTTTACTTTTGTAAATCTCGTTGTCTCTCTTCCCACCACAACCAATGCGGTCTGATGCGTCATCTACGTTATTTATTTGTTTTTTTTTGTTTATCCAGGCTTCTCCATTTAGAGGACAATCATTTTATCACATATGTTCAACCTCCACCTCCACCTCTTTGCTGCACGATCATTTTTAACTTATCTTTTGAACACAACAAATCCCTGTTATTTGTCTCCTTTGCTGGCTTCTGTATGCTGGGGACATGGAAATGGTAATAAGAATAATTTGGCCACACTGGGGCTGAAACTGGAAAGGAGAAAAACAACCTGGCACTTCTGGCAAATGCCAGATGGGCTAGTCAGGGTTTCAGTTACGCTCCCGTTCATTGGAAGAATCCTTGTAGTCAAATGAAAACAACAATCTCAAACTGATTACATGTGTTCATGCTTCCCATCATCCTTGATAAAAAATCTTTTTCAATACACCTCAGTGTAAATCTTCCTCAAACGTAGACATGTTGTTGTCTACAATAATCCTGAATTCATTTAAGATTGACAATATCAACTTGACAGTCAGGAGGCAAAGACCAGTGGACAAAAATATCTCCAACAAGCGCAACAAGCAACATTCAAGTGGAAAAAGACATTTCTGAGAGGATAAGGTGAATAAAAGTTTTCTTCTGTTTGGCCTGATTTTGCTTGCTTTTGATCCATTCATAAACACAACAACATATATGTGCAATATATGTATCATCGACTTATATTCACACCTTGAGAAAAGGGATCCCAACAAAACTGACCAGTGATGCGAGGTTCCAGAAAAATGCTTAAATGCTTTAGCTAACATCATCAACAAATATCTGACGGAATATCTTAGAGAGAAATAGTGTTGGTACCTCAAGTGGAATTACAGAGAAGTGTATCCATCCTAAACCGAGACACATTTTAAACATTTGCGGTTGACTAATGATGCACTTGGCCTGGACATACAAGTGGCGTGAAACCCACGGTTGTGTTCCCGGGAGCAGTAGCTTAGCTGTTGCCACAAGCTCATTGACAACTGCGCATATAGCAACACATCCTACTTTAGTCCCTTGACACATTCATTTCCCTGGCAGAGGAGCAAACAGCTGACTGCCAGAGAGAGGGCCATGTCCAGCCATTATCACTCCCAGCATGAGGCCTCGAAGAGACAGACAGGGTGAATGTGTGTGTATGTGTGTGTGGCAGAGGGGGGAGGGGGGTCGATGCAGTCTTATCGGTTTAAAGCAGTCTTTTCTTTCCCTGCAACAACTCATTTTTTTATTTACTTTATTTACTTACTTATTTTATTTACTCTCTTTACTCACATCACAAGCCTATTTTGTCCAACCAAGCAACACAACAAATAAAACAGGAATTACCAAAACAATGTCACAGTATCTTTCTGTTGATGGTTGAATAATGTTCATAGACATAGACAGACATTTTTCACAGAGCATACATTCTTGAGATGTTGCTTCTTAATTATAATTCATTGATCAGAACTTGTCAGAGGGACCAGAAAAAGTGTGGCTCAGAAGACCCTCATGAAGAAGACATTTAGGTGCCCACAGGCAGGTGTGGGCATTTTGATCCCCCCCGTCATGGTGCCTGCATGTTGGGGTTCAAACCTGTGGACAAGAGGGTAGCCTCCCTCTGCCCTCAGGTGGAGGGAGAGGTTCTGACTCTTGTTTAAAATAGAAGTCAGAATGCAGTCATTTGGCAGACACTTTTATCCAAAGCAACTTAAAGTGGAACCCAGGACCTCATACATATGACATATGTGCTCTACCACTAAGCTACATGTTCAAATTGTTTGGGTTTGGGTTTGGGTTTGCACCCAACAACACTTCAGTTTACTCACCCTTCTTGGGGTTACTAGAGGGGCTGCTAGAGAGGGCTCCTACAGGGGACTCCCTTGTTCTACTGGGAGACTTCAATGCTCACACGGGTAATGACAGTGCGACTTGGGAGGGCGTGATTGAGAGGAACGGCCCCCCTGATCTGAACCCCAGTGGTGTTTTGCTACTGGACTTCTGTGCTCGTCACAGATTGTCCATAACAAACACCATATTCATGCTTAAAGGTGTCCATATGTGCACTTGGCACCAGTACACCTTAGGCCAAAGTTCTTTGATCAACCTTGTGGTCGTATCGTCGGACTTGCGGCTACATGTCCTGGACACTCGTGTGAAGAGAGGGGCAGAGCTGTCAATTGATCACCACCTGGAGGATCCTCTGGAGGATGCTCCGGGAGTATGGAGTACCGAACCCAATCATATGGGCTGTTCTTTCCCTGTATGACCGGTGTCGGAGCTTGGTCCACATTGCTGGTTGTAAGTTGGACCCGTTTCCGGTGAGAGTTGGACTCCGCCAGGGCTGCCCTTTGTCACAGATTCTGTTCATCACTTTTCTAGGCGTAGTCAGAGCATCAAGGGGTTTGGTCGCTGCAGGATCAAGTCTCTGCTTTTTCCAGATGATGTGATTCTGTTGGCTTCATCAGGCCATGATCTCCAGCTCTCACTGGAACTGTTCACAGACGAGTGTGAAACGGCTGGTGTGAGGATCAGCGCCTTCAAACCTGAGATCATGGTGCTCAACCGGAAATAGGTGGAATGTCCACTCCGGGTCGTGGAGGAGTTCCTGCCCCAAGTGGAGGAGCTCAAGTATCTCGGGGTCTTGTTCGCGAGTGAGGGAAGGATGGAGCGGGAGATTGACAGGAGGATTGGAGCAGCGTCTGCAGCGATGCGAACTTTGTACCAGTCTATCATGGTGAAGAGGGAGCTAAGCCAAAAGGTGAAGCTCTCAATTTACCTGTCGATCTATGTTCCCACCCTCACTTATGGTCACTAGCTGTGGGGTAGTGTCCAAAAGAAGGAAGGCTGAAATGAGTCTCCTCCGCAGGGTGGCTGGACCCTTAGATATAGGGTGAGAAGTTTGGTCATTTGGGAGGAGCTCTGAGTAAAGCTGCTGCTCCTCCGCATAGAGAGGAGTCAGATGAAGTGGAAGGAGGCATCTAGTCAGGATGCCTCCTGGACGCTTCCTGGGGGAGGTATTCCGGGCATGTCCTTCTGGGAGGTGACCACGAAGAAGACCCAGGGAGAGGGGAGGTCTGGATCTCACTGCTCCAGCTGCTGCTGCCCCCGCGACCCGACTCTTGATAAGCGGGGGAAGATGGATGGATGGCTGGATAGATGGTCAGAACTACCTATTGTATACTACTTATTATGTGCATGATTAAAATTTACAATCCAGTAGTACATGAACTGATACAGAGAGATTGCGGAGGTGGTGGAGTGATGACGGGTGAGGCGGTTCTCACTGATGTTAAGAAAAATACATTAAGCAACCCTGCTTGAAGGTGAAAGGTCGGCAACAAATGAACACATGAATAAATAGATTTCCTGTCCGATCGCACCCTGCAATTTTTTACTTGAAAAAACAAACAACAACAACAAAAACCAAACCTGACACCTCGGAATGCTCTCAGACTCACTGGAATAAACTGTAAATTGAGTTCCACCTATTTGATAATTTGTGATTGCTTGGCCAGCAGCCATTTCTACCCCCCATAACACGTCTTTTCTATTTATCCTGTCATCTGTAGTGGCTGACCCCTGTATGTGAATCATTATCGCCCGAGTCAAGTATAAGCATATATAAATAAGTGTATATGTGTCTCTGGCAATCAGGTTAAACTTTGAATTAGTTAATATTTACACAGACAGTCTCAGCAATTTAGGCAATTTTTGCACTTAAAGAAGGTAAGTTTATTTGACAGTGTAGCCACAATGTTTGGGCATCCCGTGTGGAGGACTGCTGGGGATGATAAGACCACAATCTGGTGGTTTCCTGGAGTCCTAGCTGGCACTAAACTGCTCTGACTTGCAGTCAAAACACAAAAAAGACAGTTGAGCAAACAGAAGGGCTCATTCTAAAATTTGCCAAAGCTTTTTTTTCTCAAAAAACACAACACAAGCAGCAAATCTGAAGCGTCACCCCAGAGGTTTAATTGGGTCAGTCATTTAAAAAAAAATCTGCCGGGTATCTTTGCTGTATGATTGGTATTCCTGTTTTGAGACATAGGAAAAGCGATGATTCAATTTGGAAAGCTGGTCTTTTCTCTATCATTGAATGAGAACTAATACATCAATGGCCCAGTGAGTAATTGGAGGTTCAAGGCTATCTTTAGACGGATCAAGACATTAACAGCCACAGGCACAGGAAATGAGCTGAGTCAAAATCATTTATATTGTTCAAACAAATTGATGCTGAAAGCTGTTGAGCACAGAGTGGCTCTGCATTGTTCTGAGCCCACACATTCAAATGAGAAAAGACCTGCATTCTATTTCACAACCATCTTACATTCCTGGGATTTTATGGCATATTTAAATAAAATAAACAATCCAGGGAAATATAAAACTAATCAAGGCTTTTGAATTATGCAGGAAGTTGTGCCGTACGGTTGAAATTACCAGTTACGACAAAGGAAAAAGATGGGAGGTTTTTTTTTTTTTTTTTGCATTCCTGGTGATTTATTTGAAATGTGTGTAAAATGGAAGACAAAGGAGGAGCAGGAATGGATAGCTGCTCCATGGTAGTTACAAACCTTATGCCCAGATGGCCCTCCGTGGAGACAGATAAAACCAGAGCACGTATACCGTAAGAATGCAAAAGTGGTAATATGGCAGTTGCTTTGCGTGAAGGGCCACAGTCCTATTATCTAGTTTAGTACATGAATCTATTCTATATAGTACAGGAAGAATATCTTTCTGGAGTAACTTTGACTCATATAGGATAGTTTGACTTAAGAATTTAAGTAGTAATTTGTATGGATGATTAATAAGAAAAAACAGTATGCTAATATTCACTGTGTAGAATATTACTTTTACCAAATAATTTCCAGAAAGTGAAAAAAAAAGCAACCTGATCAAAAGAGGAAGGAGTGGTACTCTGTAAGAGAGGACCAAAGCCACATAAGTATGCAGGCTCATACACCTGCAGAACGTGAACCCGTGCATCATCCAACACAGACAACTTATCTCCCGAGAGAATCAATTCTTACTGGCCAGATTACAGACCCACTGCTTAAATGCTGATTGAAGATTATTTAATCATTTCCAACAGAATGTCTGTGCATATCTTACAGCAGCGAGGATGAAAATAAGATTCTGGTCAGAGACTTTAATTATGGAAATCCCAAGAAGAAATATTGAACTAATCACTTGTCATTTACATCCTCAAAGGAAATTACGAGTTTCATCCCCTCCATTAAGAAAAAAAAAGTGTTAAGAATTTATCAACTGCCATCTATCAAAGCCCATAAAAGTCTTTTCCACAGGTAGTGAAGAGTCATTTTAAAGATAACAAAGAGAAGGCTCCACTTAGACCAAGCTCTGTTGGCATAAGCCTTAAACTCCCTAGTGTCACTGCCGAGAGAAATAACCAGAACCGAAGATGAAATGAGCTGGTGTTAGAGGATCTATGATAAGGCTGAGTTGTTAGTTTGAGGAAGTGTAGTTTAGATTCTGCACTCAGAACACAATGGTTGCACATTTCTGCCTTAATCCTATAATCTCTTTGTGTATTGTTATAAACTCACTGTACATTCAATTGTTTTAAACAGTGGTCTGTGATGAATGGACACAAAATTCTTATAATTAGTACTTAAAATGTATGTGATTTCTGAAGGGCACCACAACAGCTGAACTCTTTGAGGGCCGTTCACTTTGTTATGCACTCTCATCTAAAATCTCTTTTCAAAACCAGATAAGGGGATTTATCTGCCTGCCACATAGAGATGTCATCAATGGGACACCATAGGAGCACCATAAATTTGGTTTGAAAAAGACAGAGAATCAATAAAATGACTTAAAATGTGAAAGGAAAAAGGAGGAAATTCTTATCCCCAACCTCAAGCTCATATTACAGTTCTTATAATATGCCAAATTAAAAGATGGATATGAAATGTTTTATTTCTTTATCTACTAAAAAGCCGGTGCTTTTAAGCATTATATTGAAGGAAGTGTACATACGAGACCTTAATCGGATTCAAAAGGCGGTTTGAAATAAGCTTATTGAAACACTACAGTTTCAAAATATTACCTCGCTTTTTTTAGTAAAAAAAAAGGTGGTGAATGCGAATGCTACCAATGAGGACAGACTAGATATTCCCTGTAAGGGTTTTTACATGTTTTCAATTCAGTTTGAAGGTCAACAGATGTAGATGAATTGTGGTTGTTTCATAAGCTACATATAAATGCTGATATCAGTTTCTTTCAAAAGTAGATATACGAATAAAAGAGTGAGAAAAAAGCCTTTGCACATCAAAAGTTGGTGTCAAGGCACGTACTGTATATGTAAAATCGGTTGATAAAATTCATGCGGAAATCTATGGCCTCAGGTCCCTGGCAAAACTTGTAAGAAATACACGTCTATGGCTCACTTTTCATATTCAAATATTACAATACCTGAATAAGAACCTTGACGAATTAGGTTCTGTGGGTAAAAAGTGTATTTAAAAAAACAATATATGTCTGAAGCTGATGTAAATGAATTTCATGTGGCAGTATGTGTAATGTGACATGTATACTGGCTGTACGACTTATGCATGATAAATTCCTATTTCTGAAGTAAAAGAAACTCCAGAAACACTTTAAACTGGTGCTGGTTACCTATGATGTAACAATCCTATAAACAGGAGCACAATTTTATAAAGGCAATGAAATGATGAGCATATGGTGTATCTCCTTGAGGAAATGAATGACCATAACATTTTTACGACACAGCTCATTATTTAAGCTCGGAATTGCAAAATATAACCTACAGCTGCACAGAAGCCTGTGTCTCCTGAATCACACAGACAGATTGTGCCTATATGTACTATAAATTACATACCTACTGTCACAAATTTAGAGGCAATACATGTCCTGCATAATAGAAAATAAAAGACAGAGCGTAGTATTTGTCTGACAGAGACAGTGTTTATATACACACACATATGTACATATATATATATGTATGTGTATGTATAAACACACAAACAGATTGAATATTTTATTAAGGCAATGGTGTCTTTGCTGCTAGTTGGGCAGGGCACTCTGCAATGTGGAGATAAAACAAGGATAGACCGGGCAATGTCATGCAGGTTGTAAACGTTCTGTTGTTTTGATACACCTCGAAGAAACCATTACTGCCATGACAGGCGCTTCGGCCACCAAAGCAGAATCTTTTCTCAGCAACTCGTACATGGTCATAAATACTGAATAGGTCCAGCCTGAGCCATTGCATGAGGAGTTGAGATGGAACCAGTGAATGTGGTCTATCTCCGAAGCAAATCAATGTTTAATATTTGAGGTAGCTCAGGTGAAGAGAAGCAACTCACAAGTTTGAAAGAAAGAGCACACAAACACACATGCTATCACAACAAAGTTACTTATATACACATACTCACACCTACCGTAACACAATCATTTACACCAGCTTCCAACCGTCACTTTGAAGCAATGAAAGTCACACTCTGAAGGGAAAGAAAAGTAATAGGATTGCTCAATTAGGTGCCAAATGGCTTTCTGGGGGGCAGTATTTCATCTCTGCTGCTACTGCAAGCAAAGTGGAAAGAGAGACATAGGCCTCTGAAAAAGGTGAATGCTGACATAAGGTGCATATTGGAGTGATTTTATTGCCTTTAAAACCCAGATCCGATACTTTCTACAGCACTGGGGCTCTCAAAGTCTGTCACCAAAATTATCTGAATTACCTGTTTGCTGATGACATTCTGAATCAATGTGTGTTCAGCATTGATGTAAGATTACTTTTTCATGCAAGACTGTGTAACACAATTTTATTTGCATTAACACGGACACTACCCGGGGTTATGACTCGAAAACATACAAATATGGGAAGGATATCTTGCACTTCACACGAGAATGTGCTCACTGTACTGAGGACAAAGACCTCTGGCAATGAGCGGTTATGTCTTTCCCTCACATTAGATTCAATCGCCGCTTTTAAATAACAGTAACAGAGGCAAAGGCAATATAGATCTATTGCATGCTTCACTGTGTAACTCATAGATGGATTTTTCTTTCTGGCCTCCTTTATTCCTTAGACACTGCATTTTGCCGCGTCTCACTGCTGATGCCAAACCAATTTAAAAAACTAAAGATCTGAAATAGAAGCAGATCCCATTATTATTCAGCGTACTTACCTACCTGTAATTGTTTTCCCTTTTTTTAAACCCTACCCATATTCTTTCAAAACAGAGATAGTAGCAGAGACCATAATCCCAGCAATCCCTTGGTTATTTGGACAATTGTTGATCAATAACATCTGTTATGTGTTTGTTAAACCTCAAGGATCTTCTTAACCTGGGATTCTGTGACTCCAGGGCTCGGAATATGAAGATTTCCATACAACCAGTGTTTTATTTACCATATTACTAATTCAGTATGGCCTTGTTATCCAGACCCTCCATGTGGCCAGTTCCTCCTGGGAGACACTGCCCTAATTGTGGTCTGTAGATCTGTGCTGTAGAATTGCTGAAATCCCTGACCGGGGCAGAAATGAGAATATCAATAAAAACAGGCCCTGTATGATCTTTGCTTGTGGCAAAACTGCAGTGCAGCACAGAACTGAACGGTGAGGTTTGTAATTACATTCCTCTGAATAATTGAATCGCTGTCCTCGGGCTGTAAGTTCATCTAACCGAATGTTCAATATTACATTATTATATTTATTTATATTCCTACAAAGTATTTTTACATGCTATTCCTCCAGTCGTCTTTCCAGGAGACGGCGGGCAGGCCTGAATAGCGAGGCCTGTGTGGGACACAGTGAGTGCAGAGACTGGTCTGGTCTTTTGAAAAAAAAAAAAAAAAAAACATAATTTGAAGCAGTCCTGGTCATTTGACGTTCATCACTCTGACATAGCAAGTTGTGCTTGAAATCTGTGAAAGGATGAAATGGCACACACTCCCAAATTGCAGCTGGGTTTCATGGCAGTGCAGGAGCAGATTAGGCCTTTTCAGTTCATTATCACTCTGGTACAGCTTTCCATTTTCACTCCACGCGGGTTTATCTCCACAACTGGGGATATGTACATGTTCTATCAAATGTCGATTGGAAGCAAAAATGGTTTCATCATCAGGTTAATGATAATTTATCCTTTATTAATCCCTGTGGGTAAATGCGTTTGCTGGAATTAACCCATCATGGACGAACCATGAGAAGAAGACTGCCGTCCACCAGCATCTGGAGAGGAGTTAGGGGTTCAGTGTCATACTTGTTGTGTTTTGCGTAAAAAGGCGACCGGAGATATTAGAGTAGCACTTAGTTATTTTACTGAAGAGCAGAGCACAGGTGATGATAGCAATTCTTACCAATAGACATGAGCCCGCCTACAGAGAGTCTGCGCATGTGCAGATTGCAAGTAAACATATATGGTTAACTGTTCAATATTACTGTGTCCACAGTCAATATTCTACAATACTCAACAACACTTCAACACACTAGAAAGAGCCAGGAATCTACCTCCTGCGCCACACCGGCCTCAGCAATTACACAAAACATTGAAATATTGAGCTTCTCAAATGATCAAATATAATTTCACAGTCTGCCATCACATTCTTGTGTTCTTGTTTATTTTAAGTTCACTGCGATTATAGCGCTGACATGCATTTGACACCTACTGCTTATATTCAGGTAGGAGCAGATGCTGACCATGACTGTATGAAGAATCTCTTATCTCCCTCTTGTTTAATTAGGTATCTATGTGGTAACAGCTTTACAATGCGATAAATGTGCTTGCATTACCATTATCTTGTTAACAGACATTGCAGGGGCATAACATCTCTGTAAAATCTCATGAGCAACATTTGTATGAATGTACAGTATGTGCTGCTTAGATAGCCCAGCTGGCTTTTCCCTCAACAAAAGGACTACAACTCTATTGTGTATACATAAAGTATTCCTGAATTGGTCACTATAGATAATATATGTGTAGATAATATAAATTGTGTAACTGTTTCCATAGATTATTAGCTAATTTTATTGTGTCATAAGTATTTTCAATTAGCAAGAAACAACTTTAATCTACACAGGATATTAACCGCTTCATTCAGAGCAAAAGCTATGAAATCATATGTACCCATTTGATTGAAAAAGGTTTTCAAAATGGATATGTACTTTTTTTTACCGTAAACAATAAAAAAAAAGCTTTACATCAAGCAAACTGTGGATTGATGCATCAGTTTATAATTCATTAACACTATATTTTGCCAATATTTGTAAAAAAGCAAAGTTCCTGGCCCTGTACGGGAGAAAGCGGCGGAGTTGCGTTTGCAAGGCATGCCTCCTGCATAGAAAAATTAAACTGATATTGAGCACTTGGTTGATTATTTACAGCTGTAAATCACATTTAGTGTAATGACACGCTGTGATGTTAGTACCAGGCAGAAATATATGGGAATTCCTACAACAGTGCACCTTGGAAACAGATCACATTCACAATGTTTTCAACTGTAAGTATTGTATGAAACTGCAAACTCATTATAGGCATATCATGATGAGAGAAAACTGAATCATCCCAAGTGCTATCACACCGTAGAGTAAGATTTTAAATTCAATAAATAAATACATACTCATGAAACAAAATGCTCTTCAGATCCTAAAAAAATAACCGAACTCCTTAAACATGCATAAGCCATTCACCTGAATGTTTCCCACAGTGTCTGACTTTCCTCTTCTAGCTCGAGCAATTACAGCCACAGTAGCCTGTATGAAGTGCTAATCTCCAAACCAAATTATCCAGAATAATGTTCTAATTCAACTGAAAGAAACAGCTCAGAGAAGACCCCCATTCGCTTAATGACCCAAAAGATGATTTAGAGTCTGAATGTGATTCTAAGACTTAGATTTAATCACACTCAGCAATTCTACGAGAACATCCATTCCACATGCAGACCGTGTGCACGGCGGATATGACCTTGGTTAATACGCTCAGTCCCACACATATATGGCTTTTCTTTTCAATTCCCCGGGGGATTGATGCCACATTGTGACCCGGAGTTCAAAGGAGGAGATGATTGCTGTTTTAAATACCTTGCATTATATACAGAGGACGGTGATGTTCTCTGGAAGCGTAACTCAGATGGCTAACCCTTCTTCTCCTGTGGAGGTGATTCATTATTTTTACTATCCCATCAGTTATTGTGCTGAGTGGGGATTACGTTGCTCTAACACAGGAATGGCAAAAACAGCATAAGTAGATATGACATCATAGTCTCATTATAAAGTCAGTGTTTACACTTAAAATAATTTAGTTTTGACTGAGAGTTAAACATTCTGGGATGCTTGGGTACATATGATGAAATCAGCTTGCCCCGTTGAACAGCTACACTCATGTGGTAATTAAACACATCAACAGGCAATTTTCTCTGAACCTGTCCAGCCGTGTTCTTTGGATCCTGTACTAGAAGCATGTAAACAAATAATAGCAAATATATGATATGTTTTTCAGTCAGAATGCAGCACACAATTTCTGTCTCCCTCAACACATACCAACACAGACTGCCAACTCTAAATTGCAGAGTTGACCTGCTTGTCACAACCTACGACTAACTTATCCAGCGGCCAACTTAACCCTGACAAGGTTGGTGTTCTGTAGAAGGGTCTAAATTTTGCGGTCACACCAGATCGGATCCCAACGGCAGACCTCATCATGGCAACGGAAACAGCCATAAGCAACAACCACATCTCCAATACAGAAGCTGAGAAAATCCGACTCAAGGTCTCAGCAGCACTCTCCAGTACCAAACCCCACCTGTCCAATCTGACACCTGAAGAGAACACAGCACTCTCCTCTCTTCAGAAAGACAAAAGCATCACCATCCTTCCAGCCGACAAAGTGCTGAGAGCAAGGCAGCTGGGAAGTTGGTGGAACACCACCAACTCTGGGGTTCAGGTATGTAGACGACACATGGGTCAAGATCAAGAAGAATGAGGTTGAAGCTTTTCCCACTCACCTCAACACGATGGACGCCCAAATCAAATTCACAAGATAAGACATCACATGCTGACCAACGTCCCTTCGTGGACTGTTACGTTCACATCCAGCATGACAGACGCCTGGACATCAAGAGTTACAGAAAAGCAACACACACCGACCAGTATCTACTCTTCGACTCACACCACCCCCTTGAGTAAATTGGGGGTGATTAGAACTCTAAACCACCAAGCCAAGAACATCCCATCATGGGGGTGGTGTGACGCAGGAAGTAGAGCAACCGAACATTCCTGGTTCGATTCCCGGTTCCTTCTGTTGTGTCAAAGTTTTGTTGAGCAAGACACCGAACCCCTAACTGCTCCCCTGGTGCTGGTGGGCAGCAGCCTACTGCTCACGGTTCATCCATGATGGGTTAATTGCAGAGAACGAATTTCCCCAGGAGGGATTAATAAAGGATAAGTTATTATCCATCACTGAAGGAAGCAAGACTGAGGTACAACAGTGCCTGTGGCTACCCTAATTGGGCCTTCGCTAAATCAGAAATCACTAGGCACAGGAACATAGAACAGGAAGAAGACAACAACAAACAAAAGAACATGGTCATACAGTATGTTGCTGATGTTTCGGAAACTCAGAATGGTGTTCAACAAATACCATATACCAGTGCATTTTAAACCCTACAACACCCTGAGGCCAAAACGGGTGCGCCCCAAGGGCAAAACACCCAAGCACAAGATAAGAGAATGTGGTGTACGCATTCTCTTGCATACACTTGCACTGAGGATTGTGATGATGTCTACATTGGAGAGACCAAACAACCTCCGCACAAATGGATGGCCCAACACAGGAGACGGATTTGCACACATGAACCACGCCCAGCTGCACCCTCCAAATAACCAGGAAAGACCCACCACCAGATCCAGCCCCCAGCAACGCCCACATGAGCCTCAGTTCTTGTGAACAACATGTTTCCCTCCTTTGTCTAGTGTTACCATTTCACATTTCAATCCAGGTATTCCCACTTAGTTGCTTTATTGTTCCAACGAATGACACCCCTGATAGCATAACAGCCCCCCTTACACCTACTTTCTGCAGATCAACTCTTCCACTTACACAACAAGCCCACATAATCAAGATCTGCCAAAAAACATGGCACTTGTATTCGGAAACTCCCCATAGGTGATTAGAACTGAAGAAGCCTCTCGGATGAGGGGTGAAACATCTTCAAGTGAAGAAATCCAAGTCCAGTTGCAAAGATAAGATTTCAACAAGAATGTATGACTATGTTTGTACAATGAATTAGAAGGCAGGAATTTATACATAATTTAAATTTCAAAAAACACCTTGTAGTAATAGCATGGAACTCATTTTGCTATCTATACCAGCAGGATGAAAGGTGAAAATCTCATCCCTTCTGCCTCACCATGTCCGTGACTTTTCCCGCCTTGCTGATCAGTGGATGGGCTCCAGTACTGTCCACAAAGCTCCTCAGATAAAAGCGAGCGGAAACAGATAGGAATAGGGATTACCTCCTTCAAGTGACCTTCCTTGAAGACAGAAAGAAAAAAAAAAAAAGTAGTGAAGGAAAAGAAAAAAAAAAAAGACTCTGAAAGGATAAGACACATAATCCTGCTTTCTCTCATAGTGAGAGCATGACAACCCATGCAAGGATGTGAATGTTGGAGACACACTCTGACTATAGACTGACTGGTTATCTCCACTCAAAGATACCGGAGAATTGGATTCTGCCAGATTCAATCAGGGCAGCACTGTGGATCTCAAACGCATACATTACTGAGAGAAAACTGCCATTCTCAGGTGTATTGATATGTGTGTATCACACACTGAATAGGTTTGGGCCACTGTGAGCCACCACCACTCAAACAGAATATACTGTGATATGATAATCTAGTCGATAAGGACAGAAGAGGACCAAATGAAGAGAACTTATTAACCCGCAAAGCCAAAATGGCGTCCAACAAAGATGACATACAGCCAAATCAAAAACATATTTGTAATACTAGACACAGTAGTGTTTCCCCAACCACTGTGCCATGGCACATTAGTGTGCCATGAGAGATCATCAAGTGTGCCATGGGAGAATGCCCACTTTCATCTAACTAGTCCAAATATTAATTATTCAATGCAAATAATGTGTCTTTGTACATCTATCTGTGCAGGCAGCATGCGGCGACAGGCAGAACAATGAAGGTAAATTTTGGCATACAAACTTTTTTCACATGCTTTAAAAAGCTTTTACTACAATGTTGCTAATTTATGGATTTTTCTAGGGTAATTACAGTGGCTTCCTTCCGCCAATACGGTCACAGTGGACAAATGGAACAGTTTCGGCAAACCAACTTGCATTCACGATAATTCTTCAGATCAGCCACTTTGCGCTTTTTGCACACATCCCCATCATGAAAAACATGCGCAGAAATGCATTTGATGCTGCTTTCAATTTGAAAGCGATCAGTCTGTCTGTTGAAGAAGGAAATAGAGCTGCTGCATGTAAGTTCGCCATCTTCTTTTTCTCCGTTTGACTTTTCCCTTCATGGGTCGCCACAACGAATCAACCTTCTCCATTTAACCCTTTTCTCTGTATCCTCCTCTCTCACACCAGCTACCTTCATATCCTCTCTCACTACGTCCATAAATCTTCTCCTTGGTCTTCCTCCAGGCCTCCTGCCTGGCAATTCCAGCATCTGTCTACCAGCATACTCACGATCCCTCCTCTGTATATGACCGAACCATCTCATTCTGTTTCTCTGACCTCTCCAAAACATCTAGCATGTGCTGTTCCTCTGATAGACTCATTCCTGATCCTATCCATCCTTGTCAATCCCAAAGGTAACATCTTCATCTCTGCCACCTGTATCTCTGCCTTCTGTCTTTTCGTCATTGTTACTGGTTCTGGGGCATACACCATCGCTGGTCTCACCACTGTCTCATTCACCTTTCCTTTCATTCTGGCTGATAGTCTTTTATCGCATTGTAACCCTGATACTTTTCTCCATCCATTCCAACCTGTTTGAACCTGTCTCTTTACCTCTTTGCCACAATCTCCGCTGCTTTGGACTGTTGACCCCAAGTACCTAAAATCCTCCAACTTCTTGATCTCCAGTCCCTGTAGCCTCACCGTTCCACCTGAGTTCCTCTCATTCTTCTCACTCTCATCACACACATATACTCTGTCTTGCGGCGACTAACTTTCATTCCTCTCCTTTCCAGTGGATACCTCCACCTCTCTATAGTTTCCTCAACTTGTTCTCTGCTCTCACTACAGATCACAATGTCATCTGCAATCACCATGGTCCATGGAGATTCCTGTCAAACCTCATCTGTAAGCCTGTCCATCACTACTGCGAACAAGAGGGGGCTCAGAGCTGCTCCCTGATGGAGTCCCACCTCCACCTTGAACTTCTTTGTTATCCCTACAGCACACCGCACCACTGTCTCACAGCTAGCATACATGTCCTGCACCAGTCTAACATACTTCTTTGCCATTCCAGATTTCCTCATACAATACCAGAGCTCTTCTCTTGGCACCCTGTCATATGCTTTTTCTAGGTCTACAAAAACACAATGCAGCTCGCTCTGGCCTTTTCTGAGGCTACATGGAATGTAGATCAAGAAGTTCTCAAGTACTTGGGGGTCAACAATCTAGAACGTGGATGTCAAACTCAAATATACAGTGGGCCAAAATTTAAAACTTTGAACAAAGTCGCGGACCAACATTGAACAAATGAACATTTTAATAAAAACTCAAACAAGTTTTGCTTATTATTGAATATGGAACAAGCAACACGTGGTACCATACAATTTATAACTTAATAGTACAGACATGCAAAATTGCAAAAAAACAAAAACAAAACCCATGCCTTCTGTTTTAGATATCAAAATAAAAATTTCCCACAGGCTGATAATTTAAAAAATAAATCAACAAAAATAAATCAAACACCCTTCAAAGCCCATTCCTCGGAATGGCAAAAAAGTGCATACAAAATGTTCATTATTGCTCAGTTTGCAACACACTTATCTAATCTGATGTGCCAAAGACAGACACCTGGCATCTCTTCTTGGATGCTAGTTTATCAATGTCTGGGCTCAGGCTCTGAGCTGAGGAAATCCTCAGTATCGAGCAAAGATGCTCATCAGTCAGACGTCTCGTGTGATATGTTTTGGTCATTTTCATTGAGGAGAAAAGTTGCTCACATAGATAAGTGCTGCCGAACATGGAGAGCATTTGAGCAGTTAGTTGGTGCGTTTTCCACGTCAACTGCGAATTGGATTACTCAGCAGTTCAACCTACATTTCTGGATATCAAAGTCGTCAAATAGCCGGCTAATCTCAACGCCGAGTACACCAAGTTTTTCAAAAAACTGCGCTTGGGAACACGGCAGTAGAGATCTGCGTTTTTATGGTTTGGCAGCAGGGAAAATGGCCAAGGTTTCCTTGCATCATCTGATTCTCCCACGGGCACAGTTTAGTTTTGAAAGCCTTCACCGCATCATCACATGTCCAAGATGATGCGCCTCCACCCCTGAAGCTGGCGGGTCAGTGCATCGAGGTGGCTCGGGATGTCACTCGAAAAGGCCAGCTCACACAGAAACTTTTGCCTCGGAGCTCTGCTGCGCTCTTCCCCTTGCTTTCCAGAAACTGACATGTTTCTTCAATCAGCTCAAAACATCTATTTAGTACTTGTCCTCGGCTTAACCATCTCATCTCTGGTGGTCATAACATGCTCCATCTTTCGAGCTTTGGCACACAGTGATTCTTGATGTATGATGCAGTGATAAACAGTTAGCTCACCTGTACGGTTCTCTTCCCGAATCTTCTCCTGAACCCTGCCTGCCAGTCCACTCTTTTTACCCCACATCGCTGGTGCACCATCAGTCGCTAATCCCATTAGTTTATCGCACGGCAGCTTAATTTCAGTTACACATTTGGAAACTTCCTCAAAGATTTCCTTTCCTGTGGTTGTGCCATGCGTTGATTTTAATCCCCAATAGCTCCTGCGTTACACACAGATTTGAGTCCACTCCACGGATGAAGACTGACAGCTGAGCAGTGTCAGAGGCATCCTTGCACTCATCCACAGCAAGATAGAATGCAATGAAATCTTTCTTCTTATCCATCATGCCTGATTTTTCTCTGGGCACACGAGGTCACAAACTTTCATCATGCACTTTTTCACAAACTCTCCCTCATTGAAGGGATTTTGCGATCTCTGCAGGAACAATATAACTGGCCTTTACAGTAGTCTCACTTTGTGAACGGGCTTTTTTGAACATATTCTGTTGTGAAGCCAAACTTCTTTTCATCTGCTCCACTTTCTGGCTCCTTTGAGTCATGTCCAGGTCCTTGTACTTTTTATGGTGTTTTGTTTCATAGTGTCGTCTAATGTTGTACTCCTTATTTATTGCCACGTTGAATCCACAAACAAGACAAAGAGGTCTGTCTTTTACAAATGTAAACAGATATTCTCCCTCTCACCTGTCCAGAAAGCTCCTGTTTTCTGCCTTTTCTTTTTGCGGTGTTTGGGAAGGGGAAGCACATGACAGATATAGCATGAGGTTGCTATGTCAAAAATTGATGCGCCAAAACAACAGCAGAGCATTATGGGATTTGTAGTATTAGCGTTGAATACCGGCAGGACAGCTCTAATACCGGCGGGACAGCTCTAGTAGTTATTTGGTATTGCATCGCAGGCCAAATATTATTACACTGCGAGCCAAATTTTGCCCGTGGGCCAGAGTTTTACACCCATGGTCTAGGAATCTGAGTCTGGGCAGAAAGTATATTCCTATACGGTTCAGAATTCATCCGGCTGCTTCCATCTTTTGTCACATCATCAATAAACACAAGTGACCCAGTGCCATTGGAAGCCATGCATGCCTGTGCCATCACACTGCCTCCACCATCTTTTACAGAAGATGCGGTGGGCTTTGGATCATGAGCCGTCCCAATTCTTCCCCAAACTTTCGTCTTCCTATCATTCTGGTACAGGTTGATCTTAGTCTCATCTGTCCAAAGAATGCTGTTCAAGAACTGGACTGGCTTCTTCAGGTGTTTTTTGGCAAAGTCACTTCTGGCCTTTCTATTTTTTAGGCTGATAAATGGTTTGCACCTTGTGGTGAATCCTTTGAATTTACTGTCATGAAGTCATCTCTTAAGACTTAGATACTGATACACTTACTTCCTGGGGAGTGTTCTTCACTCGAGTGGATGATGCAAAGGGGTTTTTCTTCACCATGGAAAGGATCCCGTGGACAACCGGGACTTTTTGAGTTCCCAAGTTCACCAGTGCACTTTTTTTCTCAGAATGTACCAAACGGTTGATTTGGGCAGTCCTAACATTTCTGCTATCTCTGATGGATTTCTTCATTTTTTTTAGCCTCTGGATGGTCTGTTTCACCTCCATTGAGAGCTCCTTTGACCTCATGTTGTGTGTTCACAGCAACAGCTACCAAATGGAAACGCCACGCCGAGAATGAACTCCAGACCTTTAACTACTAAATTAATGACAGATTACCAAGGGAAGAGCCCATGCAGCCTTGTGATTGTTTTGTGGCCTTCTGAGTCATTGTCCAATACTTTTGGCCCCTTGAAAAAGAGAGGTGGCTACGTATTAAAAAGCTCTAATTCCTAAACCCTTGCTCCAATTTGGATGTGAATACTCTCAAATTACAGCTGAGTGTCTGCACTTCAAATCTCTATTGATAATACATGTTGTATATGGTTTCGTAAGTAACTAAAATAACAAAATTTGTGTCACTGTTCAAATATTTCTGGGCCTAACTGTTGTCTGCCTGCGTGCTCCTACCTTCATTCTTATAAGTTACCCTATGTTTCTGTCTTTTCTGGAAAAATTGGCTCAGGGAGACACTGGCCTGTGCCACCTGAGGCTGCGTTGTGTAAATTCTGCATCTGTTCTGAAAAAAACAAAGGATTTACATTATGTACTGGTAGTTGTAGATGGTACAGTAATTTATTTAATTAAGTTTTCAAAAAAATCTTTCCTGTAACATTTTTCGTTGTAAATATCTCATGTTTCAATGGAGACACCTGCGGCTTATAGACAACTACGGCTTATTTATGTACAGTTTACTTTTTGTTTTAAAAATTTGGCAGTGCGGCTTATATATAGGTGCGCTATATAGTCCGGAATTTACAGTAAATGGTTTTCTAATAGATGGCAACAGGTAGTGAATGAACCTGTGCACAGTATCTACCTGCTGCTGCTCAAACAGCAGAGTCCTTATTGATGCTTCGATTGAGACGGCGGCAGTGATACAGGATGGATAAATATTTTAAAAGAAAAAATACTCAATCAGGACCCCCTGGTCCTGAAGAGCATTCTGACCCAGATGTAGGCCCAAGCATGAGTAGTTGTCAGAAGAAAGTAAAAAAGGTGAGTTCAAGACAATACAATGAAAGTTATATTGTGTTTGGATTCACTTTTACTGAGGAACCAACCATGCTGACTTGGGGAAAAGCTATCCAACAGTGCCATGGTTCCAAGCAAACTAAAATGCTTGAAGATGTTAAACACTGACTATTTTGTTCATCTGCGTAAACAGACTGAGAAACAGTCAGTTGTTAAAAAAAAAAAACACCAAGATGAGTGAGAAAGCGCTGAAAGTTATTGAACTCATCAGTAAATCCAAACCGCCACAAACCGGGGCAGAAACATTAATACTATCTGCCTGCAAAATCATCATAGAAGAAATGTTTGGCCCTGGCACTGTTAAAACCCCAAACTGAGTGAGTAAATTGAGACTACAGTTTCATTCTATTTAATTAAGAACGTACTTGACATATTTATTTGGTGCTGTGCCGTGTGATTTTTCAAATGTGAAATATGTGCTGTGGCTCAAAAAAGGTTCAGAAACACTCAGATCGGCAGATACAGCAATAAATACATGGACCCAGGCACCGTCACGGCGCAGGGTGTAGTAAAAAGTGTATGTAAAATAACAAGCATCCTGGAAACACAAGCATCCTGGAAAATATATCACAGGGTTTGACAGGGATAAAATAATGTTTTAATATTTTGCCGCTCGGGGGGTGAGAAGCCATTCTGTCAGTGACGTAATGAGATAATTCGTTCTGCCAAAGTGTGTCTGTTGACCGATCAGCCTGCTAATGGCGACTTTATTACCTAGTTTTGTCTTTAACCTGATCCTGGCAAGAGACACACTGCAAGTGTTTACACAATCAATCACATTCACCGAGTGATATGAGAATGCAAGGAGTCTAATCTCTGAAGTTGTTACTTTGTACTGTTGTTCAAATAAAGTGCAGTTGGTTAATCTGAGGAAAAGGGAAAATCTGTTGACACAGTGGAGAAAGTAATTTCACTTTGTTCGTCAGGCTCTATTGCAGGGTCCAGGGTGACAGCCCCCCCCCCCCCCCCCCCCCACACACACACACACACTTGATTGACTGCAAGTGGACTTTAAACTGCACTGAAATGCATCCATTCATCACAAAGGACCAGCAGGAGCTACGAGGTATATTTGAAGTTGTGACTAGGAGACCGGTGACATCTCTTTGCAGCTGCGCCTTATAAATCTCCATGCCTGACAACAGCAAAGACTTTTCTCTACAGTTAAATTTGGAATACAGTATACTGTGACAGGTGTGGAATCCAACTATTGCACAGCTATGGAAACATCTCCTGATGTATCTTATTTAACAAAAGCACAGCTCCTATTACACTCCTTATTTTATAAGTCACATTTTTCCAGATCATATGATTACTATCTGCAAACCAACCTTGAAATCATTTCCCTTTTCCATTTTAAAAGACATATCTCCATTCCTGCTAATCTTCATACTAATACTTCATTAGATTCATTTGAGTCTTGAGTGCGCGCACACACACACACACACACTCACACACACACACACACACACACACAGTTTGCAGCTCTGTGGTCACCCATCTATTTGTTGTCCACAGAATCTCATGTCTACTAGTCAGTCCTTCCAGACAGCATGTTATTCTTCCATCTACCTGAGACAGTGAAACTACTGGCCTGCTGGCTGCCCGCGGCCGACAATGACTCTTTCATTAAGGCTACTGTCAGTTGTGTGGACCATCTTTTCTCTCAGCCCTCTCAGGCTGTGAGGGCACTGCCAAATTGTTACAGGATGGATGATCTGTCGAGCCAGGAGAGTCCAGAGGAAATTGAGACATCCTTATCCGTCACTGGACACACGCAATAAGGCACAAATGGAGACACAAACCCAGAAGATCATATACATCGAAGCTTGAATCCTGTGTTCCTCTACAAAAGCGATATTATAAATCAGGTTCCTCCGCTGCAAAACTCTTACTTTGAGATTCGGGCTTTCTCACACCTGTTGCTTTTTTATTTACATTAAGCGTGAAATTTAGATCTTCCCACTATCAATGTCACGTTTCCAAAACCTTGCTAACCAGCCAGTTTAACATTTCAAACATGATTAATGCCCTGACATATTCCTGGTGTCAAAGAGAGTATCGGTGCCTGTCACCACTACTTCTGCTACACGTCAACAACCTTTACTTATTTGGGTGGCCTTTTTCATGTGATTGTCAAATGATTAATGATGTGATTAACAAGTTTTTAAAATTATGGAACAAGCCTTTACAACGAAGGAAAATACAGCAACAATATTTTTCAAGCAACGAAAATTGCTTGGGGGAGAAACACAGAGAAATATGCATACATTTGCTGTGCTCAGATATTGTGAGCACAGCAAATGCATTCTGGTTTGTGTAAATATACACGGCATTGATAAGTCACATGAATGATTCAACCGTTTTGAGAGTCCAAATTAGTTTACAAAGGCTGCATATCACAATAAAGTAGTGCACAAAGAGTACTGTAATCAACTATGCCCCTGCTGGATCTATGTTCAGCTGAACTCCCTTCAGAATTCTTTCTCAAAGAAATCAATGTAATAACATCCATTCAAATTGTGATATTTCACCTCAAATTACGCTATTGCGTTTCCAACGTGTCACGTACAAGTGTTAAAACAGGAAAGAGTCTTAACTCCATATGTGACATGCAGTTACTTAGTCCTTTGTGAGAAATGACTGACAAGGAGGCTGCCATTCCTGACTGCGGGCTCTAAAGTGTGCTATGTCTGAGGTCAAATTCACCATGACAAGTCAGGCATGACCTTTAGACCTACAAGACATTACCGGAGCATCTGAGCATGTCAGCATGGGAGGAGGGAGGTGAGAGAGGAGATGGGAGAGTAAATAGGGAGGGTGACAGTCAACCCGGTCCTGAAACTCACATGGAGAGGATGATTGGAGGAGGTGGTGCCTTTGGGGTACTCACAGAGGTCAAGCGGCATTGATGGTTATTAAAGAACCCCCCATAAAATGCTGTCCTGCTCCATGATTACACTGTCAGGCTGGAGAGAGGATGTATGGGACCAGAGATACAGAAGGACATCTTGTGAATAAAAGGGATGCATTTGTTTTATCTGGGTGAGAGCAAGGTTTCGGCAGAATGAGTGATATCCTTAGAGATAATAATTCTCATCCAGTAAATGGCAAATATAGAAACAAACCTCTAAGGTTGAATCAACATCATCTTGCCAAGATAAAAGAATAGGGCATCTATATGTATTATGGCCTGTTGACTTTATTTACTCTACTTTTCCTTTGGAAGCCTCGCATGGTGTCATTCCTGTCCGTTTTGATAGATAAAAGTGAGACACATTCCCTCTCCAACAACCATGGGGGGTGTTGATAGACAACTGAGCCCTTTAGCAACAGACTGTGACTTTTCTTCTCCCTGAAATATAAATACATGCAATCTATTCTCCTGTCAAAGGCCTGTGATCCACAGAAGGCAGTTTGACACGGTCACTGGGAAAGGGCTGTAGGCAAGCAAGCACTGACAAATGCCATACGGACATGGAATTATAGAAATGCTTCACACTCCTACAGTGTGTGTGAACATGAGCTCTTTATGATGAAAAAGCCAAAGTGCAAAACAGTTGTTTCTAGTTTTTATTGATCTTATCAAGTGCTGACCATAAATTATGCCACCTGTTTCAATAAAAACAGAATCTTCCCAAACGTACCTTCTTCTCCAATAAATATTCAATTGAACACAATGAAAAACAAAACTTTACATGATTTCAATGATGAAAGATTGGTGTTTGTCAATGTAGACCCATTCTAAATTTGATGCTAATGTAAATGTCCAAAAATGTTGGGGCAGTGATATATTAAGACGCACCTTTTCTCTTTTCCCTGGTGACCACAACGCCCAATGTTTCCAGGAACAATCTGTAATGTGGGCTCATCAGACCAAAGCACAGTATCCGATTTTTTTTTTGTCCATCTAGGGCAAGCCCCTTTAATACCTGTACTGGAAACATGACATTGTCTAAGTCCTTACTCGTAGGGCTGTGTGGCTCAAAGCAAATGTCAGCGTAATAAGGATAACATCAAACGGTCTTTAACCTGCCAGCTCCCTGTGCAATTCTGCAAAACACTTGTATTGATGAGTTTATTAATTGTCTGTATTCAAAATAAACAAGGGGTCTTGAAGAGAGCCCATTCATTCAGTACATCATAATAGTGCCACAATGATGCACAATGAGATTGTATGATTCAGATCTGTCTCCCAAATGCTAAATATGTGATCCTTGCAGTGTGATGTTCAGGTCAGGGCAGGTATTTTCACTGAATTGACTCACATTTCCGAAGGAAGATCCCGGAAAGACTGGAGGTGTTGTTGGTACATGGCAATAACTTTAGATGTTGGAATGTTGACCTGTATTTGTGGATGCGGCACGATACATTCAATGACGACAGTTTTCCAAGGCTATTCCGAGCCTATGTGGTAAAAGTGAT
The DNA here is from genome assembly GCF_037954325.1 of Fistularia commersonii. Taxonomy (NCBI): domain Eukaryota; kingdom Metazoa; phylum Chordata; class Actinopteri; order Syngnathiformes; family Fistulariidae; genus Fistularia; species Fistularia commersonii. The sequence continues at coordinate 15,014,925 of NC_141284.1, read as the reverse complement.
ATTGGTTTTTTGATTCAATGTTTTTCAAACATTGCTTCAAAGGGCGGGTTTATTCCTGTTGGGTATCATCACAGGCACTCATTCACAGTGATATGGTCCCTGTATTACTGGATTGTTGAATTTCATGAATTTATGGAAATCAAACGTAGACGAGGAACCAAATTATGCATCGAAATAGTTTACATGTCACTAAAAAGAACAGACTGTGAGGTTGTTGCGATATATTCACCATAATGCTTTGACACCACCGATACACAGTGGAGCTCCAAAGCATAAACTGAGTCACAGCTATTGTTTCAAAATGTGTCCCCTAAAAATACAAATAGTAAAAGGAGTATAGATGGTCAGTGCAACAACTGGCTGTCACACTGACTAATAGGACTAGCACTTTTGAGCTTTTACCCCATTTACTCTTTTTTTTTTTTTACATTGGAGAGCTAGGAGGCCACAGACAGTGCACACCTCGCGGGACAGGAATGGATACACATCATTAGGTGAGTCCAAATTATACCAGTCATGTCTATGCCAGGTTATAGATACTACCCTCTGCAAACAGTTATTAATATTATAAAATTGTGAGCCTGCATTAGTCTAAGATGGGGACATGTGCCTTTGAATGTTCATAGGAGAGACTCCAACATTCTCTGAGAAGTATCTGTATCGATAAACAGTCAAGGATTCACCAAACACATCTGCAGATTTTCAGATCTCAAAGGAGAATGAATCATAGCCCGCGATGGCCTCTGTGGCTCTGAAAGGCAGTTTGAGGACAATTCGTCCTTCTGTGGAAAATTGGCTGTAAATATAGAGATCAAACAGTTGTTGGTCATGGACCAGAGAGAAAGATTCAACAAGTATGTGATCTCTTAATCACATAATTATCTTTTAAACAACCCCCCTGGCTTTATATGAAGAATTGTACGCAATGTATTATCAATTACGCATCACAGAAATGCCATTGAAAATTCCGAATGCTAAGGAAAATGGTTTCGGTCTCGGATGTGTGTCCACAGGAGACTAATGGCACAAGGAGTTTCAGACCCCACAAAGCAGAAATAACAATGAAGGCCAAACGTTGGTGGTATTTTAATGATTATACATTTTGAATACCCAGGGGAGATGTGGATGTAGGCTTGTGAGCACGTGCAGGCTTGAGGATAGAGGGGGTTTGAGAGCTGAATTGACTTTTCACAGCGTGCCCTCCCAGGCAATCAGTCATTTTGACTGGCAGTATTTGTGTTAATGTTCACGCCGGTTCACTGGCCTTCTGTCTTATGCATGTTCCACCCACGTGTTCCTTCCTGCCTGGAAATTATGTTGTGATCTCTTACTCCCCCCAACTTGCCAATGGAGACAGTGCCACAGAGTTATGCGTGTGCATGATGGCAAGAGAATAACTCTAACAGAATCTTTTCTACTTGCGCAAAAGGATGAATACACAAGCACTCTTTGTCCCTTATTCTAACACATATATCAGTATGTAATTTCCCCATATTGCATTGTCAGTGGCTCAAGATAAGACAGTAATTGCCAAGTTAATGTTAGTTTTTGGGGCTAAGTGTCTCTGTCAGCAGCTTTTAGCTGTATGAATATAGCTTCCTCCTCCCCATTGTAGACATTATTAGGCTGCAAATGTATCTCAATAGAGGATTTCTCGCATCTCACGGCAGGCGTGTCTATCTACGGCGTCTGTGCTTTCTTACCATCTCTTATCACGGCACACTCCTCCCTCAAGCAGGACCTGTCAGTAAACAATCAGAAGAGGAGAGGAGGTCACCTACACCCACATATTGATGGCTCCTTGTGTCTCTTCCCCAGTAATGATATCCTAAAGAGAGAAATGGGCACATAAAGAAGATAAAGCCTCCATAGCCAACACTTCGACTGGTCTGTCTACTGTGCCGTAAAAAAAACAAACAAAAATACAAAGTCTCATCGGAGCCAGTAGATATATGGTAGAGTGCTTAAGATAGGATAACACGGTTAGAACAAAGGACAGGATAATTCACAGATGGTGTTTTTCCATTCAATCATGATGTCCTACAACCTCTTAACTGTGAACTGTTGCAACTAAGCAGGCATACGTGAAGCATCAATGCAGTAATCATAGCAACTACTCATTTAATCAACACAATAATAAGCCTGCACATCCAGGTCGACCTGTGATGTGTGTGTTGGTAATGGCAACGCAATTTACACACCTGCTAACAGTAGATGCTAAATGGACTCCACATATATAGCGCTTTTATCACCTTTTGGCTTCAAAGTGATCTGCACTGGTTTTCACATTCATCCATTCACACACACACTCACACTTACACTCACACTCACATATTGACAGCGGCAGAGCTGTCATGCAGGATGCTAACCAGACCAACTGGTAAGTGTTTACCAAGGACACTTTTGCATGCAGATAGGAGGAAACACCAACATTCTGATGGGATAGGCACCCTTCCCCCCAAATGAACAACTGTAATGTTGTAAAGGAAAAACAATAAAATTAATAATATATGCAAATGACCAAATGACCAATACTGGTAAGAATCACTGTACAGGCTGATATACCAGCCCTTTCCATGGGCATGATTAGAATGGTTTACATCTGATCCTGGATGAACACTAATGAAACAAAGGGAGATGGGGAAATACTGCAATTTCAATTATTTTCATAATGAGTGGAAAAAAACAACAGTTATTACATTATTTTAAATCATTCATGAGTATGTTTTTTGCTGAGGAATGTGTAGTGACTATTTGGGAAAGGTTCAGATTTGTGATGGGCCTGTCATCCACTGACTTACGTTGCCACAGTGTTGAGACCCGCATGAGAATGACCGCCAAGTCTTTCTAGAATAGTTCTAGGGCTCCACTAAAATGCCTCTACGTATTTCCTGTACAAAAACAAGCCAAGCCTTAAGAGGCCGAAATTCTCTGCAGCAAATTCTGGCATATACAAAGGCTGCTGAATGGTGTTACTATGATAATATGAGAAGAGAAGACACCTGGATTGTCACCTGGAAGGACTTGCTATATCGAGGTCATTTGCATGATAGTAAATGTGAAATGAAAACTAACTTAACCCAGTTGAAATGTATCTCTGTGCAACTAGATGTTATCGTTGCAAATGAACAGATGTTACCATGATCCAGACATAAAAAATTAATAATGCATTAAAGATTTTTCAAAATTTCAGAAAAAAAAAGCCAGCATTGGCTGTGTTTACGGTCTACAGTCAAGACCTGTTGGAGGCTGGCTGGACGATACTCTGACCCCTGAAAAAAGCATATTTGCTGGCTGAATGGCTATAAAACCTGCATTGATTTTCAATTTGGATCCTGCTCCGTATGATAGCCTCACAGTATGATGCAGTTACTGGATGCCTTTTCCACTTAACTTTCACATATTTAGCTTTGTTTAGATTCTGATGTTGAAATCCAGGATAACCCCTTTGCCACATCACGAGGCCTTTTAATAATGGAAGTGTAATTAAAAAGTTTCTATAATATGGATGAATACACATAGATGAAGAATATACTCAATTCATATCCATTTTAGAAGATAAAATAGCCCTGAAATAAAATCTCCTAAGGCATATATACATAATTTGTTTAGTTCAAAGGTTGACAAAGATTCAAAATGTCTAACTAAATATATTAAGAACATTAGAACATTAAGATTTACAGATAAGACTAAAGGTGAATATCACTACCTGCAAATGGATATGATAAACAAGCGCAACCATGCAGACAGAGACACATGCGCGCACACGCACAGATTAATGTCCTACTGTGGACAATCAGTCAAATTCAGAATTGTTTTATATATATTATGAATCATGAACGGAGAAAAGGGCAACTATGAATTTATTCAATACTATTGATTTTTTTTCCCAAAAATCCCAGTAAAGCATCATTTGATAAAAACAAGTGTAAAAGAAAATTGTGGTAAAATCATTGCCAGATGCAAAAATACATTGAGGATGCATTCGAAATGATCACAGGTCACAGGTCATATTTTTCCATCTTTTCCATGCCCTGAGGATCGGTTCTACTCTTTGTAAAAAAAATAAAAGGAGGGGAGGCTATATAAAAATACCTGCTGGATAATAGAGGCAGTGCAGTTATATGGATTAAAAGCCAGCTTGTGGAATAGATAATGACAGTTATGAATCATAATTACAAATGTGTGTTCCTGTTAAGTTGGCAGTGCCCTCGCAACTCATATCTCCGTGTCCTGTCTTATCATGCTGAGCCTCCTCCTTTATGAACATTCTCAGTACATGTTTGCAGTGTTTGGGTGTCGAAGTATAACGTGCCTTTTCTTGAAACCTCAACTCGAACCCAAATAGCTCAAAGTGAGTCCCTGTAATCACAAAGTCCCACTGTGTTTATGGTCTCTGAATCAGCAGCATGAACAGATTTACTCAGAAGCCTGTTACTGACTTTTCCTTGACAAGAACAGGCACAGCCTGCTGATAATGACAGCTGATGTGAGCCGGCGTGATGGATGGCCTACCTAACATCACTACCCATCGCTAACACGAACACGGCTATTTCCACCCGGATGTTCTCATAATTGAGCAAATGTTTAGTGTAAGAGGCGGGTGCAGTCTCAACATGGCATTTGATGCCACCGCATCTCCACATCTCCATGCGGTGCAGAACTGACCTCTGTTATTGGTTACAAGATCGGTCCCTCAAGCTGCGTTTGGCTGTTTGATGTTCCCACTCTTCACTAGCGACACTCTCTGCACAGATAAATTGACAATAAAAGACGCTTTCCTGATCGATGCTCATTCTGTGTGTCACGAGGGAGCCACAGTGCAACCACTTTTGCTATTATTCCATCCTTTTTTCCATCTTCTTTTATCTCATCTTTTCTTTTTTTCTAGGCCTTCAGTCTCTATGGGTTCTTCCTATTAGCCACTCTGTTCGCTACCAAGTCTGGAGAAGTCTCGTGCTAACTCGCACGATGGAAGGACTGTAGCCTGAGGGCCATGAGGGACTGCATCTTTACCATATCCATTTTGCACCTGGAAAATGACAATCAAAAGGCTTCAGAAGAAACTCATTACTGTAGCATTCCTCTGTGGATGAAAAATTTGATTAGAGAGGATGTGAATTTCTTTTCAAGTTCTCCAGAGAGCATCTAGCCTAGGCGAGATTTACCCGCCTTGCCTTTTAGATAAATCTGATCCAAGTTCAGATGATCCCAGTAAGCAACAGTGGTGGCGGATCTTCCAGATGTCACTGGCAAGTGTTCCAATTTGGTAAAGATGAAAAACAAAGAACTCCAAGTACTGAGGCTCACACTGAGCCAATATACAGTATGCCAATATGTACCCTTGCTCTGAGAAATGTGATAGAAATTCCACCCCTACACAGCTACAGTTGATCAGGAAGATTAATTTCAGCTCCTCTGATGTGCAACACCTGAGAAAATTACAATTCAGACAGCAACTTTCCTGCTCTCCTAAAACAAATACAAGCTGCTATGTCTCGACTGGTTAAAAACTGTACAAAGAGCTGAATACGTAAACATTTTGAAGTGATTTGGAGCAAGAATTCTGAAACAGCCTAAATAGGATTAACTGTGCAATGTTTTTTGTGTATGGACACACTTGCGATATTTCAAGAGATGCATTATGTAAAACTGTCTGATCCATCTACAGGAGTTTATGGGATGACACCTTATGTTAAGGCATGGCGTACTCTAACTCCTCACAGTGTGTTACATTATCATAACATGTAATCTTATTTCAGTTTGATCTATCCAATAGTGTTGTTATTTTTTGAAATAGAATTTAACACACTGTTACCATTTGTCACACTGAATTAGCGTTTATGATAGTGGCATATTTTATTACAGTGTGCTGTGTTGTATTCTATATATTTTGTTCTTTTTTTCGGACCAAATTGCAGCACCTCACTATTACGCTAAAAGGATTGCTCTCACTGGAAATTCTGTAGTACTGAGAATATGCGATTGCGATAAAGACAAATCTACACCTAATTACAATTTGTTTCACTAAGGGTACTTGCACGACAGCTTACAGCGCGGTAAGTGAAAGTGTATCACAAGGTATTGTTCTATTTTGCTTGTTTGTTTCATTTACCAAGGTGCATTACACTGTGTTTCACTGGGTATAATTTCTCAAAAATATGTTGCAGTGCAATGCAAGGATTTAACTGTTTACACCAATGTGTTGTGGTGTTGGTGTGCACCAATGAATAGCAGTTCACTACTTAATGTTGCACTGAATGTATGTTAGTAGATGTTATCCTTTTCCAGTTATTGATCGTCAAACAGAGGCAGATCAATGGATAGCAGAATAATTTAACAGGGAACCGTGATGAAGACGGTTTTGAACAAAGGATACATACACCTGTATACCTCATTCAGATTGGTATCCAGATAGAGATAATATGAAGTCCAGCGCATGTTCCACACACACAAGACAGCCCACCCTATCCATCTTTCATTAACCTGACAATGTTCAGCAGTTGAAGTCATTTCCTTTGCGCATGGCACTCTGATGTCTGTGACTCCATGTCATGTGCGATCATCTCTCCAGAATTCAATTTATAGTCAACAGAGCATCCTGACAGAGCTGCTCTGCAATCATATGAGATTCCACAACGCCTTAATCGAAAGCCATTGTACACAGGGATAATTTCATACAGCCCAGTAATTATTTTCAGAAAAAAATCAAGCAGTTCCCATCTGCATACAGCATCACAGCATGATACACTAATGTCAGACAACATACATGAACAAGTGCGATACAAGTGTAAAATAATGTTCAGATTGATATTTTATTGCATCGAAACTCCATTATGTGAGATAATACTCGTATTTGCTTGACGTGAATCAGTCTTCGTAACTGTGGTATTAAGCAGTGTTTCATTCATATGCGGCACCTGCTCAGCAAGGAAAAGAAAAGAAAACATTTCTATAAATGAACATTTATCGAGTGCAAAAATTTGAAGAAAGCATCTTTCACTGGAATTCACAACTGGACAAAAATGGTTTTAATCTACCTTTATCTAAATATAACAGGCAGCTCTTCGAGGCTGATTGGCTCTGATTTTACTCACTCACATATTGCAAGCCATTCTATAATTAAGCCGAGCAAAGCACATCTGGATTGATAATGCAAAAGCAGCATGGCATGGTCACAATGAGCAGCTTGTTAAATTCTCAGAGGAAATTAGCTGAAGGAAAACAAATAATAACCTATCAATTATATTGAATAATTGACAACTGCTTGATGCAAGGTGAAAGGATGAAATTGTTTGACCATGTCCATTCCAAATAGGTTGATAAAAAGGACAATCTCCTAAATTTAGACATCTATTTAATGTATTTTGCGCATTTTGACACAGTTGTAAGAAAGCCCCTGCACCACAAGTATCATAAAGTCGTAATCGATACACTATTATGAAATCATCTTCTTAAAAATAGCAAAGTTACCACTGCAGATGCAATGCACTGATCCGTGTTTGCCCTGCAGAGGATCCAGTTATACACCATACAGGTACAGAGCTAGTCATTGTTTGGCTACACATACTCTGCATAATAACAGTGCCAAGAGGACACTGGTTTGAGATTCAGGGAAATTTTGATGCGAACGCATACATCTGTATCTTATTATGGCAGTTCCCAAGAGAACAACTGCTGCATACCCTCATTCAACAAGCTCAGGTGTTGCTCCACTATCATTAGCGGTCAGTGTTTCTGGGAAGACCGACCCAGACAGCAAGAGAATGCAAGGATTGCAGTGGTAGTGAACGGAAGCGCCGCTGTTTGGAATGGCTCCTGCTTTCCACCTCTTGGGTAATAGCTATATGTTGCTATGTAATCATCACTCTTTGTTATTCGTTGCGACTTGGCTGCTCTGCTGGGATGGGGGTTGGGGAGAGAGATAAGGCTGCCAGCATAGACCCATGGCCCATGGTCGGGGGAGACACTGAGAATGAATTGCGAGAAATCACAGATTTCAGCACTATGGAGTAGACTATAAATCACGAGTTTTTGTCTCGCATTTTAAGCATTATGGTGAATGAGCGGTGTAGCCAAAATTAAGTCACAAATTATTTGTTCAAGATGTTGCAAACAAAAGCAGGTGACCCTGAAATCCAAGTGTTAAATAACTATAAATAAAACATGTTAATAATTAAATAGTAGGCTAATGGGAGGTATCTGGCAATGACTGAAGATGGAAAAAGGGGGTATCTGTTAAGGGTTACTGAGTGCATACATCACATATAAAGGACAGTTTTTAAGAGCATGCACATATTGCCAAATGAGCTGCTGTCACTTCGGTGTATATTTCAGTGTATATTTTCCATATGCATGTAAAAATATGCGTCAAGGCTGCCTCCACCAATATCTTTATTAACTGATATTGACAGCAAACCAACATTCTCTTTCTTGCATGTCATGCTGCATGCTCTTTAGCAGAATCATAGCACAAACATAAGAGTATGAAAGGGAACTGGGAAGACTAATTGGCATAAATATGCTTTATTGTTTGTTTTATACTAGAATGTGCAGTTAAAAAAACATGAACAATTGTTATTTCTTCAAAAAAGGAAAAAAAATCATAACTAGAACACATGGTTTAACTATGAGCGCAGACATTTTTTCACTAGCGCAATGCATATTGAGTTAAGTAAATTGGTTGCGTTGTGTTAAAATTTGCTTTTTGCTCATGTTAACTTTCGCTACACAGAATACCGCAACAATGCCACATTTTACTGTTTTTGGGTGGAATATCAAGTCCAAGGGAAACAAAGGAAGTGATGTAAATCTACACAGCTTTCTGCAGGATGAGAAGAGGAGAAAGGAGTGGGAAATTACTTGTGGATGCACAGAATATCCTAAGGGCCCATGGCTGTGTTTTGGCTATTTCTCTCCGGATGCATTTGACGCATTTAGCTGACCTAAGCTGCTGAAAGAGCTCACAGGTGCTGCTAGTTTATGTAACGGATACTAAAGCCAAATGCCATGCCTACAGTTTTCTTTCACAAGCAGACGAAAGGCCCCTGGGAAGCGAGTGAAGCCCCCTCGAAGAAACATCATAGTTATCTGTGCAACCCTTCTCATTTAACCCGAGAGAAAACAGGCCGAGAAGGATAGCACCGAAGAGAAAAGTCAAAATGAGTATCGAAATAAAGAACCAAAGACGCCAAGAGGCAAGAGTCGTCATTTTGAGCTAATTTTGACTTTTGTCACTCACATCGCTCTCTGGGTCAAATTGGAAGGTTTGCACAGATGACATGGTTTTGCACTGCAGGGTAAAATTAATGGGATCGAGCCCAGTGCCACCATATGAAGTCACAACCCACACAGCATTGCAATGGGAATAACGATGGTGCCTGACAAGTGACAACTTTTTTTGTTTCCAATCTTATACAAACTATGATATGTTGAGAGCTTTCATTATCGTCTTGGTAACCGGGGATCCATTTAACCGGGGAAATATCAAAAATCATATTTTAGGCAAGAAATGAATTCAAATACAAATGGCATTCAGTGTTATTGTTGCAAACATCTGTAATTTACAAGTATAAATAGTCTGAGGTTGACAGGAACACAAGTGATATACAAAGAAAGCAACACGAAAATTAAAATAATAAGCCATCCTTCTGCCTCCTCCTATGCATTTAACAACTGATCTGGGAAACTGCTGTCTAATTTAAATGCAGGCAAATTGTTAATGAAGAAAAATTATTTACATCATAGCTAAAATTTTTACAGAATCAGAATTGAAACATTTCTGGCTGATGGTAAATTTATACAAATCTGAACATAACCGTTATCATTGTTACAATTGTTAGTGCTGTCTGAGTAGTAACTGACTCCCAGAGTCCTAACCTCAGGAAATTCCTTGTTGTGATAGATACATATTTATTACTGTATGCTCAAAAAAGGGCACCTGGGAAAAAAGCGGACAGGAGTAATATCAACATACAGATACTTGCAAACGGCAAGTATCCACAATCAGCAGTTTAACAAAGCACAAGTACAATCAAAAGCATGATAAGATAAGGTTAGATATCCTCTCCATTACCTGACAAACACGCACACACAAAGAGGCACATTTGCTGTGAAGTGCCAAGGTCAGTGATTCAGACTCCACTCAAGGGAGACCGCTGGAGGTCTGATCAGACGTATTGTGGCGTCCGGCAAACTGCACAGAGCCTTGGTCATTTCAGGTCTCCATTGCATGCTTGTATTTGCAAAATGAATTACCTTCACTTCATCTTTGATGACCTACATTTGTTAAATCAAAGCACATCAGCAGTTTCAGACAAATTAAAAGGCTAAGCAAACGTAGGGGATTTGTAACTATGCCAGCAATCCTATTAGATATGTTTTTTGACCACACTAATGGATGATGATGGTTACTATTCCCTATTATGCTATCATCTGGTCTTTCAAAAACAAAAAAAAGGGATATCTACTAATGACTTCAGGCAACACCAAATACAACAAATATATTTGGTAACCAACAATATATGATATGAGAGTAAAGCAATGACTGGTACCTGGTGCATTGGCATAAACATCCCAGGCAAATAACAGATTAAACACTTCTTGCATTGGATGACAGAGAAGCCTTTTCAAAGATGTTTATTTCAATAAAGGAAAAAAAAATCAATTATTTCTTACTTCCAAGCAGCAGCTGTGGGTTGGGGTTTATACATTTTGTCAATCCTTCAATACTCTAGGGTTTAACTCATACCACAGGCATACACATGAGAAAATTAAATCATATATTAGTATGCAACAACTACAGACTAAAACAAATGTAAAAGGAATAAATTACACAGTACTTTTAGATGTATATGAAAAGATCCAAAGATCCATAGATCCAAAAGACTATGGCCTATTTGCAGAAGTAGCAGGCAGAGGTCAACTTCCCTGCATTGCTATTATCTTCTTACGTGTGGGTGATGATGATGATGATGATGATGATGATGATGATGATGATGATGACTGCTGGTTGTCTGTCATCAGTGCTCAACAGCACTCATTATCGTCACACCAGATGATAGGTCATTTGTGGCGCACTGGTTCAACAGGCACTGCTGGACCTTTTCTGCCCTCTCTCCTAATTACACCCCGAGGACATTGAGACAACCAATCAACCGAGGGCAGTCTAGATCAGTCATCCAACAGGGACTTTCTTGCCAGTTTGATCTTGGGTTTCTTGTGTCTTGCCGCAGATAAGTCTTTGGAGTCTCATGAAACCAAATGAAGTGCTACCCTACAGTGCTGAAACACATTTCTCATCTTGAAGAAACAAGCGTACCTCGGAATATTGGACAACTTAGAAGGTCAGCTTGGTGAGGCTTCGATGTTTGGCGGGGCGCTTGATGCAGATGAGGTCTTTCTGGTTGTGGCTAATTGCTCAGGTTATTAGCATACATACTAACCCTTGTGCGCCGGACTGGGAGAAAGAAATCCCTGCCCAATTATTGCAGCCAATGCTGTGGTGTCAGGCTGTAATCTAAAGCAGTTTGTTGAATGCTAGTATTTGCTAACAGTTGGGAAGGCGACAGCTGTCTGTGTGTTGTTAATGGACACTTGAGAAACTGCAGCAGGTTATCTATAACTTTGAAGCAGCAATAAAGATGTAAGAAGTGTATGTGCAATAGTTTAGTGACAGAAAAATGTCTTTTAGATTGAGTTTTTACAACGGCTTGTTGAAATGGAACTATAATAAAATGTAACAATCCTTTTCCTTGATATCACTATATGTCAGGACATAGGGAAGTCTACACAATCTAAAAAACACCAAAAAATTGTAAAATTATACTTTTATTTATGTACTACTGTAAAGCTGGGAGTTGAATTGGACTTGTTAGTGGAGTTGTCTGAGAGAAGGACGCTAAAGAAGCTGCTCAGTATCAGAGACAACGCCTCTCAGCGCTTGCTGTACTGAAGTCCGACCAGAGCGCTTTCAGCTGTAGACTGAGACCACTGAGGAGCACCACTGAATGCTTTTCTTTACTGTGGCCATCAAACTATATAACTCCTATTGTTGAACTCCTTTCTGCAAGAAGTAAACCTGACAGCAATAAAATCAAAATAATGTCTCGAATAAATATATGTAATGTTGGAGCCTTCCGGCAAACGAATTTCCTTCGGGATTAATACAGTTCTACAGGGATTAAATAAAGTTTTATTCTATTAGACCGCTGAGATGCTGAAACAGCATATATATATATATATATATATATATATATATATATATATATGTATATATATACACTGCTCAAAAAAATAAAGGGAACACTTAAAAAACACATCCTAGATCTAAATGAATGAAATATTCTTATGAAATACTTTGCTCTTTACACAGTTGAATGTGCTGACAACAAAATCACACAAAAGTGATCAATGGAAATCAAATGTATTAACCCATGGAGGTCTGGATTAGGAATCACACTCAAAATTAAAGTGTAAAAACACTCTCCAGGCTGATCCAACTTTGATGTAATGTCCTTAAAACAAGTCAAAATGAATCTGTGTTGCTTCCTGAGTGGACACTATGATTTCACAGAAGTGTGATTGACTTGGAGTTACATTGTGTTGTTCATGTGTTCCCTTTATTTTTTGAGCAGTATATATATATATATATATGTATATATATATATATATATATATATATATATATATATATATATTTCCTTTCCTTCTTCATGTCCACTATCACTCCCTTGGTCTTGTCCGTGTTGAGGATGAGGTAGTTGTCCTCACACTACTTCACCAGACTGGCCTCGTCTATCCTGTGGGTCGGTTCGTCCCCACCGGTGATGCGTCAAATCAATGTGGTGACGTCTGGGGACTTCAGGGTGATGTTTTCCTCACCAGAAGCGACACAGTCGTGGATGAACAGGGCGTAGAGCAGACCTGGTGATTTTACGCCCTGTGGGCCACATCCAACCCATTGGGCATCCCTGTCCGGCCCTGTCATAAATAAACCAAGTATTTTAGTGTGGATGCAACGCAACATTCTTTTATCTTGAGAAGGCTTGACGCATTGTTTATGAGTGCACACATGTTGGTGCAACTGTCTGCACAGTGACAGGTTATGCTAGAAGTCAAATATACCTGATCCCCCAAAATGTCAACTCATGGTAAAAGTTCTTTCTGAATGCCACGTTTTTAACGAGGCATGGACTGCGAAATATTTGTTTACAGAAGTCAAATGTAAAGCTGTGTGTTTAGTTTCTTTTGCACAAGTGGCTGTGTTAAAGGATTACAATCTCCATTGTCACTACGTGACTAAACACGAGGAGAAATACAAAAACTTTTCAGATAGAGACCACGCCACTGATTCATCCGTATTGCTAGCCAAGTTGCAAACTCAACAAACGTTTTTTACTAAACATTCAGCATCCAGAGGGGCAGCAGTAAAGACAAGTTTTGTCTTATTTCACAAGATCGCTAAAAGGAGCAAGCCATTTTATGATGGAGTGTTTATTAAGGGGTGTTCGGTGGACTTGTCCGCTCTATGTCCCATAAAAAAAGGGGCTTTTAAGAATGTCTACCTTTCCCGCCGCAACGTAACGAGAAGGATTGAGGACATAGCGAAAAACCTGAAGCTACAGCTGAAGGGCAGCGTGAATGACCATGAGTATTTTTCCCAGGCTTTCGATGAGAGCTGTGATATAGCTGGCGGACATGCAGTCAAGGAAAGGGATAACAACGGGGAGTGATTTCTTAACAGAGGTAAATGCAAATTTGGGACTGAAATGGTGGCCAAACTGTTGGCCATGACAACAGATAGCTGTCAAAATCTCACTGGAAACAAAGTTGTTTTTTTTAAGGATAATCCAAGACATAGTGCCGGAAAAGAACCCTGGGCAGAAATTAACTTTTTTTTCATTGTATTATACATCAGGAGGTGTTGTGCAAGTTAGTGTTTATGTGAATCATATTGTTGGAGTTGTAACTAAAACAGTTAACTTTTTCAGAGAAATAGCTCTGAATCACAGGCAATTTGTTGTATTTTTAGGGGAAAACGTGACTGACCACTGTGATATAGCCTACCACACAGCGATCAGGTGGCTCAGTTTGGGAAAAGTGCTGAAAGGTTTCTGGGGCCTGAGAGAGGAGATTCAAGTATTTTGTGAGAAGAAAGGAAAATGCCCCTCCTTTAGCTTTCAGAGGCAGACTGGTTGGCAGAACTGGTCGGTAGATGTGACTGCTCAGATGAATGAACTAAATGTCAAACTGCAAAGCAAAGGACTTTCTGTGTAAGAAATGTGCAGTGCAGTCAAAGCTTTCAGGAGAAAGTTGCAGGTTCTGTCAAGCCAACTGAGAGATAATATTCTCACTCACATGCCACCACAGAAGCAAGCTACACCATCAGCAGATCTGCTCCACAGATTCTCATCCATGTTGGATCCATGCCCTGCATGTTAAGTTTTCGAGGTGATTTCAAGACTTTAAAACAGGTTAGAGTGAAATGCACATGACTTCTTCTCCCTTCACTTGCAGTGTTGATAATGCATCCAGTGATGTTCAAATGGAACTTAGTGACTTGCTGTCTGGCTCATAACTGAATGGCTGCACTTGACTTGCTAACTGTTTACTTTAGCTTGCTATTGCTAATTCTATTATTCTGTAGCCGAGTAGTAAGAAGGATCCCTGGGATCAGCGGTGCCCCCTACCATGAGGCACCGTCACTGCGTGCCTCAATCTCTATTCGCAGTCGTTTTATGATTACAAGAAACACGTTACAGTTGTTGACCAAAAACATCAGACACATCAGCTCAACTATAAAAATGTAGTTCATATATGAAAAGTGTTTTTTTTATGGTCACATCCATAGAGACACAAATACGTTCTCAGTGCATAGCATGCCAGCACAGTTAGCAGGATCATTGCGCAATCCATAGTGGGCTCAGCTGGTTGCCGCGTCTCCGCACGTCTCTTCCTCATATTTGAACGGTAAATGAGATTTTTTTTGGCAATTTTGAAAAAAAAAAGAAAAAAAAACTAAAAATGGTGAAGCAGCGTGGAAAATAACGTTATAGTACAAATCACTGAATAAATATAACCATTTAATCTATTTTTCATTTTGCATTTTTTCCTTTCCATGATGACAGGTGAGGCCCGGCCTCCCCTGCCTCTACTGACTGCACGTCACTGGAGCAGAGATTTTCAGTGACGAAGTTTAACAAATCCAGATACAGGTCTTCCATTACCGATGATCACCTCGCAGCTTTCCTGCACATAGCCACATCAGACACTGAACCAGATTTCCATGCACTCGTTGAAGCCCAAGACGGACTGGACTTTCCTCACTGAGCAATTAAACTGAACTATGAACGTGATTAAAATCACTTATTGCTAATGTATAAAGTTGATCAGTTGTTCATCTTTAAGACTTTATTGTTCTCACAATGGAGAAATTCACTTGTTGCATAATACACATCATTACAGTTGTGAAGAAATTAACAAGTTAAAAATGATATTAAAATGTAATGGTATTATTGTGTTTGTTGTATTTAAACTATTACTTTTATAGGATGATAAATAATTCCCTCTTCAACCTAAATGACAATGTATACATTTGTATGAATATTTACAGAAAATTCTTATTTCTTATTACAGAAAGAATCTGATTTAAGTGTGCATAAGGTGGTAGAATGAGAAAATGTATTTTGAGCAGTATCAAATTATTAGAGTCATTGTTGGTCCAGCCCTCCACACATTTCAGATTTTTCATGTGACCCCCTGTAGAAATTAATTGCCCGCCCCTGGTATAGAGGATGGGGCTGAGGACACATCCCCGAGGAGTGCCCGTGTTCATAGTTATGCTGGATGAGATCCTCTTACCTCTCCTGATAGACTGAGGTCTGCCAGTCAGGAAGTCCAGAAACCAGTCACAGAGGACGGGGTGAAGGCCAAGGTTGGACACTTTGTGTGTGAGTTTGTGGGGTATGACAGTGTTAAATGTGAAGCTGCAGTTCACAAAGAGCATCCTGATGTATGAGTCTATGTTTTCAAGTTGGGAGAGGGAGTAGTGGAGGGTGGTGGCAATGGCGTCTGAGGTGGCCCTGTTGGGCCAGTAAGCAACCTGCTTGATGTCTTGATTTCTCAGCTGACTAATTGTGTGTTTACAAGAAAGAAAATCTCAGAGAAATATAGCCATGAGTAAGTTTTCAACCTTCACTTTCTCTGTTTCCATCAACATATTAAAAAAAATCTTCAATTAAAAATCCCAATACAAGAAATGTTTTTCTTTTTTCTTATTCAAGTTACTTTAACACAACTTAATCTTGAATTACTTTGCAATTCTTCACACAGTTAGCATAGTATAGATTTAACCCAGACGTTAACCTTAGCACGCAGGTAACGGGCTGATTAGAGCTTGGCCTCCACCTTTGGTGATGGGGATCATAAATATGTATATATGTACAACAAATATATACACCTTGGTGCAAAATTTGCTGAAATCAATGTTATTCTGGTTAAAAATCCTTGACAGATTTCAGCAAGATGGAATAGACAATTCCCACAAAGCTTTTCTGGGCTGCACAGAGGCACAAGAAAATCTCACATTTATTCAGTATCAAGGTTAAATTAAGGTATTCATTAAATAATTTTGTGCTTTGAAAATACCTGCCCTGAGGTCAAATGGAGGACTATATGATCAAGTAATCTGCATAAATATTTGCACCCTTCAAGGAAAAACAACAGCAACAAGTCATCTAGGAAAATGAGAAAGGAATACAAATACAGCAGGCTATATTGTCATAACTGGAAAGGGCACTCCAGCGAGAAAAATCTAGACCTTTTAGCCTCTTTCTGTTCTCCCGACTATTTCAAACTCTCTCCTGAGGCGACTTTGAATTTGGGCTCTATGCCAGATCAGATATGGGTGAGCATTTCTCATGTTTGTCCTCAAGACAGCTCATCATACAAATTATTCAGCATCGTCTGTGCGCCCTAGCAATCCAACCCAGTCTTTGTCAGAGAGATCAGTGGGCTGCAGGGCATGAGTAATAATGATAAACTAGAGCAGGGAACAAGCACATTCTTGAGAAACAACATGAGCCAAGAACAATAGTCACATGATGATTGTAAACACCCTCTACATGAAGTACATTATTTTTTGAGAACACGATAATAGTAACAATGCTGGGAGAAAAACACAAAATACACTGAATATCATTCTTCCATCATGCCCTTCCTCCATTGATTTCTTTCTGCCTATTCTTTACCAATGGGACGTAGTGGCACCAGATCCAAACATCCCTGTCCATGCTAATACTCTACTTGCTCCTCCTGGATAATCCAAGGCGTCCCCAGGCCACACAAGATTTGTAATCTCTCAAGCTGCTTCTGGGTGAATCACATTGCTTCAAGCCACTTGGAGGTTCCCTGAAAAAAAAGCTAACAAAAGGTGCCCAGGAGGCATGCTTACTGATGTTCAAACTACCTTGGCTGATTTTCAACATGGTGGAGGTGCAGCCCTACAATAAAGCCCCCTGTGGATATCTGAGCTCCTCACCCTAAATCCCAGGTTAAGCCTTGTTTGGTCACTAGCTAGAGCTGGAGAGCACTGGTACCGATTGAAATATAGAATGAGAATGAAATAAGATCTTTATTTCCAGCTGAAGTGATTTTATTACCGCTACAGATCTGAACAGTACCCCCATTGCTGCTGACATCTAAATCATTTACTTTTCCAAATCCTGCTTTATCTTATCCTCAACTTGAACAAAACCCTGGTATGTTAAAATTCCTTCAATGAGCAACTCAGACGGAACCGTCCACCACAGCCCCTGACTGAGCAATGCTGACTTTCATTGTGACCACATTAAACTTGACTAAACTTGGTATTCCCAAGGCCTGCATGTATACATAGCTTGACAAGGCAATTAGTAAATCGCAGTGCGGAAAACCCGAGGTCCCTGAACAAAAAACTCTTTTCCTAAACAGATCCCACGAAAGATCTTGTCCATGATCCCACGAAAGATCTTGTCCATGAAACAATGCAGATTTGTTAGGAGCTCATTCCCCGTACCTCTGCATAAGCTGTCCCCAGAGTCCTCTTATTTAATTGGAGAACCCCAAGTCCCCTTTTTACAACAGAGGGTCGTGGTTGCCAAGCACAACCATCATGTGACAGTGAAGAGGCATGTAGACCATAAAACCCACTTCAGCATCTTTGGGCAAATTCAATCCACATCTTGATCCTTGCCAGAGAGGAGCCACATGACTAACTCAGTAGCCTCGTCCAGGGATATAGGTAAGGCTTTGTCAGACTCTTTCAGCTTTGCTTCCTCCATGGAGAGAAAACCGATTGGATAAAGGTGTTGAAGTGGGACTCTTGTTTTTTCTTTTAAAA
Source organism: Fistularia commersonii (assembly GCF_037954325.1). NCBI lineage: Eukaryota > Metazoa > Chordata > Actinopteri > Syngnathiformes > Fistulariidae > Fistularia > Fistularia commersonii. Next base: position 14,996,546 of record NC_141284.1, on the reverse strand, counting down.
TCCTCTCTGAGACCCTTACGGTGTCTCGACATTGGCTCTTTCTCCCTTTTAAAATAAGCTCTCTCGTGACCAGGGACGTGCGGTGAGGTTCATGGCTGGCAAGACACTTGCGTCATCACAGTCGGATTTACAAACATATGAACCCTACAGAGTAGCTTATTCACTATTTTATTGGCAGCAGTTAACATGTTTTGTTTAAAGTATCATATCAACATTCTTTACATATACAAACTGTAGCATAGAAAAAAAGCACACTTAAAAAAACAACTTATTACCTCTTACCTTTACTTATAAATGAAGTCCACGCGCCGCTCCTTCCGAAGCATCGATAACTTGCTTGTAGAAGTCTTCTGTATCTTTCTTCCGTTTTAAAAGTCTCTCTGTCTCAATAGAAATTGCTGCAAGTGAAGACGGTCGTCCTTGATCGGTCCCGTTGCGACTGTATGTTTTGAGTCTTTTCGGTGCAGAGAATGACCGCTCCACCGATGCTGTCGTAGCCGGAATGGTGACCACCAGCTGGAGCAACTTTGTCGCCTCAGGACCAGTTTGAATGAGATCCTTCTTGGCCAAACAGTTGAGAAGCTGCCCAGGAGATTTACATTCATCCCTCATCGGTTGTGAGCTATACAGCTTGATGAGATAAGGAAAAAAATAACTGGATGGCTGCACTTGACTTGCTAACTGTTTACTGTGGCTTGCTATTGCTAATTACATTATTCTGTAGCCGAGTAGTAAGAAGGATCCCTGGGATCACCAGTGCCCCCTACCACGAGGCACCGTTACTGCATGCCTCACTTAATGTCTCTCGCAGTTGTGTTATGATCGTTCAGCACAAGAAAACGTAACAGTTGATGACGGAAAACATTATACACATCGGCTAAACTATAGAACTTTAGTTCATTAAAAGTATTATTAAAAGTGTTTTTTTTTTTTTTTAATATTGACATACACAGAGACAGCAATAAGGTCTCAGTGCATAGCATGCCAGCACAGTTAGCATAATCATTGTGCAATCCATAGTGGGCTCAGCTGGTTGCTGTGTCACTGCAAGTCTCTTCTTTATATTTGAACGGTAAATGTGATTTTTTTTTCAGCGATTAAAAAAAAACCAAAACAACTAGAAATGGTGGTTAAGTGGAAAATAACTCTATAGTACGAATCGCTGAAAAAATATAACGATTTAATTTACTTTCTCATTTTACATTTTTTTTCTTTCCATAATGTCAGGTGAGGCCCGGCCTCCCCTGCCTCTCCTGACTGCATGTCACTGCTCGCTACATTGTTTACGGGACATTTTAGCAAGGGTCAGCTTGCCGACTTATTTGCTGAAAAACCCTTTGCCTGAGTCAAGTGCAGCAGTGAGGTGCAGGCAGAAGTAATACGTTTTTTCTAATAAGAAAAAACACATTTTATTTTAAACAACTTTATCCTTTCTTTGCAGCCCAGTACCAAATCGTCCACTGTCCATTGGTTGGGGACCTCTACCTTACAGTATTCCTTCTACTCCCTGATGAAGTCCACCAATTGGGTTTCAAGTTGCCACCAGCCAAGCAATAACAAACTCCTCACCAAAAATCCAGGATGCCATTTGCAATAAAAGCCTTATAATGGCTCTTTCAAACTGAACTTCTCAAGCATGTGAGTCAAAGATCGTGCAGACATTGCCAAACATTCCAGGTTCCACAGAAACACCTCTTTGGCCTCATATGCTCTATCTGGCTTTGGTCAATCAACCAATTTAAGGAACTCATCACATGATGGTGATATGATGAAGCCTCTCTTTGTTTTTCGAGAAATGTCTAAACGATTATACAACAAATGCCTAATAGTTATCATTTGCCAACAGTATTAAATGTACCATTCACACTTGTTACGCTTATGCTCAAATCCGCATCAAACTCAAGGCCCACAAGCCACAGCTGGCCCATGAATAAGTTATATTTGGTTCACATGATGATATTTGATTACTATTAAAACTGGCCTGATGGTATATTGCTCAGTCGTTCATCAGCAAGTCTTTGTGAACAAGTGTTTTCGATGTAACAATGCAACTGTTGCCAAGGCAATGAATATGAATTACTTTACTGGAGGACCTTGGCGTTACCACTTCATGCAATGCATACGCCTCTCTATTAGAGCAGCATTGCCCCAAAACAGCCAAGCAAAAGAGGAAGCGGTGCGCCGCCTACCACTTAAGTTAGCGGGGAGGCTCGGAAGTGACACTGAGAATGAAAAATTTGGTAAACTTGTTGTGCTATGTTGTTTATGCGATAGTTATCTGAATAGCTGTTAATGTGTTACCGTACATTAACATACCAGAGACCTATTCGGCCTATTGTTCTCTATTCTATTGTTATTACTATTGTAACGACCCTGCTGTACAGGTTAGAGCAAGGGTCAGAAACCTTGAGCCCCCCAAAGAGCCATTTGGAGCCGGTTTCCACAGAAAAGAAAACACTGGGAGCCGCAATTACTTTTTGATGTCTAAAGTAAAGGTACCACTGTATATATTGCCTTTCTTACCTTTACACTTTGTATAAATCAACTGTACTTTGCCTACCTGAGGTTGAAAGTCTCGACAAACTGATGTCGTTTTGGCAGGAATGCCGGCTTCCGCGAGTGTGAAGTTTATTCTGAGTGTCAAAAAATAATAAACATAATTTTATAAAAGGTACACAAATAAACACAAATAAAATACGCTTCAATTAAATACTTATAATTTATTTTCCCAAGCCAATCAGAGCCGCAGCGTAAGGATGAAAGAGCAATATGCAGCTCCAGAGCCCCGGGTTGCCCCCGGAAGGGGTCACCACAGCGAATCAACCTTCTCCATCTAACCCTATTCTCTGCATCCTCCTCTCTCACACCAACTACCTTCATATCCTCTGTCACTAGGCCCATAAATCTTGTCTTTGGTCTTCCTCAAGACCTCCTGCCTGGCAGCTCCAATTCCAGCATCCTTCTACCAATATATTCAATATCCCTCTTTTGTACATGACCGAACCATCTCTGTCTGGCTTCTCTGACTTTCTCTCTAAAACATCTAACATGTGCTGTTCCTCTGATAGACTCATGCCTGATCCTATCCATCCTGGTCACTCCCTAAGAGAACCTTAGCATCTTCAGCTCTGTGACCTGTTGCTCTGCCTCCTGTCTTTTTGTCATGGTAACTGTTTCTAGGCCATACAGCATCGCTGGTCTCATCACTGTCTTGTACACCTTGCCTTTCATTCTGGCTGATAGTCTTCTATTGCGTAGTACCCTTGACACTTTTCTCCACCCATTCCAACCTGCTTGAACCTGTTTCTTCACCTCTTTTCCACACTCTCCGTTGCTTTGGACTGTTGACCCCAAGTACCTGAAATCCTCCAACTTCTTGATCTCCACTCCCTGTAGCCTCACCGTTCCAACCGAGTTCCTCTAAATCACACACATATACTCTGTCTTGCTGTGACTATCTTTAATTCCTCTCCTTTCCAGGGCATACCTCCACCTCTCTGGATTTACCTCAACCTGTTCTCTGCTCTCACTACAGATCACACTGTCATCTGCAAACATCATGGTCCATGGTGATTCTGTCTAACCTTATCTGTCAGCCTGTCCATCACCACTGCAAACAAGAAGGAGCTCAGAGCTGATCCCTGATGGAGTCCCACCTTCACCTTAAACTTTTCTGTGACCCCTACAGCATAACGCACCACTGTCTCCCAGGTAGCATACATGTTCTGCACCAGTCTAACATACTTCTCTGACACTCCAGATTTCATCTTTATCCCTCTATAGTTGCTGCAATTGTGCACTACTTGTCCCCTTATTCTTAAAAATGGGGACAATCACTTTGTCTCTATTCTTCAGGAATCTTCTCACTCTCTAAGATCCTGTTGAATAATCTAGTCAGAAACCTACCCCTGCCTCTCCTAGACAGTTCCACACCTCCACAGGTATATCATCAGGACCAACTGCCTTTCCACTCTTCATCCTCTTCAATGCCTTCATCACTTCACTTTTACTAATCTCTGCTACTTTGTGGTCTACAATAGTCAGCTCTTCTACCCTTGCCTCTCATTCATTTTCCAAATTCATCAGCTCTTCAAAGTACTATCCATCTTCCCATCACTCTTCTAGCATCTGTCAATACATTTCCCTCTCTATCCTTATTCACTCAGACCTGTTGTACATCCTTTGCATCTTTACTGTATCTCTCTGTTTTTCCAACCTGTATAGATCATTCTGTCCCTCCTTACTGTCGAACCGAGCATACAAGTCATCAGACGCCCTTTGTTTTGCCGTTGCCTCTCTTTCAGGTCACCTCGTCTATACAAAATGTAGTCTACCTGGGTGCTCCTACCTCCACTCTTATAAGTTACCCTACGTTGCTGTCTTTTCTGGAAAAAAGTGTTCACTACAGCCATTTCCATCCTTTTTTAAAACTCTACCACCAACTCTCCCTCTGTATTCCTATCTTGTATACCAAATCTGCCCATCATGTCTTCATCCGCTCTATTGCCTTCTGCACCAAGTCTGCACCAATTTCCACTTTCTCAACTCTGGGGATATTCTGCATCACTTCATCTAGCTCCTTACAGAACGTCTCCTTCTCCTCAAACTTACATCCCATAAAAACATTGAGCATCACACCTTGAATTTCCAGTTTCAGACTCATAAGTCTATCTGACATTCTTTTCACCTCAAGAACATTCCTAACAAACTCCTCTTCAAGATAACTTCTGCTCCATTTGCTCTCTTGTCAGTACCATGATAGTACAGCTTAAAGCCTTCTCCTAAGCTACTGGCCTTACTACCTTTCCACCTGGTCTCCTTGACACACAGTATATCCACTTTCCATCTCTGCATCATGTCGACCAACTCTCTACCTTTTCCTGTCATAGTCCCAATATTCAAAGTCCCTACTTTCACTCCAAGACTCTTGCCTTTCCTTTTCTCTCTCTGCTTCTGAACCATCTTCCTCCTCTCCTTCTTTGACCTACAGTAACATTGGCGTGGTTCTCCAGACATGCTTGGGACCGGCTTAGCAAGACACTGCCCCCGTCTCTGTCATCATTTATTTAACATAAATAAATTCAAGTGTAATTGCTGGGTTCTCAGGGTATTGTGGTAAAGGATATTATGAAACTGCATTTCAGTCAGCAATTTTACTATCTTTAGCCTTTTATTTGCTTTATTTCATTAACTATTGTAAGTATCCAAAGGTGTTAAAGGGGATGTGCTGTAGCGGGAAATTGATGGAGGGATGAAATAAGGCAACCCTTATCAGTACTTATTAGAATGTGTTTCTAGATAAAGTAAAAAACAGTTGGAGAACATACCATCAGAAAAATGAGAATGACTGTTGTTTGAACAACAAAAAAATAAACAATGTCCTCTTTTTTGCATCCTTTCAGTGTAACACCAGGGCGGAAAATCCGCTTTTCGATCCTGACAAGCCTTTAATACAGCAAAACAATGGGCCAGATAAGATTTGGCTTAAAAGTACAGAATGACCAATCAGCCAAAGGATGATATATCATCATGTGTCCTACTGGAATATTGTGTTTTTATGCCCAGGCTTGGTATCTAAGACAATCTACAGCCTACACATCTCTCCTGCAGCTAAATTTCACTTATCTATTTCAATATCCTGAATCCTGATGAGTCCGAGAATGAGGTGTTGACCTGACGTTTAAATCCCACGCAGGGCCATTGCAGGACGACAGGTCAAAATTATGACAGAAGAGGAGATGCAGCACAGTGGACAAAGAACATTTATGGCAACCGGGCATTAGACTCCAAAAGAGCTATATCTGTTATCATGTTTGCAAGTTGTGTATCATAAATGCACATGTGTATGTGTGTGTGTTATCAAGCAATGGTACCTTGCTCTCTGAATCACAGGGTCAACAGAAAATACCGTACAGAGAGTTACGGGCAGCTCCACTGAGCTGCTTCCATTTCCCAATACAGGCAAATCTCTCCCAGCGGACCACATCCTGTCAGATAAGAGCAGACAGCTATCACTCCATTTCATCCATGCAGACATTGCAGCACCTCAGTTGAGGAGATTACACCAGAGAGGAAGACAGCCCTATTGCCTGGTATTTTAGAATCTGTCTCTGAGTGTCTGGCTCATCACTCCAGCTCTGATGTCTCTTTACAAATGCATCACCTGTGACAACAGCTATGAGCCATCGATGCAGAAGTCTCAAGTAAATCTAACCACAAACACGATCATTCTGAATATAGTAGTGTTTTTTAAAATGTGAGCCAAGCTCAAAATCCTCATATTTTTTTATTTCCATTCATTGGGAACACTGCACATTATATCTTACATCAAATCAATACTTTGCTTTACAGAAAATTAAGGAAAAAAATATATTGGGCTATTCAAAAAATCGCAATGTCTGCATTTTTCAATACAAACTCAAATATCTACTCAATAAATTGAAAACATTTTAAGATTTAACATTCCTGTGAACCACAAAACCAATATTTAATTGTATAACCGCTGTTTTCATGAACTGTCTCACATCTGTGCTGCATGGAGTTGAACAGCTTCTGGCATCTGTAAACAGGTTTTCCAGTCCAGGATAATTTGACAACCTTCCACAATTCCTCTGCATTTCTTGGTTCTGCCCCAAAAACAGCATTTCTGATGTCATCCCACAAGTTTTCTCTTGGATTAACCTTAATTCTGATTAACCTTAATTTTGTTGGTCTGGAACCAAGATGCTGCTTGCTTACTGGTTTGTTTAGGGTTGTTGTCTTGTTCCAACACCAATTTCAAGGGCATTTCTTCTTCAGCATAAGGCAGCATGACATCTTCAAGTATTTTGATATCAGCAAATTGATCCATGATCCCTGGTATGCAATAAATAGGTCAGACACCAAAGTAAGAGGAACAGCACCATATCATGATGCTTGCACTGCCATGCTTCATGGTCTTCTGAGTGTACTGTGGCTTGAATTCAGTGTTTGGGGGTCACCTGACAAACTATATGTGGCCTTTGGACCCAAAATGAACAATCTTACTTTCATCAGTCCATAAAATGTTTCCTCATTTCTCTGTTTGTGGAGCAGTCAAAAAGGTCTTCAGTAGCGGGGCTAGATGAGGTGTGCCCTGGGTTCCTCAAGGCTCTGGATCTTGTAGGGCTGTCCTGGCTGACACGGGGGACAGTGCTGCTGGACTGGCAAATCGGGCTGGTGGATTGGAGGGTTTGCACCAGCTACAAGGGGATCACACTATTCAGTATCCCTGGGAAGGGCTATTCAGCGGGGCTGGAGAAGAGGGCCCATCGGGTCATTGAACCTCGGATTCAGGAGGAGCAGTGCAGTTTTCGTCCTGGTCATGCAGTAGTGGACCAGCTCTATACCCTCAACAGGGTCCTCGAGGGGGCAAGGGAGTTTGCCCAACCAATCTACGTGTGTTTAGTGGATCTTGAGAAGGCATTCAACCATGTCCCGCAGGCAATCCTGCGGAGGCTGCTCTGGGAGTATGGGGCACCAAACCCTGTACATCTGGATGTACATCTGGGTGCAGACCACGGGGAAGATCCAGCACTCACTGGAGAGACTGTGTCTCTAGGCTGTCCTGCGAGCGCCTTTGGGTCCCCTCAGAATAGCCTGACTATATGGTGGAGGAGAGGGAGGTCTGGGCCTCACACCTCTTGCTGCTGCCCCTATGACCCGAAAAAGCCCGGAAAAGCAGGGGAAGATGGATGGATGGATGGATGGATGGATGGATGGATGGATGGATGGATGGATGGATGGATGGATGGATGGATGGATGGATGGATGGATGGATGGATGGAATCACAGCAGGCAATGTGTTTCTTGATTTCATTGTCTGGATCTGCTGTATGTTTGAATATATGGACCTTTGGTCACTGTTATTTGAGGGCAGATGACACTGCTGTATCAAATCAGTTGACAGTTTCCTTTGTACATCATCCGTGCTGCTGCTTGTCATACTCCCTACTATAATCTACCACACAGCTCTATGATATCTCACCAATTATTTAATTTAATAAATAGATAATTAAAGCATTTCATATACTGCCATTAACTCTCGGGGTTAGGTGTCGCAAATGAAACCGCAAATTTGTCAACCAGCGTTTTTTAATCTGTTTTGCATATTCGTTAGATTGGAGTAGATTCAGTTATCGACAATAAATCTTACCTTGAAGCCACAGGCCTTGATGAAAGAATTAGAGGTAGAAATGAAATGAAACAAAATCATAAGACCACATATCAAATAAGATGTGAACAGGAAAAAAAAAAGGGTTTGTTATTTATTGCAGCACAGTGAACCATCAAAAACCAACACTGGATGACCCTGCTTGAATCTCATTTGTTACTTTTGTACTTTGGTGCTGTTTAATTCAAAAGGTGACTCATGGCTTATCTTTTTGACTGCGGCTTTATACGACCACATGTAGATCCAACATTTTAATCCAACATTACATGCAGGATTAAACCTATTTTTTGCATTATGGTGCAGTTTGCATAAAAGAATCAAAAAATAGGGATATTGGTGAAAGATATCAGTCATGAGCGAGTTCCTTATCTCTTCAGTCTTCAGTTGTTTTGTTTTTTTTGGTTTGGGATTTTTTTTCACAATTTCCTTCTTCCGATGCCCATTTTTCTCCTAAATGCTAAAATCGGCCTCCATTTTTTAGATGGCTTCCTTTGTCGGTTTTCTCCAAGGAGCTGTGCAGAGTTGCCTCCCATGACCAATGAGAAACAAACCTACTCAACAGTGGCAAAGGCTGCCTGTCAACCCAAGAAGCAATGTAGGGATTCAGCAGCTTGCTCAAGGACACAATCTCTTGGGAGAAGGGCGATCAAGCCAGCACTTTTCCAATGACCGGACTGCCAGTAACCATTAGCAACATGACACAGCGAGTAGTGACTCATGGGTTCAGAATGTGTTAACTTCTCAAAACTTTTTTTTGATTGTTCAACACCATCACTTTCTATCACTTCCTGGTTTTGTTGAAAATGCCATATAGGTTTTGCTACTATTCCTTACCGTATTGCTGTCAGTAATATATATTTTTTAAAGTTCAATGATCCAATTTAAATCCACATAGCCAGACCTTTTACTTGCAGACACTGTTCCACATTTGAAATGACATTAAAATAAAGTCCTCGTCTTGTACCATTTGAATAAAAAGGGTCTTATTTCTACCTGCTGCGAATTCTTTGTATGACAAAACAGGGAGTCCAAATTCTTGTTGTAATACATGTATGCAGTTTAAGAAACCGAATTCTCTACAACCAGGCTGATGACAGTAAGAGAGGATTTATGTAGATCATTATCTCAATTTCCATTGTATATATTCCATTTGCAGAGATAACAGCATCTCCATTCCCCTCCAAAGCACAGCAAATGGGGCTTTCTGGATAAAATCACTGCACCTGACAGGTATAATTACATTAAGGCACTTCAAATACATAATGTAAAATATCCTTTTTTTGACGTCCATTATAATAAATAAAGGTTACTTCACGATTTTGGAGGATGCCGAACTCTTTCATTGTATACACGGAAAGAAGAGGATATAAATCCCTGCGGTGTAAAAAAAAAAAAAAAAGAAGAAGAAAAAAAAAATCCAACCATGTAGGAGAAATGATTGATTATTTGTGAGTTTTACACTGGCAAAAAGATGAAACATAGTCAGAAACATCATGCCCTGCCTGTTCATGGTTCACCTTTAAATATACTGTTCATATTTCCGCCAATTACATCAGTCTGTCAAATAGTCCTACAGGATTAAAGGAAACATTTTGCAGTAATCTGATCTTAGATCACAATATACAGCATGACAAATTATTAGATGAACTGATGGATAGAGGAGAATAACTGGGAAATTACAAAAGAAATGTTCAGCTGGGGAATGGAGGACAGTTACCTCTCCAATTTAATGACAGAGTCCGGAGGGCGGATTCTATCAGCCACTGAGAAACTGAAGCTTCATCACAACACAGTCAGGATAATTTGGAAGAGTACACTCAACAGAGATGCCATGTTACTCTATTATTGGGCAGGGAAATACCGGAGTAGCAGTGACCACCTATGGAGTGCATGAATCCAACAAAACCCGCAACTGACATGACTTTTTCAGATTCTGTGCTATGGCTCCTACACAAAACAAGGACTCCTGCTACTGTTTTCCACTTAATGAACTCCAAGAGCCCTCAGAGAAATGTCACATTCAAAGGGAAAGTTTTGCTTGTTTTATGTCCCGGTCAGTGTTGATGCTAAATATATATGCAATATAATGTTTCCATGACAATATGTTTTTTTTCACGCAGACATCTAGTAGAGTTAAAAACTTGTGCAGTGGTCACCAGCATCTGTTGCAGAACATCCACACTGTGAGTCAAAGTCCTTATTTTATGGTACATTATGCAGAACCTAACAAAATGTCCATTCAAATCAAACTCCCAATCACATGAAATAATCAAACAATATAAAATTATGTAAAGTTACATCTGGTTTCTTAAAAAGCAGGAATTAAAAAAATAATTCAATGAAAATGTTTTGTGTAAGTAGTAAAACCAAAGAGACTTGCTATGCATATAACAGGCAATATTGATTGGAGGTGGACAGATTTGAAAAAAAAAATACACAGTTAACGTCCAGCGGCAAAGGTATTGCATTCCCTGTACTTGGGCTAAATTTCAAGGGCTTATTTTAACTTGACCTTTCTGTTACCACCTAAAGTAAACCGCTAAGGATCAGTTGCTCAAGTGACAGCAATTACACACTGAGGTGTGTGTCTTTATTGTGGGTACTCTCTGTGTGAATAAACAGAATATATCACACTGCTAAGTGTCTGCGTCTTTCTCACCTCAAGCGGATTCCAGAAATCAAGGAGATGAATAGAAAGGGGCAGACTGGTAAACATAAATGTAATTTTATTGGCGTCACCAGGTAAGACAAGTATCATTAATCATCAGTGATTAGCCAAAGGTTAGATGACTGTATATCAGGCAACATTTTCTGATGATTGACAAAATCATCAGAAAATATTCATATAAGAAGTCATGAATAATAGAGTCAATGAATACAGACTGGAGGGATCAACTAAAATTATGACCACAGTAATTTGTTTTCCATGAGGGTAACTTAACATTTTCTGCTGCAACTATCAAACAGTCCACGCAGTTTAAGGAAACTGTCTCCTCACATGTAGTCTGATTTAAGCCTGCATTCTAGCTTGCAGGGCCGAGTCATCACCTCCAGTAAAGGTCATGGGCGACTATGATGGATGTGTGCTGCTGTGGATTTAATTTAAAATAAAGAGCAATAAACACAGGGCTCCCACTAGTGGCACTGGGGATGATGAAGGATCCATTAGTTAAGCAAAGGTCGCAGGCTCCTCCTCTGACAGCAGCTGTCATCGTGGCATCACAAACAGTGACATGGGACAGGAGGCCAAAGAGGGTCACGGGGAAGCATCAGCTCTGCAGTGAAGTTCCTCTTTTAGAGCTGTCTGTTTATCTGCCTTGTCACATGTTTAGTATCAACCATGTACCTACCAGGTCAAGATGAGTAAATGACCAAGAAGAGGCTGCAGTGAATGTCAGGCTTTGCTGTGATAAGTTTCAGCAATCGAGATGCTTTTAAATGTCAATTCATTGTAATGCACCGTGAGTAACCTGTTAAGAGTGAATTCAACCAAGACGTGAAATGAAAATGATATCCCTTGAGGACTGTAAGGGCTTTCTGTGAAAAACAGAATGTGATTTTTTTAGCAGGCACACCCTTCAGGCACCCACGTATGCTAAAAGGTACAGACTACACTCATAATCCACAGAGCAAACATCTCAAAAGTACTAATGTGAATCACCGTGTCACACATGGACAATTTGCTGCCTTCAAATGTTCCTCACTAATGGCATTTAATAGGTTCCATCAGCCAAAATTGTGACAGCATGATTTATTTGGCCAAGGAACAGAGCTAATGACTGCTATCAAGCGTGATTTCAAGCTCCTGCCGTGGTTCAGTCAGTGGAGCCCAATTTATTGGGTCACCTTTTAGTTAAAGCGTTTGGCAGAGATATATAGCCAATGTGAACATGAGTGAAGGCTATCTCCTTTAGCTCTGCTGATTGGCTAATGATGGAGAAATCTCAGGCGTTATAATGAAAACTGCAAATAAAGCTAATAGCACCATTTGCAATAGCAGGAGTTCATGACTAGCATAGCAGAGGCAAAAGGGTTTCGACACAATGACAGAGTTCTGATGTGATTAACGAGCTTTGTAATACTAACTTAAATGGCTCTAAGTTGACACTGATAAAATGCCCTTGTCACTTTTTTCAGCACTGATGCAATATCTGTAATTATGTGGCTTTAAACTGGCTTGGCTTAGCTGTCAAAGGCCCCTCTCAAAAATGCATCACACGTTAAAGCGCAACACCATCTGTAACCAGGCCCAACTTTCTTTGCTCTGACTAGATATTAAGTGACAAAAAAAAAACCCAGATAAATGCAAAAAAAAATGACAAGAATATTCCAAATTTGGTCATTATCTTTGCTATATTTATTTATACCACCAACCACTTGTTCGCTGTCGTTTGAAGGTACAGTGCTGTGAGGTGTGTTCAAAACAAGTACTGGTGAAGTACTTGGTCCTACAAAGGTTACTGACTTACATTGTGTGTGTGTACTAGCTATAGGTACATTACTGGAATTTTTAGCAGCCAAGGGTACATCTTGGTAAGAGACTGAAGTAGCATACGTGCCAGATCAAGAGGGACAGCATATGATGTTCAACAATGCAGTCATGGCACTGTTGAGCTGAGAAAGATCTAAAAAAACATTTTGTCAAACAGAATATTCATTGAAAAGTTGAAGAATGACTGGTATTTGTTAAGTCTTTGCAGCTTAGTTTTTTGAACAGACTCGCTGTTTGACTAAAATCTTTAGGTAATTATTCAGCTGGCCAGCTCAAAAGGTGGCCGAGGGTATTTGATAAGCTTCGCAATTTTACAAGTATTATCAAACTCCTACCCACTGACAACATCAATGCTCTAATACCACTAAAATACTGCAGCATTCTTGTACATTTAAATCAATACGCAATCTATCTAACAAAAATAGATTGCTTGTCTGCACATGTCTAACCATGAGAAAAGCTGCAGAAGCCATTTCCTTAAAAGCTCCCAGCAAATGCTAATTAAGAATAATTAAAACCAAGCCTGACTTGAAACGATGCCATTCATCAGTTCATCATGTCTAAAAGGAAAAAAACAATTTGAATTAATGGTTTTACTTTACGAAATGCAGCCTCAGGGCGGCACTGGCCAATGTCTCCCCGAGCCAGCCTCCCTGAGCCCGGAGAAATGCAGACGGTTGCGTCAGGAAGGGCATCAGGCGAAAAACTTTGGCAAACGAATCAACCATAATAACCTGATCATACCAGATCGGTCGAGAACCAGGTTCACAATGACCACCATTGGTACTGATGACCTACAGGGTACCAGTGGAAATTGGGCTACTGTAGGTCAAAGAAGGATAGGAGGAAGGCATGTTCGGAGGCAAAGAGAGAAGAGGAAAGGCAAGAGTCTGGGACTGAGAGCAAGGAATTTGAATATCGGGACTATGACAGGAAAAGGTAGAGAGTTGGTTGACATTGTGCAGAGAAGGAAAGTGGATATCCTGTTTGTCCAGGAGACCAGGTGGAAAGGCAGTAAAGCTAGAAGCTTGGGAGCAGGCTTTAAGATGTACTATCATGGTACTGACAAGAAGCGAAAATGGAGTAGGAGTTATCTTGAAGGAGGAGTTTGTTAGGAATGTTTTGGAGGTGAAAAGAATGTCAGATAGACTTATGAGTCTGAAACTGGAGGTCGAAGGTGTTGCTCAATGTGTGATGCTCAATGTTGTTGAAAGTGGGAAGAAGGCGTACGGGTAGGAAACAACGCACACATGGAAGACTCTGTCACGCCTCCTATGAATATCCATGTAACAACAGTATGTAACAGTCGGGTAAGGAAAGAAGGGTGCTTTTTGCTGGGTGTTCCACGCATAAGACCTGTTTACTGCAGGCGCTAGGGAAACAGCATAAGCCAGATTTCCTGTATTAGATGATTTTGTATCAGGGACTTTTGAAGAAGCTTTGCTTAATAAACTCGTGTATATGGATTGATCCATCTCGTCGCGAATTGTCTTACTCCAGCCAGATTCCCACGACTTCAGTGGCTATGCCCCACTATGTGAATTTGAAGAGAAGGAGAAGTTCTGGAATGAGTTAGATGAAGTGATGCAGAATACTCCCAGAAATTGGTGGTGATTGGTGCAGACTTCAATGGGCATGTGGGCGAAAGCCATCGAGGGGAAAAGAAATGATGGGCAGATTTGGTATGCAGGATAGGAATACTGAGGGACAGATGGTAGTAGATTTTGCAAAAAGGATGGAATGGAATTGGCTGTAGTGAACACCTTTTTCCAGAAAAAACAGGAACATAGGGTAACTTATAAGAGCGGAGGTAGGAGCACACAGGTAGACTACATCTTGTATAGAGGTAACCTGGAAGAGATCAGTGACTGCAAAGTAGTTGTAGGTGAGAGCATAACCAGACAGCATAGGATAGTGGTTTGTAGGATGACTCTGGTGACAAGGAAGATCAAGATTACAAAGGCAGAGCAGAGGACAAAGTAGTGGACACTGAAAAGGGAGAAATGTTGTATGGTTTTCAGGGAGGAGTTGAGAAAGGCTCTGGGTGGTCAGGGAGAGCTTCCAGATGATTGGACAACAACAGCTAGTGTTATCAGGGAGACATGTAGAAGAGTACTTGGTGTGACACCCGGAGGGAAAGTAGATGAGGAGACTTGGTGGTGGAATGAGGAAGTGCAGGAGTACATGCACAGAGAAAGCGGTTGGCAAAGAGGAAGTGAGACACTGAGAGGACTGAAGAGAAAAGACAGATACAACGTAAGGTAAAGACAGAGGTAGCAAAGGCAAAAGAAAAGGTCGTACAATTACCTGTATGCTCAGTTGGATAGTAAGTAGTGTGAGAATGATCTATACAGGTTGGCGAACCAGAGATAACGATGAGAAGGATGTACAACAGGTCCGGATGATTAAGGATAGAGAGGGAAATGTATTGACAGATGCTAGAAGAGTGATGGGATGATGGAAAGAGTTATTTGAAGAGCTGATGAATGTGGAAAATGAAAGAGAGGCAAGGGTAGAAGAGCTGACTATTGTAGACCACAAAGTAGCAGAGATGAGTATTAGTAAATTAGTAAATTAGTAAAAGTGAAGTGAGGAAGGCATTGAAGAGGATGAAGAGTGGAAAGGCAGTTGGTCCTAATGATATACCTATAGAGATGTGGAAGTGTCTAGAAAAGGTAGCGGTAGAGTTTCTGGGTAGATTATTCAACAGGATCTTAGAGTGTTAATGTTCCCAAGGATGTAAATAGAGGGTTGGGGGGCTGTCTGTGGAAGCATCCGGTGGGCAGCAGGTGTGTGTGTGTGGGGGCGGGGGGGGGGGGGGGTGACCATGTCTGTCCTTGGAAGCTGCTGCTGCTGTGGGCAGGAGAAGGGGGATGGGGGGAGGCAAGGTGTTGATGGGGCAGAGCATACAGCAGAGATGTGAGGAGGTGAGTAGGAGGGGGACGGGAGCCCAGAGCTCACTGAGGAGTCAAACCTATTGAAGAAAAAGGCTTAGCTCCGCAGCAAAATCAGTGCCACCTTTGGCTCCAGAAACTGCACCAAAACACAACAGTTAAATTGTAATTTATCTTAAATAACCTTTTAAAAGTGAATGTTGCAAATAGAAATTTGTAAATAGCCCAGTCTACAGTAAAACTCACCGAAAATAGGAAAAAAAATAGTGAGGAACCTGCAATACAGAATGCTTAGTTTATCCATGATCTCAGTCATGATAGTACAGGGGAACTGCGATGCATTTTATTTTAATATGGGCTGGAGTCCCCAACAAAACTAAAAGGTTTGCATCTCTTTAGGACTCTGTGAAGCAGTGGTGGCTTTTGTCGGTAACTTTCAACACTACGTTGACTATGAAACGGTTTCCCCTACTGGGGAGTCTTGATGCCTAAGAATGGCAACTTCACTTTGACACTCCTCTTGATTCCTTTCTATTTATTCAGGGGTCTTCACTACTTTTTATTCAACAGTAAAACAGTGGGTGCATAGTCATATAAACAAATGATAACGCCAGCAACAACTCGTGTAACTTCCCGACGAGGGCATTTGTATCTAAATATAGTTTGGCGCGCAGACAGATGTTAGATACAGAATAATGCTAATATAATTCAGATTAGTGTAGAAAATTACCTCCTAAATATGATTATTGATTAGAAATTAAGCACATAAATATAAAACCACACGTCTGGGGTTGATGCAAAAACAAAAATCAAACAGTCAAACAATATTCTTCTACTATTAGACACCAAGCAGAGAAGGAGGTCTTTGGTTTGGCAAATTGTTAAGAAGGCGCTGAGCAGCAATGGTGAGTTGCACTTACAGTAAAACGAAATGTCCTCGCCAGTGAGGGATTGAGATACATAGCTGAATAAATGGCTAATAAAATTCAATTCTGTGATAAAAGCTCTATATATCACAATGTTTTGTTTTAATAGGGGAAATTTGACATACGGCGCATACTAACAAAGGCAAAAGAAATAAACTGTGTAAGGAGGTGAATGATGTTAACTCCAAATATTTGATATACCAACAGAAAACGCTGCTGTATTTTTCCATTTGTCAAATGTCCGTCCGCCTTGGGTCAGGCTCATTAGGCATTACACAGATTAAATGCAACATGCTGGGCCAAAATGAGATTCTTCTACCGTGCAGATTTCTCTTATAGCCCTGATTTGTGACTGCATTTGGATTTGTCGCTTTTTAATCTTGTGAAAATTGTGACATCCATCTTCTCCTTTCAGTAGCTAAGTGTCGCTTCACAGACATGAACCGAAATAGTTTGAATGAAATATTACACTTGGTGACATTTTCCTGATGATTTTCCTTTTATATTGAAGACAACGCACCAAAGAACTATCTTTTCTTTTCTTCCACACTCTTCTCTCGCTTATCAGTTGGTCCGATGGGTATATCAAAGCTTTGGCTGGAGATTCAAAACCCACATTTACATGTGCCATTAAGCTGTCTGCTATGATTAGCTCGGGATGGAAAGAGAGAAAGAATTAAAATGATCTCCTCTCTGCCGTGTAAGTGGAGAGAATGAGGAAAAGAGAAGAATAAAATTAAGTCATGAGATTGAAGGGCATGTATAGTGTATTGTAGCAAGGGGACTCTGTCGGCCAGTCTCACAGCAGGGGACGATTATTCCTCAGAGGAAATCAGATATGAAGAAAATTCAAAGAAAATGAAGAGATGATGGATTTTTATTGCTATTCTCATTAAAACACTGAAATTGAAATCTTATATTTTTTGAGAGCAGCAGCAAATGTATTTTTACCTGTATATTGATGTTTCTTTCAACAAGGCTCTTTCAGATATTTTTCAAACTTTAATTTGATTTTAAAGAGCACAAACATCGAATGTATTCTCATGATTTGGTTTCCTAATGCACCTGTCTTCTGTTGTGTAGTGGAAAACTACTAGAACATTAATGTTTCAAAAAATTCCCAAGTGGCTTTTCTTCTTTTTTTATGAGTTAATGACTCTCTGACAAAGATGAGGCACAGAGAGACACAATTCATCCTCACACTAAGAGGCAGAATGCCAAATAATGTTTTTAAGAAAACATGCAAATCTTGATTGATTTACTAATGAACATTCTGCTCACTAGAATGCATGCACACACACCCACACACATACACAAAATCAGGGCGTGACAGACTGCATGAAACCAATGTTGCAGATGTTGATGGCTTCGTCAGGATACTCACAAAGCATCATCTGCCCAATGTGTGTATGCAACACTGACAGCCCGAATAATAATGGCTGTCACACTATGTGCAGCGTGCATCACACATCGGGAACTGTTGGACCTTGACAGCTCAGAACGTGTTGCACTTGTTTGCCTCACAATATTTTCTTAAAAAATGGTTGGTCAGCAGAGCTGGGAGGATTTTCGACCCTAAACCTGCTCAGGGGAAGATAATCGGAGGCTTTCCAGCATGACAGCTGCTAATGACGACACATTTGCACACAGTGCACTGAATCTGACTTCACTTGGTGCACTGGGATGCCAGAGAAAGGGCATCACACTGAGGAGGTTTACAGTAAAATAGATTAGATTGCTGACTTCATGGAAGCTAATGGCTTGTTTTGGTGATATTCTAGCTGGTTGAATGTGAAAGCTGTGCCCCACTATTTAAGTGCATTTAAAAAACGCTTAGATTTTCATGGGAAAAAATAAGAATGGTACCCACAAACCTTTTTTTTTTTAATTCAGTGCTGCCTTTCTTAACTGGATAACATTTTTACCATCTTTCACTTATTTCCAAACACTACGCAGAATTTCAAGGAAACAATGAAGGGCAGTTGTGAAAATGGACAGATTTGACTTTAAATGTCAAAGTCTGGTCTGACCTGTTGAGTTTTAGATGAGAACTGCGTTCTTGTATTAAAGTACTGTTTTTCTTCTCAGAGATGAAGCACAACCGAAAGCAAACTGGATGATAAACCTGCTTGAGTGCCGCGCTTGAAGAATTATTTTTCTGTACCCCACCACCACCACCACCACCACCACCACCACCATCACCAAAATGTAATAAAAAATATCAATTTTGTAAACTCCTGAAATATATGTTCACACTAATGCTGCACATTCAATCAAAATTGAATTAAACATGCAACATCGCCGATTTAATCCTCGCATTGCAAAAGGTGAACTGATGTTAAAGTTAAATGTCACACTGTGTTTAACTGCTTTAATGTCAAATTCCAGACATAAATCCTAATTGTTTGTTAAAAATTCATCCTTCATGTCATTTAGCATAAAAACAAGAAATTTCCCCAAAATGGTATGAATCACGTCATGTTTACTTCAAATATGGTTTGACAGCAAGCCAACTGCATTACTAACTGTTAATTTGTTACAATTACATTTGCAGTAGTATTAGAGCCAAAACTGTTCCTTGTACTGAAAATACATCCCAGGGTTAATCTTCTGTCATGGCACAATGATGATGTGGATAAACCAAATACATGAATATTGCAAATGTGAGATGAAAATGTTTTTAGGACATGCATGGACTCCTATGTGTGATAAGAACAAGCATATTCTAGTGATTTTTCGGAATAAGCAGTCTAAAGAAAATACATGGCTCCAGTCACCACGACAACACAGCAAAGCACGGTAGGATCGATGACGCTTTTTTCATCTTTTTTTATTCAATGCATACACTATCTGAATATCCAGGATTTTCTTTTCTCTTTTTTACCTACAATCATCTTGCCAAGTATCAGAGTGAAAGAACACGCACCTCTTTTATTGAGCATCTAGAGGAACATGATTCCCCTCAATGAATATCATTTGGCATATCCCCATCCCACGCCTTCAATAATTTACAGTATTGATTTGGAAGAAAGTCATACACCATGAAGTGGATACAACAGTACAGTGCTTCCATTTAATGGTTTAGTGATCTGTGGCCTCTGATTTTTTACACAAAGCCTAACAACAGTGATACATACATCTGAATTTGCCAGGACTAAAGGGAGCAGCAGTGACACAGAGATGTGTTAACAAGAAATAGGGACTGAAAGATGAGCGATGATATTCAACAGGGATGCGTCGCATTTGACACCCAGATATTGCATCCCATCATGATGAAATCCATTACAGGCCAAATAAACACAAATATAAATAAGCGCTTCTGAAAATTCTCTCTTGTTATTGATGATTTCAGAGCTCTTTTTGACATTACCAATCAATTATAGATTGTATCCAGGTGATTTAATTCGATTTTTCATGTTGCACCGGAGCGGTTTTTGGATGTGTGGCATTAATCAAAGAATTATGCTGAGTGAAACACAAGGGAGGTCTGTTGTCACTATTACAGCCAAATCAATCAGACTTTGCTAAGCCCCATTCTTAACATGAAGGCCATTTCTATTCTCCGGCTATGCAAGTAACTCTTGGTCAGACATACATGCACAACAGAAAGCCTGTCTGTCTAAACACAGGGGACACATTCAAAATAACAGATGTACTGAGGCCCTTACATTTTAATTAGTACACATCAAGACATTTTCAAGGCTGAAATGAACACATAAGGCCATTTACGCACTCCTTTGTAAATAGCCCCTTCTAAACCAACCCACTCCTGACATCAGGTGGGAGTGAATTAGCCGCTGTGTCAGAACTAGAGGCTCAACGCAGTATTTTCCTTAAGATCGGTAATACCAGACATGTTATATCCTTTTCCAAAAGCCTGCTGTGAATTAAACACATTGCTCATTTCTGATGGTCTCATTCTTCTTTTCCGGGAAAGATTAATGCTGCTTCTTGCCAGGTGAAAGCCATATTCTACCACCCACTTTGTGCCTGAAGAGGTCTCTAAATGTGTCCCACTCAAAAATGTAGGCAGGAGTCTGCATAGACAATATATAAAAAACATTTCCCAGGTCCGACCTGCATGTCTTTATGACGAGTCGGTGTCTATGTATTACACGCACGCCGGCAGTTGACGCACATGAAAATTTGCAAAGACGTATATCTCGCTCGAGCACAGTTAGCGCCAACTACAGACTTCACTGCGAATGTCATCACATTTCTAAACTGATTTTTAATTTAATATTTAGAATATTCACTTGAACTCAAAAAAAAGTAGATTGTATCGCTTATAGTTATCCTACCAATTTGACACAAGCTTATAGGTAAAGTGGAATTGGACCATTTCGAATGCTGTCTGAATCTCCTGCACGGTAAATGATGCGGAAAGCTGTTTTCTCTGGTTTATCCTCAGGAGACCCACCCTTGATCCCTTCAGATCGGACTCCATTCACACCTTAGAAGTGCACAATTCATCCAGAACAGTGTGAATATGTTATTAAAGCCTCGCCACTGTCAAACCTCTCCAAGCCATTACACACAGCACTTGGTTCATAAGAAATCCCTCATGGCAGTCAGACACATTTAGTGTCACAAGAAGGTTGAATAAGTCTCATATCAAGAGTGAAGACTCTGAAAAGCAGTTTTCTAATAATGCCGAGGGATGCTTTTTAATTTGGCTGAATCTTATGGCGTCCTTCTTATCAGTGGTGTCATATGTTCTGTGTGATGCCTCTCCAACAACAGGCTCCCAGCAGGGGAGGAGCGGATTAGAAACAGATTCCTCTGACATCTCTGGAAAGCAAACTATACAGCCAGCTGTCTCATTTCCACTCGTTGTGGCGGAAGTCCATTCAGATACAGACCACTGACTGAGGCAGACGAAGGCCACCGAGCCGGCCGCCTGGTAATTAGCCTATTAAAATGGAGATCCAGGTACAAGTGAAAAAGCAATATAGATATAACTTCTGTCATATAGCGAGCCGTGGTCAATGTCTAAATGGATTTATACAGCAAGACTGTTTTTTTTTTAACATTTATTAGAACAGGTTCCTTAACAGAGTCATACACATTCTTACAAAACCTCATAACAAGATATACATTATACAATAATCTTTATAGGTCACTTATTTCCTCAATAGCAAGTGAAAAATAAAATAAAACTAAAAAAAAAAAAAAGAGAAAGAAAAAAAAAAAACACACACAAAAAAACATCTAACTCAGTCAAATAGCGATAATATCTTCAACTCTCCAAATATTTTTTAATGGGTGCCCATTTGTCAAGATATAGGTCTGTCTGAAGTCGTAAGTTTGCTGTTATGCGTTCCATGCAGTTTACATCCTTAAGTCTCTGACGCCACTGGTCCAGGGTAGGTGGGTGGGGTTTGCAAGACTGTTTTTTTTCCATGTACTGAGACACTTTGTCTGAAAAAAGCTGATCGTGTTGACTTGTTGGCAGATTGACACTGATAAACAAGTTTTACATCAGGGCCTTGTGATCAGGTGTATCTGCCCAGTGTTTTTTACGCTATAAAGTTGTACATTTTCGGTCATTATTAGTAAAATGTTATGATATAACCAATTATTCTTTTTAAATGATATTATGCAAATTGTTTTGTAGAACTATGTTTGTGTTTGGTCACAATTCAAAGAGGAAACAGGTTATAGAAACTGCTTTATATGACTCATTCAGTGTGCTTCCAATGAAGCAACTCATTTCCTATAATAGTTGCCTAGAATGGTTCTTGATATTGTTGCAAAGGAATTTCATCTTGTTCCGTTAAACAGATAAAACCAAGTCGTAATATGTCTCGATGAAATAACCAGAGGGGAAAACCCTTAGGCATGACATCACTAACTGCAGCAGGAGAGTCCATCTTTCGCCTTGAGGAATGACTGTTCAACTACACATTGGTTACTGAGCAGACATCAGTCTCTGCTATAACACTGTTGAATTACTAGCAGCGTCATCCATCTGGAATGACAAAATTAAGCTCCTAAATTTCACTAACAATGTCTAATGACTGATGAACCTCTCCAGCTCCATAGTCCTCACGCTTTACCACGACATGTTTATTGTCCTCATTGGGCTCTCAATCTGATGCCGAGTGACAGACATACAGTAAAGCACACAGACCAGATGAAAGTGATGAAAATGTCAAAACTGAAATTTAAAAATTGAAGTTTCATATCCCCTTAAGCTTTTTGTGAGTTGTTAGAGTACTAATGGCACTTTGAAACCAAACAAATCTTTTTAAATGTGCAGCTGAAGTGTTCACCGAGTACGACGGGGCCATTAATGAAGAATACATTGGACTGTGGATTGGAGAGTGCAATGAGCAGAACAGATGTATTAAGTATTGATCAATGCGGAAATTCACACAAAGAGACACGAACTCCTTGGCTGGTCTGGGGAAAGAAACAGATTAACCCGTCTAACAAAAGCTTCAACTTCACTAAAATTCATGATGACACATTTGGAGTGAAGATCTCTCTGCTGATAATCATCTCACAGAACTACACCGATGGTTATGATGCAAAGGTGACTGTTCAGGGCACTTCTCTTCTGGCAAAATGTCCAAGTGCTTTGGTCGGCAGCTGAGGGAAGAGCTACACAGACATGCCTGCTATTATTGTCGAGCTAAGAAACACACTTGATAGATAAAAAAAAAAAAAACACTAGATCCTGCATCATCTCAATCAATACAACCATTAAGCTCTAATCAATTGACCATTAACAAGCTGTTTCTCAGCAAATTGCTGGCCAAAGATTGTCTCTGACTAGTTATGCACAGCGAGGACACGCACTGTAAATCCAAGAAGTCAATTACACCAGGCACATCTTAAACAAAGCTGGATGATTTTTTTAAAATGACTACGATGTTATACTTTTTAAATGGCCCACTTTTCTCTCTCTTGCTCTACCCTCGATTCTCTCACACACTCTCACTCTCAAATTTGGCAAACATGAATATTAATCTTCCTGATGAATAATGATTGAAAGCAAACGCCAACCCTGAATTGAATATGCTTCCTAATCTATCACAATTCGCAACACCACGGCCAAAACATAGCTGTATTATCTAATCTTAATTCCATATTCCTAACAGACAGGAATTCTACTTGATGAGCATTAGACAAAAAGAAATGATTTTCAGGTTATTTTCTTATAAATAATAATCTAGCCATATAACAAGGCTGCGGAAATATAAAATAGATCTCCTGTAGTTGGAAGGTAAACCAGTCGTGTCAAACCACAATCTAGCAATATTTCCTGGCTTTTACGTGGGCTCAGATCTAATCCCATACACACGCCATGCCTCTAATTTCCATTTAGAAGTACATAGAGTGAACCCTGAGCTGCTTTTATTCAAGGCTGCACCGTCTGAGCTATTCAGGTGTGGGTCCAAAGATTAACATGGTAGAAAAGGGATTAAAACGTCCCAAATATTTGTGCTGTTTAATCGAAATCTCCCCTGGGATACTGCATTGGGGAAGAGTGGGCAGCAAGGCTGTCTAGAGACCCTTGTAGGTGAATCCATTCCTTCATTGCCTCTCAATGGGAAATGATGAATAGTGCGACATCAATATCCCACAGGGGGAAGGGGTGTGTCGCTGTCTGCTGGAAAACCTGTGCGATGAGGTTTATATGACAAAGATGAAGAATGCAGCTCTGAGATGATCAATAGTTCATCAAAACATGATGGGTATTTTTTCTGACAGACTAATTGAAGAAACCTGTCTCATTAAGAAGAAAGAGAGAGGTCTTCCATGTGTTCTCACAAAAGTGGTCTACCTAGTACAGGGGTCGGCAACCCTTAACACCCAAAGAGCCATTTGGACCCGGTTTCCATGGAAAAGAAAACACTGGGAGCCCCAAATTACTTTTTGACGTCTAAAATAAAGGTACCGCTGTATATATTTCTTTTTATTGCCTTTACACTTTGTATAAACAAGTCTGTGGTGTGTTGCTTCTGAAATTCACAAAGCACTACAGAGAAAATTAAATTTTATTTATGGAATTAACACATTTTGAACATTTTGAGCTTTGGGCTTTCAGAGCATGCAGCAGAGCCTTGACCTGAATTTTAAAAATAAATCCACTGTGTCAGTAAACAATAAGAAATAAATATTTGCAAAATATCTTCATAAATATTTATTTTACATGGTTTATGGGACTTCTGCTCCTGAACTTCTGCGCACAGCATCTGCAAATCGGAACTTTACCGGCTGGCGGGTGCACCGG
This sequence comes from Fistularia commersonii, assembly GCF_037954325.1. Taxonomy (NCBI): domain Eukaryota; kingdom Metazoa; phylum Chordata; class Actinopteri; order Syngnathiformes; family Fistulariidae; genus Fistularia; species Fistularia commersonii. The sequence continues at coordinate 14,971,801 of NC_141284.1, read as the reverse complement.
CTTCCGCGAGTGTGATGTTATTTTGAGCGGTGAAAAATAATAAACATTATTTTATTTTAATATTTCAAGATCACAATAATCTTCCAACTTAGAGCTAAAAGTTAAAAAAAAAGGAATTAACACAAATCAAATACACTTCAATTAAATATTTATAATTTACTTTCCCAAGCCACTCGGACCCGCCGTGTAAAGATGAAAGAGCCGCATGCAGCTCCGGAGCCACGGGTTGCCGACCCCTGACCTAGTACCTATACACCGAAAATTCAACGGAGGTCACTTAAACTTTCTTTTTTGCAATGAACCAATTCACACATGTCCTCTCAATAGTGGCAATATTGGTAGATTTGTCAGATTTCAATTGAGCGGCTTCAAACAGCTGCATCATATGAGGTGTGAAATGTCTGTTTGTGTAATGTTTAATGAATTTCCATAAAACGAAAAGACAAAGCCATTCAACAGAGTAAAATTGGTTGGTTTTTTCCCCTCACAAAACCCACGCTTATGCAGTTTTAGACAGATATTCATGCTTCTAAAAGCGCTTATGCCATTAGATATGATGATGCCCATGTGAGTTGTTTTTCCTGGAGACTGACTTGCATGAAGAGCTGCTTTGTCTACCAGGGGTACTAATTCATACAAGTTTGACATGCAGCAGATTGAAAAAAGGAAATATGAAAATCTTGCATACTGATTGAGTTTGCTTATGCTTTATCAACCTGGTCATTTTTCTTGATCACTCATGGGAAACTCGTGTTGTGACTGTTCCCCCTTTGTTTAAGATGATGGGTGCAAAGTGGGGTATCTGAAAAAAACAATGTCTATGCCCCCTCAAAGTTTTGAAGTGGATTTTGCCAAAGACATTTTGTAACAAATAAAAAAAGTAATGCAAAAATTAAATAAGAAAAAAAAAATCCCCTGGCATGTAGTACTGAAAATAGCAATATAATGACAGTTTACCAGAGGTTGAACGTACAGAAGATGTCACATCGACCAAAAATGCATGGCTGGTTTACCAAAACCGCAGTATCTCAGGGTAATATAGAGATGTAACTATCTGTATTGTTATCTGTTCACAAGCAGAGATAGTTGTTTGTTGGATTTGTTTAATTTTGTACTGCGGAAAATCAAAAGAGAGCTGAAGAACCATCATTTACCCTTGAGCAACAAGTGGAAACCTGGAGATATCCTCCTGTCCTGCAACTAGATGTTTTGGCCCAAAACTGTAAAAACCAATGGTATCCAGCTAAGTGATTGGAATCAGAGCCATCAGTGACCACAAAGGCAGTGTCCAGCAGGCCACCCACGACCCCACCCTGCCTGACACCCTGAACAGCTTCTTTGCTCGCATTGACTAGTCAAGCTGCAGAGAGGCTACACATCTGCCTCAGACGGATGTGCAGCACCAATCTCTTGTCCTGAAGCTGCATTAGGTAAGTTCTACTCTGAGGAAGATCAACACCAACAGTGCCCCAGGACCAGATTGGGTGTCAGGCCGGACCCTGAAGTCATGCGCAAAACAAGTGACAGTGGTCTTTCAGGATATCTTCAATCTTTCCTTGCACTGTCCACGATCCCATTTTGCCTCAAGGCCTGCCGGCCTCCTTGTATTTTTGGATCTACGACTTCCTCACCAATCGGTCTCAGGTGGCGAGGTTGGGGAACTCCACATCTTCCTCTCAGATCCTGAACACTGGCAACCCGGTCCTCTTCACCCTCTTCACATACAACTGTCATGTCATTCACCCCACAGACAACACCATCATCACATTTGCAGATGACACCAATGTGGTGAGTCTCATATCAGACAACGATGTGACTCACTACAGAGAAGAGATCCAAAACCTAACTCAGTGGTGATCTAACAATAACCTCATCCTCAACACAAGCAAGACCAGGGAGATGGTTGTGGGTTACCAGAGGTCCAGGAGAATGGTACACGCTCCTCTCCACATAAATGGGGATACAGTGGAGCATGTTGACAGCTTCAGGTTCCTGGGCATCCACATCTCATCTGACCTGACCTGGGCTGCTAACACCTCACACCTGGTAAAGAAATCCCAGCAATGAATCTTCTTCCTCGGGAAACTGAAGCAAGCTGAGCTCTCATCAACTTCTACAGATCGACAATAAAAAGCATCCTCTGTCTCGGTGCTCGTGTGGTTTGGTGGCTTCACGGCACAAGACAGAAAAGAGCTAGCCCGGGTGGTGAGAAGAGCACAGGGCATTGTGGGCTGCTTTTTCCCAGATCTGGGCTCTATCCACGATGCCCGGATGCAGAAGAAGGCCTAGAACATTGCCACGGATCCCTCCGGCCCGGGCAACAGCCTGTTTGTGCCGCTTCCATCAGGAAAGCGGTACAGGACAATTAATACCCACACAGGTGAAAAACAGCTTCTACCCAAGAGCTGTAAAAGTAATATCTCCTCAAACCCTTCCCCCCTTGAAAGCTACAGCACTCACACTCACACTCACACCTGAACCGCTACCTGCTCAGCCACACATTAATACAATGCCCCCTGCTGACAACTACTCCATCCTCAGACCCCCACAGAGACAACACCTTGCACTAAGCTGCTCTTTAAACTCGGTCATATTCACGTCACCTTTCATGTCATTCTCACTGTCTATATAACTGCAAACTATGTATATAACTTGTCTATTATTTCTTATTGTGTACATACTCCTAGCCAGGAGCTCTCATTACAAAATTTCACCGTGCCTGCACAATGACAATTAAAAATCTTAATTCTTGAGTCTAACAACCCTATAACAACCCTGCAACATGCCCATGGGCAGCGGGCAGGGATGCCATAGTAGACCACCTCCTGTCTTTGTAATCTGTGCACAAGAAAAGATTGGAACAAAACCAAATTGGAAGACTTGAAGGAAATATTTGGCAAATGTATTATCCAGCAAAACAGTGACTGTTTTTTGGTAGTTCCTTTCAACGACATTCTTTTGAATGCTAAGCCTTTGTGTAACACGTTGTGACTTCCAGGGGGAGAACAAGTTGACTGAGTGCCTTCTCTTTTACAAATAGCAATGGCATTATCATTAAGCAAGAAATTACATGACTGCTATTTGTTGCTGCCATATATTGAACACAAAGGAAAACAAAAACAAAATACAAAACCCATTAGTGGTACAAGGATGAGTCATTTTGCAACAAGAATCATCTAACATCTTTTTCCTTTCTGACATTATCACCACCCCATCATCATTGAAAGAATGTGGAACCTTTGTAAACATTTTTGTGCATCAAATACCGGTGGATTTGTTCTCATGGACACGTCCTTGATGAAACATTCATTAACTGTTCTGTGGTATTACCAAAGGTCAAAACTCAACCAAGTGCATTTATTTTAGGTAATAAAAAGAAATGGTACATAAAAATCCCATCAGCAAGGTTTTATAATATCTGATTGTCTATGCTGCTCTCCTCCTGTATGGCAGAGTCATGGACCATGTAACTGACAATGCTGAGTAATGGCTATTATCTAATCAACTAGATGTGAACAGGCAATGTGATGATGTTGTTAGCTGCATCATTTTTTCTAGTTCTTGGTCTTGGTAACAATGGTGATGGATAAAGACGGTAACCATTTTGTCCTCGGTGGAGGGACAGACTTGCGGTGCAGTGTGTGTGTCCTTGGAAGTGAACCAGACTAGCGAAATGACCACTGAGCAGGATTGCTGACTAAGCAGTGTGAATACCTAAGAATCCCCTGAGAATGCACTCCTCTTCTGGAACTGAGATGCAATAAAAAAAAAAACACCAGTAAATAACGCTGTCATGGTTTAGTTATCAGGAATTGTTAGGTGCAGACCAAAGAGCACTTGACTTTGAATCACGGTGTCCACAAAGACCAGTCGCATCCTTTCTCAAAGGAGGGCAAACCTGACACAAGATTTAAAATTACTTTCCTCATGATGAGCTATTTTTTTCCAAACACAACTGACAAGTCCTGTTACCATATACATGGCTGCGGGCAGCTATGTCAATTCCTTAAGTCCTGGGAATCTTAGCAGTAAATCCTGCTTACCTCACTGCTTCTATTCTTTTTTCCCCCTTAATCCAGGAATATTGATAACATGAGAAAACACAATTTCTTTTTGTCAAACAGATTAGAAATGCTTTCTTGATTCCCCATTAGCTGCTCAAATAAAGCGGCATGCCCATGCTTGTGTGAAAAAAAGTGTTAATACCTGGTATGCAGATTCTATCGAACATAGCAACACAGGGTAATGCTCAGTGACAGGCAGAACACAAATGAATAAGCTTACTTTATTTGCTTTGATCAGCAAAGAATCAAAGTGCAGTGCATTTTTAAGGTGAGCATGACAAATTGAAAAAAAAAATGGGACATGGGAAACCTTTGTTGTTGTAATCAGAAAACAGTTAGAGATTTTCTTTTTTTAAAAAAAAAAACATATTAATAACAATCAAAAGTGGTCAGGATGCACGTACAACAGAGGACATGCCGTGTCTCCTGTCAGATAGTTATGGATCAAGTAACACAGCCTATTGGCTCGCTAGTGGCCCATTTTCTTTTTCTTTTAATTAACTCAAATCTCTGCACTGTATGTGGAAGCCCTGTGTTCATTAGCCCTGTGTTCACAGTGTAATGAACCATTAACATTAAAATGACATTCCGCTTGTGATCACTTCTGCTCTTAACCATCTGGTGGCACTCTACCAGCTTTGAAAAGAGCCAGGAGTGTGCAACATGCAAAGCCTCATAATGGCACCAAAATCTGCCATGCGCAGGAAACACAGGCTTTTGTAATGGTGACCACATTCACCAATTCCTTACAGTAATGATCTCACTCTCGCCATAAACCATTTATGCAGTGTTCCTGTTTTCCGCCTCTCTGTTGAATCTGGCTGACTTTGCACTGTCACCCTGCAACCCATTAATCAAAATTCGGACTAAATCCCTCAAGGATTCGTGATCTGTGACACACACTGGTAATTATTGAAATGCAGTCACTGATATAACAAGGATTAAAACCAATTTCATGTGAGATTTAGAAATTACAATCTGTTGAATAAAATAAGAGCAACCGTCTGCTCTAATATCAATTTTATTTTTATTTCTGTATTTTCAAGGTATTATTGTATAAGCTGTGGTCAGACAATCTGTTTATTACCTGAACAATTGTACCTAATTCAAGTGTTATGACCCATGAAGAGAAAGATGGGAACAAGAAGAGGAATATTCAAGAGGAATCGAAAGTGATGACTTGGTATTGCGCCACTAGTGTTACTGCAGCTGTCCATTGAGTGAAATGATAATTTAGCCGCTGTTAGTAGCCGTCTTCCTCATCATCAGATGGGTCGGTGTGACAAAGGGCTTTAAGTGAAGCGTTCTTAAATAAATGGCGGCAACCCAATCTCTCCATACCCGCTGGTTTGACTGTCAGCAGCCCCTCCTCCTATCCTCTTCTCAGCCCTAATGAGCCATCTCCTGGAGCAGGGCTTCATCCCCGCTAAGGGTAAAGAGGCCATCATGTTGCTCATCTAAAGACGACACATAGCCATGACTTCCCCCTAATTGTGGGCCCGTGTTGGCTCATTTGTTTTTGTCATTAAAAAAAAATTTCACCCCACATATTTTTCCCTCCCCACCGATAGACTGGCTGCAAGCAATTTGCAGGAGGTGAACATTTCTCCAGGATGTGTGGCCTTTCACCCTCTGATGTATGGAAACATTCAAAAACAGGGGTAGAGTGGCAAAGGACAATAAAAAAAACTGCACATTCTTTAAGATGCATAAAACACACAGATGTGTACACAAAGGCACAATGTAAAATCCCCTAGGACTATTTGTGTCTGTGGTGCATTTCAAAGCAGCTAATGTTAAACCTAGGCAACATGCAACATGTGGGAGGAAAGACCTTTAGCATGTTATACTCTAATTATGCAAATTGTTTATCGTCATGTTTCAGAATAGAAATGGAGGAACAAACACGATTGTGCATGTCTGGAAACTCAAGTGCATTGAGGGTCGATCTTTTTTTTTTTTTTACAAATTTTATTCAAATGGTGTCCTTGACTGTAGCATTTAGATTCTTAAAAAAAAAAAATGAAAATAGCAAATAACAAAAACCTGTCTTGCGTTAACTATATCTCCAGAGCAGCGCTTCAATTTGTACGTAATGGACCCTATAAATGGAGACACAATTATTGTGTAATACCTCAATCATGCACAATTAAGGCTGATTCAATGTAAACACCCTTCCCTTTGTCCCTTGACTCAGCAGTGACATTTGCCAGGTGGAGTTAGCCTTCACCAGGCTCAGGCTATTATTAGTCTAATGTTCCAGAAGCTTCCTGTTTATCTGGTTGAGAGGCTCCACCTTTTCATCTACAATATATGCTTTACATTTTGCATATACGTAAATGTGGTAAATGAAAAAAAAAAAAAGGTTATTGAGTAAATGAAAGATAGATGCAGTTTTGCAAATGCTCTCTTTCCTTTATGTGTAATGCAGCATATTCAAATTCTAACAGATAATTTGGCCTCAAAGCCCTTCGGTTCATTGTGACTGGTCATAACCAGGAGGAGAAACTAGCATCATCCAACACCTCAAAAACCATCCTCTGGCATTTCCCCCGAAGATAAATAAAATCTGTCACAAACAATTGCTAGTTGTAGTTTTTTTCTATCTAAGAATGAAATTCTACCATATTTCACACCCTGTTTCTATTTCTCCTGTAGACAATAAGCAGGTTGACATCAAACACTGTTTCATAACAATGATCCATTCAACTGATGATAATTTACACTTTTGAACCCCCAGTAAGTAAACCGCTGAGAAACAGAAAACTCATCCTTCAACTTAACCTTGAATTAGACAGGATTTACTGAATTTGATGAATCGACGATTTGAATATTCAGAAATAAATCTCTTTATTTGTCAAATTCAACACAACGTCAATGAAATTTGACCACTGCATTTAACCCATCATGGATGAACAATGAGCAGAAGGCAGCGCACTTAGCAGCGCCAGGGAAGAAGTTAGGGGTTCAGTGTCTTGCTCAACAACAATTCATCCGGCTAGGAGGAGCACAGGAATTAAACCAGGAATGTTCAGTTCTAACCGCTCTACCCCTCAAGCCACACCACCCGTATTATGGGGATTAATATATTATGGATTAATATCACAGATACTGTAGGTTGCTTGGGTCAATGAGGATCTCTGAGCCCTCAGGTCACCTGCTCCCCCCACACCCCCATATGCAAGAACACACTAACACACACACACACACACAGACCTGGGCTAGCGACACACTGAGCTCATTTTGGCACCTGCTATACTCTCTATTGCCTGGCACAGCCTGGGTGCTGTCCCCATCACAGCATTACATAGTGTTGTGGCGTGTCCTGACCTTCTGTTCATTGAACCAGCGCAGCACGGCTGCTTTGCCAGGAATGCGTCCAAGCCAGGCAGTATCATGTGGTTAATCCCTTGACAAAACTACTTAGCCAAAGATACCCTACAACGGTGGAGGAGCATGACAGACAACCAGCCTGGGTACCATTACAATGTTCCTGCTTCATTCCAGATAAATTCAGATGGATGGTAGTGATGCACTGTTACAGTGTATTGCCTTAGGAGAGACACCTGTTACTGTCTTAACTTGACAGAGAAAACTGAGATCAGAGACAAGCTCGAGAGATTCGGTTTGTGTGTTGTGTAAGCTTAGCAAAACTCCATTTGCTGACAGCTCTTCAAAATTATTTTTGTTTTTACGCTTCTGTCTTTTCAGACACACAAATAATCAAACAAATACATGTGCAGAGGACTTGTATAATCACACACACGCACTGTATAGCTCATCCACAAACCTCAAGCAAGTACATTCACTCACAGCATCCCAGATGATCAGAAACTTGGGTAACAGTCCCTCCCGCCTCTTCTTTTGTGAGGATCAATAGTTGTAAAAACAGTCAACAGAAACTGATTACTCATTTTCCCTATGAGACTCTCCATTGATACTGTCAGCAACTGTGAATTACAAAGTCAAATCCACCATCTAACAATTGTAGAGTGGATAAATCAATATCACTTTTTTTTTCGACTGCAGGTCTTTTTCGAATGTTCTGCACTTGAAGTTTATTTTTGCATTGGCAAAAAAGGTAGAAAGAGACGCTTTCATACTCTCAGGCAAACAGTTCAGCAGAGTGAAGCTCAACACAATCTGGTTAGGACTAGACATAGTACCAAATCATTGATTGCAATGGTGTTGCCAAAAAGGAAACCGTTAAAGCTCTTATTCATCCCACGGCTTGATACTTGAGGTGTCAACCACAGCTTCATTGTGTTACAATATTTGGATAACAATGGCATAATGGCCAATTTCACAACTGTCTGCGAAGAAATTATTTTGATTGGATTCAATTGAGGCTTTAACTGATGTGAGACATTGTCATCAGCCACCATCTAAAATTTGAAACAATAATCAAAACATGATATTTTTCTTAAGGATGTGCGTGATTTTTTTTTTAATGAAAAACAATTAATGAAATAGTAAAAACAGTAATTTTGTCCAAATGGGAAATAGTGCTACAATGTTTGATATAGGATTTCAAAGATTGAGCAAAATCAAGCTTTACATTTTTAGCCACTGCATATAATCATTGGTCACGAGACATATAATTCTGATTTATTATAGGTAGACAAAGTAATGAAAATGCCAAAAATCCAATTCTATTACCTATAATTGTTTTGACGACAATACAAAAGAAAAAGAATGGCATAAAATACTGTAGGGAGTCCAGGGTGACACAAACATCACTGTTTTGTTTTGCGTTTTTGTTGTTTTGGCACAGGACTTAAAAAAAAATAGGCTGATAGCAAACAAAACATGAAATGCTGGCAATTTATACCCAGCTGTCCAACAAAACATATTAATATCTTATTTACAACAAAACCTAATTAGTACCCATTTTCAGGGGCTGTCTGTTGATGAATGGGAGATGTGACGAGCATGTGTCCGTACCTACAGGGGATGTGCTGTGAAGTTAATGCCAAGGAGGCGGAGGGAGTGTTTGTGTGTGAGCGCATGTAGGTGGAGGGGATTAGCCTGACAGCCTAATTGACATGCAGGTAGAGTACTGCCTTCACTGAATACAGCAATATTTTGCAGCAACCCTCTGACAAGCAGGTGCCAGTTAACCATGTGAACCCCATTCTCCTCTGTTCTTCAAAGCACAGATGGTTCTGGACTGAATAATAATTCCGGGGCCGTTTGCCTCCCGAAATCCACAGAAACGGAATGAACCATATTTCATTTAACAGCGGGGAGATTGCTTACATACAGAGGGGTAAAGCAGTTAAGTGGTCTGATAATGGTACTAAACCTGAAGGGAATGAGTCCACATGAAATGATTTGCATGAAGGATTGTATTGTCGGCAATTCATTTCAACATGACAGCTTACTCTGTAATAAGCTGTTAACAAGCAGCCGATCTGATGTGCAGTTGCATTGTACTTTCGGGTGAGGTTTTTCAAAAGGTGCTCTAATTTACACTCTGCACTCACAATTGCCGGGACACTGAGTCAGATTTGTCTATGGAGGTTCTCAGTCACTCACGTCATGGTGAATTCTTGTCGAAATCTTCTTGTCTTGGCAACTGGACTTGAATTTCTTCACGTTCTTCACCATATCAGAAACCACCAGACGCAAGAACGTAGAACAGGAGGAGGCCAACAACAAACAAAAGAACATTGTCGTACCATGCAGGGGTAAAAAAATATTTAGTCAGCCGCCCATTGTGCAAGTTCTCCCACTTAAAAAAAAATCCAGAAAATCACATCGCCTGTTTTTAAAGAATTTATTTGCAAATTATGGTAGAAAATAAATATTTGGTCATCAACGAATAAGCAAGATTTCTGGCTCTCACAGACCTGTACCTGTGAGACGCCGGTGTCTCTCTGAGCCACTCCTGGGAGGGAAATGGGCCAGTGTCTCCCTGAGCCAGACCCAAATACCTGTACATTGCGTTGTGTCAGGAAAGGCATCCAGCGTAAAACGTTTCCCATAATCAAACATGCTAATCAAACCTAATAATTAAATCATTACCGGATCGATAGAGTTGGTCGACATGAGGCGGAGAAGGAAGGTGAATATACTGAGTGTACAGGAGACCAGGTCGAAAGGTAGTAAGTCTAGAAGTCTAGGAGCAGGCTTTAAGTTGCACTATCATGGTACTGACAGGAAGAGAAATTAAGTAGGAGTTATCTTGATGGAGGAGTTTTTTAGGAATGTTCTGGAGGTGAAAAGAATGTCAGATAGACTTATGAGTCTGAAACTGGAAATTGAAGGTGTGATGCTCAATGTTGTTAGTGGTTATGCCCCGCAGGTGAGATGTGAGTTTAAGGAGGAGGGGACGTTCTGGAAAGAGCTGAAGAAGTGATGCAGAATATCCCAAGAGACGAGAGTGGTAATTGGTGCAGACTTCAATGGGCATGTTTGTGCAGGCAATAGAGGGGATGAAGACGTGATGGGCAGAATTGGTATACAGGATAGATACGTAACGGAACGGATGGTGGTAGACTTCATAAAAAGGACGCATATAGCTGGAGTCAACACTTTTCCAGAAAAAACAGGAACATAGTGTAACTTATAATAGCGGAGGTAGGACCACGCAGGTAGACTACATCTTGTATAGACATGGTGACCTGAAAGAGATCAGTGACTGCAAAGTAGTTGTAGATGAGAGCGTAGCCAGACAGCATAGGATGGTGGTTTGTAGGATGACTCTGGTCACAAGATCGAGAGGACGAAGAGCAGAGGACAAAGTGGTGGAAGCTGGAAAGGAATGATTGTTGTATGGTTTTCAGGGAGGAGTTGAGAAAGGCTCTCGCTGGTCAGGGAGAGCTTCCGGATGATTGGAAAACTACATTTAGTGTTATCATGGAGACAGGTGGGAGAGGACTCGGTGTATCATCTGGAAGTAAAGTAGACAAGGAGACTTGGTGGCTGGGATGAGGAAATGCAGGAGTTTGTACAGAGAAATCGGTTGGGAAAGAAGAAGTGGGACACTGAGAGGACAGAAGAGAACAGACAGGAGTCCTGGGAGATACAGTGTAAGGTAAAGACAGAGGTAACAAAGGCAACACAAAGGGCATACAATGACTTGTATGCTCGGTTGGATAGTAAGGAGGGAGAGAATGATCTATACAGGTTGGCGAAACAGAGCGATAAAGATGGAAAGGATGTACAACAGGTCCTGGTGATTAAGTATAGAGAGGGAAATGCATTGACAGATGCTAGAAGAGTGATGGGAAGATGGATATAGTACTTTGAAGAGCTGAAGAATGTGGAAAATGAAAGAGAGGCGAGGGTAGAAGAGGCATCTATTGTTGATCAAAAAGTAGTGGAGATTAGTAAAAGTTAAGTGTGGAAGGCATTGAAGAGTGGAAAGGCAGTTGGTCCTGATGATATACCTATGGAGATGTGGAACTGTCTAGGAGGGGCAGCGATAGAGTTTCTGGCTAGATTATTCAACAGGATCTTGGAGAGGATCTTGGAGAAGATGCCTCAAGAATTGAGACAAAGTGTGATGGTGCCCATTTTTAAGAGTAAGGGTGATGTGCAGAATTGTGGCAACTGTAGAGGGATGAAGTTCATACAATGAAGTACAATGAATACATACAATGAAGTTATGGGAAAGAGCAGAAGTCAGCGTTTGTGAACAGCAGTATGGCTTCATGCCTAGATGCTACTACAGATACTTGTACTTGAAATCTGTGCTTTGAGAATGCTAATAGAGAAGTACTGAGAAGGCCAGAGGGAGTTGCATTGTGTTTTTGTAGACCTAGAAAAAGCATATGACAGGGTGCCAAGAGAGGAACTCTGGTATTGTATAAAGAAATCTGGAGTGTCAGAGAAGTATATTAGACTGGTGCAGGACATGTATGCTAGCTGTGAGACACTGGTACAGTGTGCTGTAGGAGTAACAGAGAAGTTCAAGGTGGAGGTAGGACTCCATCAGGGATAAGCTCTGAGCCTCTTCTTGTTTGCAGCGGTGATGGACAGGCTGACAGATGAGGTTAGACAGGAATCACCATGGATGTTTGCAGATGACATTGTGATCTGTAGTGAGAGCAGAGAACAGGTTGAGGAAACTATAGAGAGGTGGAGGTTTGCGCTACAAAGGAGAGGAATGAAGGTTTGTCGCAGCAAGACAGAGTATATCAACCTGGGAACCCGGGTGGAATAGTGAGGCTACAGGGGAGTTGAGATCAAGACAACGGAGGTTTTCAGGGACTTGGGGTCAACAGTCCAGAGCAGCGGAGGGTGTGGAAAAGAGGTGAAGAAACGGGTTCAAGTAGATTGGTATGGGTGGAGAAACGTGTCAGGGGTACAATGCAATAGAAGACTATCAGCCAGAATGAAATGAAAGATGTACAAGACAGTGGTGAAACCAGTGATGCTGTATAGTTTAGAACCAGTTACAATGACAAAAAGACAGGAGGCAGAGCTACAAGTCGCAGAGACGAAGATGTTCTCTTTGTGAGTGACTTGGATGGATAGGATCAGGAATGAGTATCAGAGAAATAGTGCATAAAGAAGTTTTGGAGAGAAGGTCAGAGAAACCAGACTGAGATGGTTGGGTCATGTATAGAGGATGGATAGTGAATATATTGGTAGACGGATGCTGAAATTGGAGGTGCGAGGCAGGAGGTCTCGAGGAAGACCAAGGAGAACATTTTTGGACATAGTGAGAGAGGATATGAAGGTAACTGTTGTGAGAGAGGAGGATGAAGAGAATAAGGTTAGGTTAAGAAGGTTGATTTGCTGTGGCAACCCCTGAAGGGAAAAGCCGAAAGGAGAAGAAGAAGAACTCTTCCACTCAGAAACTCCCCATTGGTCATTAGAACTGAAGAAGCCTCTCGGATGAGGGGCATAATGTCTTCAAGTGAAGAAATTCAAGTCCAGTTGCCAAGACAAGAAGATTTCAATAAGTGAGTCAGATTCAGTCTCTGTAAGAAAGAGTAACATAACTGTGCAGCCTCACAAGGAGCCATAAGCCTTTTAACAGGCATCGAAGGAAAATCGCCCTGCAGCACAGTCAAACAAAAACATGACCCAAAAACAAGCTGGCGTTCAGAAGACAATGTATTTTTAGGCTTGAGGGATTGATATGCATTTCAGGGAATCAGAAAAGAAAGACAGCTCATACACGTGTTTTTGTTTTGATACGGTCTATAGAACATTATGCGTTTTTGTTTTGTGAACATTTCTTGCCCCTAAAGTGAAGTCACAAGTGTGGAATAAAATCTGCTACTATCGAACATCATAATCCCTCCCTACTTTCTTTAATTTTTTTCCTCAATAGTTAAAACCTAAACCAGTGTCCAAATATTTAAACAACACAAACCAGAAAATGCTTGGAAAATGACATGCTAAAATGTAATTGCACTTTTTCCCATCATAGTCAGTAGAAATGGGTGAGGTTGGTTCAAGTCAATAGTGTAACCATTGGAAGTATTTACCTCTCTTATCAATCATTCATTCACTCACTCACTAATCACCACACCGTTGCACCACCATTCTTTTAATATTCAGATAGAAAAATAAAATGTGCAGTATCAACAGTCATCTCATGTCAGATACAAAAGATATTGTGCTTGGGTTTAGACCGCTTTGTTGGACGAGTGTTTGTGGCGGTTCAGTCCACATCTCCAGCACTGTTTTGAGTAAACACAGTCAATGCTAGAGAAGAAGGTGGTTAATTTATATCTATAATTGAATATGATTTTTCTTTCCGCAGACGTGGAACCCTTTTTGCGTGCTTGCTGGCCAAACGGTTCACGTCACCAGAATTGATACCCCTCCCTCCCTAACTCTTGCTCTAAACTGCAGAAATACGCTCTGATGCAGCAATCTTCACTTAAATTACTGCATAAATGACAAATTATGTGCCCGCAACAAAATCTAATCAGAGTTATGTTGCACAAAAAAAAAATTGAAGGGTTCATTGCTGTATTTCATAAACTTCCAAGCAACCTGGAAGTAATTGCCAACCACAGAGCAGCCATCTGATGAGCTACGATCCTGCTGCTTTCCTTTTTTTACTGCACAAATCCCCAAAATATTGGGAGAAAAAAAACAAAAACAAAACACAGAACAAGTTCCAAGGGACAAACCATGTGATTTCCTATGCTATGATTTCATTTTATGCATAAGAAAGAGACTGTATGTACCGTATTTCTGGACTATAAGTCGCTCCGGAGTATAAGTCACACCAGCCAAAAAATGCAGAATGAAGAAGAAAAAACATATATAAGTCGAACTGGACTGTAAGTTGCATTTTTGGGGGGAAATTAATGTGATAAAATCAGAGACCAAGAACAGCCATTCGCCTTGAAAGGCAAGTTGTAGTGCAATGTCTGAGCGGATGTGGCCAACGATGACGATTTGCTGGTTAAACCTTATTGGAACAATTACAACAATTACGCAGCAGCAGCCCCACTTAATATTCTCCGTCTAAGCGCTCTCTCTCTTCACACCCGCCCCTCGCTCCCTCTCATCCCAAAACACATTCACAGCCAGTAAGAAATCACAGAACTCTGAACATTCCTCTAAACAGTACAGCAGGGTCGTTGCAATAGTAATAACAATAGAATAGAGGCCGAATAGGTGTCTGGTATGTTAACGTAACACATTGACAGCTATTCAGGTACTATAGCATAAACAAAATAGCATAACAAGTATACCAAACTCTCCATCCCACTCCAAATCACTAAATCCGTTGAATTTTTCATCCTCTGTGTCACTTCTCAGTAACTGCCAATGGCGGTGCTCTGCTTTCTTTTCTGCGTGGCTGTTTTAGGGACATCATTGTCCGTGCTTTGATAGAGAGGTGGTTGCATCGCATGAAGCGGTAACGCCAAAAAGGTCCTCGCGTAAAGTCATTTATATTTATGTCCTTGGCAACTACCTGGGTGTGGAGACGGAACTGCACCACTGACAAGCTTCTCCAGCATGCTGTTCAAGCACCCATTTGTGAACTCGTTCCTCCAGCCGTGGCCATCTAGCTCTTAGCCAGCGATAAGCTTTTTTGTTTTCTTGATTGCCGTTAGAGTATCCTCCGTTTTTCGCCCGTCCCTCACTAGTTTCTCACCCATTCCAAACTTTCTTTCTGCTGCTCAATTAGCTTTTTCGCCTGCATATTTCACTACTTGCAGCTTGTAATCTGCAGAATATGATTTTCCTTTTGGGGGCATTTGTGTTCGGTCTTTTTCAGTTGTCTTTATAAGTTGACATTTATATTTAAGATATTCTGCTGTACAGGAGTAATAGGTGTAGCAGATACTAGAGCGCACTCTCACGGCTGTCAGTGTGAAAAGAACGAACATGTGAAATTACTGTGGATATTTTAATATATAAGTCACAGGACCAGCCAAACCATGAAAAAAGTGTAGCTTATAAAAAATACAGTACATATCACCAATCGGTGATAAATAGTCTGGTGTCCTGTCTTGAGCAGTTTTATCTAGGCTAGTGTTATAACACTGTCAAAAACTATTTTGTTATATTTAAATAGATTTTTTTTTTTATTATTATTTTGTGATGTGTTTGTTGTACATACCAGAATGTGCTGTCCTACCAGTAGATCATATACTGACGTTCCGGTCATACCATGTTGGCTGGCAAATGTGGCCGTCGGCCACTAGGCAAAATTTGGGGTACACCTGGCATATCTGCTGCAGAGGACATGGAAAATAAGAACATATTCTGGCTCACCCTGTTTCTCTCTGTATGATACAGTTGCAAACACCTACGCAAATAAGTATTTGTCTACCGACCAAGGTATTTGTGCGTGGGTGTATGTAACCCCTGAGTGCTCTTTCCTGTCAAAAAAACTGCTGTAACTGCCATTTAACCAGACTCAACAGATATCACCTCCTTTCTCTATTTTCCTATTCCTGGGCACTTCTGTTGCAATCTCTGCATTTTAAACACAAGTTCAATATTCAGTTTGGCTGTTTGTTTGATCTGAATTGTTCCTGAAGGAAATATCTGATTCTTTAAGTTATTCATCAGCTGCCTACAGTGGGCAAAATGGAAACAGAAAGCAGTGTGAGATCAAAATTTAATTTATTGCTCTCCCATACATTGATTCACAAATTGAAGGGCAGTTGGATGCAAGGAGAAAATGTGTTTTTTTTTTTCCAAATAATAGTAAATTTGAAGAAAGGGTGAGAAATCAAAACAATGCATCCTCTGTGGGATATTTCACTGTTATCAAATCCACCAAGACGTTTGATTCAATCAGCTGGTTTATTTGGTACATCCGTTAAGAGCTCATGCAGCTTTTTCGAGATCCCTGGTGAAGGCCTCCATAATTGAGCGTTCAAATTGTAGATGAACTTTTAGAAGCGGAATTTATTACCATTTCAGCAAAGAGACCTGATAGCAGGGAGCCAGTCTTCCCCCCCCCAGCCGCACACCCACTTTCGGCCCCAACGCACCACCCCCTGCCTTCTCTTTCTGAGTGAAGTGACTTGCTGCTCACGATATTTTCGGTCACTTAGCTTGGATGTGATGTTTTATGCATCGATTTGCATGGATATTTTCAATCGCTGAGTCAGCAAATCTGCAAAAACACTGCAGATGTGGCTCAGTTAGGTAGAATGGGCGTCCCTCCAATTGGAAGGGTGGGGCTACAATTACCAGCTCCTCCTGTCTGCATGTCGATGTGATCTTGGGCAAGACAATGAACCCCACGTTGCTCCCAAAGGCCAGGTTAGCACATTGCATGGCAGCTCTGCTAATATTAGTATGTGAGTGTGAATAGAGTCCATTCCAGCTTAAATAGACACCATCTACTATCTATCCAAATTCTACAATTTCTTCCTCCTCATTGAATAATGCATGATTAGTCTTACATGTGTGTAGTGTGTGTGTATGACTTGGAGTCCAAAAGTCCGCTTTTAATACATAAAGTACACATCAAACAGTTTCAGTCTCATTTACGGAGTTATTTATTCAAAAATGCTGATATTCAGAAGGCAAGGGTTCTAAATATTCAATTTTGTCCTATTTTGCTTGTCATCATCTTCTTTTCCTTTTGGCTTTTCCCTTCAAAGATCACCACACCAAATCAGCCTTCTCCATCTAACCCTATTTTCTGTGCCCTTCTCTCAAACCAACTAACTTTATATCCTCTTTGGTCGTCCCCTTAACCTGCCTTGCAGCTCCAATCCCAGCATTCGTCTACCATCATATTCACTATCCCTCCTCTGTACATGACCGAACCTTCTCAGTCTGGCTTCTCTGACCTTCTCTCCAAAACATCTAACATTTGCTGTCCCTCCGATAGGGACAACGCTCCTCTAACTCACATCCCACCAGCGGGGCATAGCCACTCACAACATTGAGCATCACACCCTCAATTTCCAGTTTCAGACTCATAAGTCTATCTGACATTCTTTTCACCACCAGAATATTCCTCCCAAACTCCTCCATCAAGATAACCCCTACTTCATTTCTCTTCCTGTCAGTACCATGATAGTAAAACTTAAAACCTGTTTCCAAGCTTCTAGCCTCACTACTTTTCCACCTTGTCTCCTGGACACATAGTATATCCAACTTCCTTCTCTGCGTCAACTATCTACCTTTTCCAGTCATCTGCCCAGTGTTCAAAGTTTCACTTTGAGTTCCAGACTCTTGCCTTTCTTCCTCTCTCTCTGCTTCTGAAAATGCTCTCCCCCTCTCCTTGTTTGACCCACAGTAGCCCATTTTCCACTGACACTCTGTATTTCCTAAGCTGCATTTCCTAGTTTGCTTGCCAAATATTGCCAAATTCATTCAGCTGGAGCTGAAGAGGGGACGTACAGGGATGGGTGTCACGAAAGCCCGAACCCCTCTGAGTCCTTTTGTTTGTTTCTGGTAAGAAAACAAAAAGGAAGCTCTTCATTAATCAGTGTCAGGGGTGCAAATCAGTGTTAAAAGCTGGGGTCGCTGTGAACCGTCTGTCTTCGATATTTCATCTTCTACTGGGTCAGGATCCTGTCAAGTTCAATGACCCCAGTCAAAAGTCAGGAATACACTCACAAATGTGACTTATGATAGATGTCCATGTGTGAACACATAATGAGGGTCATGGACACAAATCTATATTGTTATAAAGTTTAATCATGGAGATAGCGCTGTCAAAGCAACTGAATGGATATATTCAAAAAAATCATTATTATTTATTTCTATTTGCTCACAATTGGAATTGTCTAGTCATCCATTTTAACATGTCAAACCTCGTTTTAGTTTCTAAACCAAAAGCGTTATGTTCTGACAAAACAAGAGTATTTTGAAAATGATGCTGGCCTTGAAGAGAGTCCAAAGAGGGGGGGTATTTATTTTCAACAGTAGTGTCTTAATGAGGATGAAAACTTGCTTCTGAAAATCTAATATCTGCTAATAATGTTGATATAATTTTGATGGTGCACTGTTTTATAAATAATGAGAACACTGCCTGTTCTTGACAGCAGGACTATAACACACACACACGCACACGCACACACACACACACACTCACACACACACTTTTTCTGAAGGTCACTGTTTGTATGAAGCATTCATCCATTCATTCTATTTTCCAGATTGCAGTTGGAATTGCACTTACTAACAGTGGAGTGGTGACTGCCTTTATCCGACTCTCTCTTTCCTGCACTGCCCTTTTTCCATATCATGGTAAATTTGGGGGCCTGAATGAAGTTGAAGTGCAAATAAATTTTCCTGTGTGAAGAGAGGAAGTGACAGTAATAGGCGACAGCCAGCAGCTGCTCCTTGGCCTGTTTCGCTGGTGTATAAGCGTGTAGTCACACTCATCATCAGACTACAAACTGAGTTGAGCGAGGGGGTCACTTGTACCACACAGAGCTGTAAACCCAATTTTTATGATGACTTTCACCAGCCTGCTCCCTGTTTGTCACTCTATATCCGCTTAGCTCCACCATGACCTCTGATCTTGCTCATATTTGATGTTTGGAACAACTCTTTGAAAGTTAAATCCATCTGGAAACCATAAAGTTGAAAGTGGAGTCTGTATTATGTATGATTAGCACATAATAACACATTTTAACAGTCCTTTAGAGTAATCAGACTTAGAATTACCGGTTTTGAGTGTGTAAAAGCCAAACTATGACCCTACTGACTAGGCTGGTGTGACGTGATAGATTTCTGAAAAAAAAAGCCATCTACTGGTTTATGTGGCTATTGCCGTGTAAATGTATAGACCTTGATTTTTAGAGAGTTGACTGATGATGACGGAGTCAGAGGCGGAACTTCTGACAGGGCTGAAAACCCTGAACGAAAATGAACAGGCCTGATTGAAGAGACCGGGTTCAACTTGAGCTATAAGGTCGCGATTAAACCCGAAGGACAGACATAATGGTGCTCTTTCATTCAACACCTTGATTGCTTGTCTAGTCAGGTTGCAGTTAAGAGAGTGCCTCATCTAAGGCCTTCCTCTGGTCTGAGTGACGCATCGGGACCCTTCCCCAGAGAGCAGCGAGGACGTGGGGAAGAAAAATATCCAAGAAGAAAAACCAATCATTCTTGGAGTTTTTAAAAAGATACCCTTTTTAAAGGCAGCTTTTGAATTCAAGCATTTCCCTTGTACATTTCCCTTGAATAGTGTATTTACATTTTGAAAAATAAATTGCAATCAGCAAAGTATTAATGATTTTGTCTCACGACGATATGGTTCAGGACCTGATATTGTCGAAGAGGAGTGCACATCGGCGGGCACATGTCAAACGCAAACAGGTTTCTGACCTGTACTGCTCTAGGACACATAAAATATTGTTGCTTAAAAATCTCAAATCTTTTTGCCATAACTTTCTGACTTTTCAGATGCCTGCTGTCCCAAAGATTACAATGAAACAGTGATTACTAAAAAACAAGAAACAAAGAGAGCCAATTAATGTACTTTAACAGGTAAATCCAATGGAAAAGTTACTACAGCACTAACACGGGTCTGTGTTATACTGAATTTATTCCTCAAAAGACACATTACCCAACTGTTATACAATCAAGACAAAATAGAAACGCCTACAGCTGACTATCTCCAAAATTCAGTAACAAACATGGAAAGATTATCAATGGGTAACAGCCGCACAGAAAGGAGGAAAGACATTTGATTTTGGACTAAACACTACCTCGAAGATGATGTTGTCACTTCTTACATTTGCTGTAATCGAATTAGAAAACATTCAAAACATGCATTCTTATTTATTTGTCATTTTTTCCTTGCACATTTTCATGTAAGTCTACACAAAAGCTAGCAGCTAATCTCCAAACTATGACTACACGACAGGAGCAAGAAAGAAATATTAAAAATGATCTTTTGAAAGAGGATGTCTGACTTTTTTCTGTTATTTAAGGAAACATTTCTTTCATTAAAAATAGTATGTTGCAGTTACTTTATCCTACTCTTTTTGCATAGATTCTCATTATCCCTTTATGTAGTACGAGATGGACACAAAAGCTTTTGTATCGGCTTTTCCATCTGCCCTGCAGAGCAGAAGATATGGGGGTGCGAAGATTTACAGTTCCTATTGGATGGAGATTAAGAGCCCATTTTGAACTGAGTCAGCGAGCAAATGATATCGAAATCGCTTCTCCTCTTTGTGCTGTCAATAAAATGCCTCACATAGGGTTATGGGATGCCACATCAAAATGACAGAATAATTATGGAAAGGGTTATTTCAGTGGTTTAAGAAAAGGGACTCAGAATCAAGGCTTGCAGATGGACTCCATGTCCCATCCTGACATTTTGCACCACAGACAACTGAACGCCACAATTGTTTGAGAATTTGCAAAGTAGTACATAATAAATTCAACAGTCGATGTGCACGTCTTCATTCATTCTTTATCATCCATTCTCAAAAGGCTCAGACACAGAATTCAGTGATGTCTGGCAGTCTCCCGGTGACCCCCGTGCACCCTGTTAGACTAAACAACAATGCCAGGTCACCTTTTCATGGTCCAAGACAGATGGCTTGCTTCTCTCTACAGACTCCACCATGGCCAAGGTCACCTCCTCTGCTCTTGCTGCACCTGCACCCCAATACTCCCATCATCATGGGCTACACCTCAGAGACACCACTGTGCAAGCCCTTCCCCCATTCATCCCCTCATTTATACCGGCGGTGAAAATGAATCATTCAGATTCTGTCCCTGTGTTTCCATCAAACTGAGAACAACATGCAAACCTGTCAAAAATAATCATGACACACAAAAGTACCCAGATTACACATGATGTGTTATCCTGACTTTTTATTGATGCAGCTGTTACTGAGGAACTATCCTATGTTCACAACTAAAGACATGATGCAGGGCTGGAAAAGTCAACAAAAATTAAGAAGGCAATAAAAAATGGAGGACTTGGGTTTTGAATTTAAACAAATGACTACATCGCTGCAATGCCAATCAATTGGCACTTGCGTCATTCAAGAAATGCTCCCCAGCACAATGTCGGGAAGAGGGAATGGTATTGATGAGGGCCTGTGATCCATGAGACAGGCTACCTGTCACTGCCACAGTCGTCACTCCCACAGCCTTTCAATTCAGAAAAGCATCAGATCGATGTCCACAGACATGGTTCCTCCTCACCGCAAAACTAATTATCTGAGCATTTTATCCTGCCAAGTCTCCTCCATGCTTTGTTTATGTAGGGTGCAATTAGTGAAAGGGTCAATAAAATATGGGGGAGGAGTAAGGAAGGAACAACAGCAGAAGGTGAGAGACTCTCTGGGAAGCTGTTTGAGAGTCGACAGCGAACGGTCAACAAGGCAGGAGTGAATGTTTTGAGAACTGAGAAGTTTCATTATGGGCCGCTTTTGTGAGTTTTTACACGTCTGGTCCAAGTGAGATGTTAAAGCACTCTGGTTTTCGGCATAAATTTCAGGGAAATCTGACACTAGTGGATCTTTACATCCCTTCAGTACACACAATTAAGCCGCTGTGAATATTTATGATGGTTTAAAGACATCTCTGTCCGTCCCCAAGGTGTCACAAAGTGGCTGTAATCAGGATTCAGAGAAGGCTGGAGTGCTCTGTCAATAACCTGCTGCTAACCTCTACAGAGAGTCATGAAATTCACAGCTCCTTTCTGTTCCTAGAAGATGTGCATGAGTAGGCTACTGCAATTCACATGTATCACAGGAATTAAAACAAACACTGCACACCAGATGTGGCAAGACCAAAGTTTGATTGCCACAGTGAAAGACTATAAAGCAAGGGTCGTATGGCTCAGGGAGTTAGTAGAGTGGTTGTCCTTGGAACTGAACATTTGTGGTTCAATTCCTGGTTCCTCCTAGCCTGTCAAAGCTCCGTTGAGCCAGACACTGAACCTCTAACTGCTCCTCTGAAGTGATCAAATTTCGCTGATGTTGTGTTCTATGTACAACTGAATGTGACAATAAAGGCATTTCTTCTATGCTGCCTGACTTCCACAAAACATCAACATGCTGATATTTCTAAGGTTATGCTGCTGGACAACAGATTTTTCCCATGTCACTACAACGCCCTATCTCTGTGTTTGTAGAAGGAATGGTTCCTGAAGAGGCTTCAAATTATTTGAAGTCACAAATATTCCTCGTCTCTTAAAGTCAGGCTGTCAATGAGCAAGGAGGACATATGCCTCCACTAAAAAAAAGGCCTTAAGTGTCAAATTTCCATTCAATACTTTTGAGCTCAATCATTAAACTGCAGCAAAAGAATTGTATTTTATTTTAATCAATTTTTAACAGAAATTGGGATATAATGTTCCCCGTCCTCCACAATCAAGCCACGAAAAACCATCAAATATCTGATTCATTTTTTTGTTTAATCAAGCCTGTGGATGCTGCCATCAAATGGTAATGCAACACATGTAAGTGGGTGTTAGTCAGTCAAATATATAATGACACTGCAGAATTAAGAGGAGAGACAGGTCTGAATATGTTCGTCTGCTAATTCCAGGGTCCTGTTCACCTCTGATTGCCATGACACTGATTAATGTTGACACTCACTTTACAGTGTGGCACAGGTCATAGATTTCCGTGTTAACAATAGAGTAGTCAGCATTTAATTCTCCTGAAGAGAGTTGCCGAAGCTCAGGTCCCCAGCTTGTAAAGCCCTGTCACAATCCTTTGTGTGCTGTCTTATCTGTAATTGAATAATTGAATTAAAAACCTTGATTTCCCACAGCTAAGAGTTGATTTCCTCCTGGTATAATTATGCAGGTTTTATGAGTGCAGTGGTGTGTATGGCCACTGGCAGATGATCCATCTAGAGAGCATCGATCCCTGACCAGCACAGCAGAAAGAATACATTCACTCACTTTACATACATGCATAAATATATATATATATACACACACACACACACACACACACCTTCCATGAGCTGCCACCTTACCGTGATAGAGGGGTTTCCCAGTGATCCTGGGAACTTTGTTGTCGGGGGTCATTATGCCCCTGGAAGGGTCATCCAAAGCAAACAGGTCCCAGGTGAGGGACCAGACAAAGTGTGGCTCAGAAGGCCTCCCATGAAGAAGACAATCATTGGACCCAGTTTTCCCCTGCCCAGAGCCGTGTCACCGCGGCCCAAGCCCGGAGCCAGGCCCAGGGACAGGGTTCTGTGGCAAGCGCCTGGTGTCCAGGTCTTTATCCATGGGGCTTGGCTGGGCACAGACCAAAGGAATGACATGGGGGGGGTTTGGGTGTAGTGTGAGCCAGGCAGTAGCCGGAGCATGGGACCTTGGCTTTGGAACATGTATTGTCACCTCTCTGGCGGGGAAGGAGCCCGAGCTGGTGCACAAGGCTGAGTGCCTTGATGCACAGCGTGAGGCCTGGAACCTGGCCTCTCAACAGGAGCTGGACTCTTTTTTTGTTCTGGAGTTTCCCCCCGTGAGAGGCCCCGGGCAGGTGTGGGCATACGGATTGCCCCCCATCTTGGCGCCTGCACGTTGGGGTTCAACACGGTGGACGAGAGGGTAGCCTCTCACCGCCTTCGGGTGGGGGGAGGGGTTCTGACGATTGTTTGTGGCTATGCACCCAACAACAGTTCAGTTTAGCCACCCTTCTTGGGGTCCCTAGATGGGCTGCTGGAGAGTGCCCCTACCGGGGGACACCCTCCTTATAACGGGTAAGCAGGGTCTGCTGGGAAAGTCTAGCGGGGTTCCCTGTGATAAGGAGTTTCAACTCCCACCTCCAGCAGAACTACAACCACGCCCCAAGGGAGGCGGGGAGATTGATTCCAAATGGGCCATTTTCCCTGCTTCCATTGTCAAAGCTAGGATAGGAGCTGCAGCAGTAACACGGGCGGCATCTGTCGGCGTGGCAACCATTGAACCCTTCCGTTGGGCATCAAAGAGATTCTGATCCCCCATCCGGCGGGTCAGGAAGGGGGAACAGTGTTTCGTGAACACTGCGTACAGTGGGAGTGGGCCGCTGCTGACCTCAACTCAAGTCATTGTAGATCAGTGGCAGGAATACTTCCAGCTGTCACTTGAACGATTTGCAGTGTGAAGTGCACAAAGTGTGAAGCGCCCGGGATGAAGATCACCACCTTGTATGTTCTCACCCTCACCTATGGTCATGAGCTGTGGTTAGTGACCGAAAGAACGAGATAGCGGATGCAAGCAGCTGAAATACGTTTCCTCCGCAGGGTGGCCAGACTCTCCCTTAGGGATGAGGTAGGAAGTTCGGTCATCCGGGGGAAGCTCGGAGTAGAGGCGCTGCTCCTCCACAAAGGGAGGAGCCAGATGAGGTGGCTTGGGCACCTGGTCAGGATGCCTCCTGGATGCTTCTCGGGGGAGAGAATGCGGGCATGTCCATCTGAGAGGAGACCAAGGAGAAGACCCAGGACACAATGGAGTGACTATGTCTCCAGGCTCGCCTGGGAATCCCTTGGGGTCCCCGCAGAGGAGATGGACCAAGTGGCAGGGGTGAGGGAGGTCTAGGCCTCAGTGCTCCAGCTGCTACCCCTGCTATCTGACTCCAGACAAGCAGGGGAAGATGGATGGATGGCTATATATACACACACACACACACACACACACATATATATATATACACATATACATAGAGTATTAAGATACACACACACACGCAAGCCGGTTCCAAGCCCTGATAAATACAGAGGGTTGTGTCAGGTAGGACATCGGGCGTAAAACTTTTGCAAAACCAAACATGCTAATCAAACCTAATAACCAGATGATACCGCATCAGTCAAGGCCCGGGTTAACAATGACCGCCATTGGTATCGATGACCTACAGGAAACCAATGAAAACTGGGCTACTGTAGGTCAAAGAGGGGGAGGAGGAAGGTGTGTTCTGAAGCAGAGAGAGAAGAAATAAGGCAAGAGTCTGTGACTTTGAATATTGGTACCATGAAAGGAAATGGTAAAGAGTTGATTGACATGATGCAGAGAAGGAAAGATGCTGTGTGTCCTATGGACAAGGTGGAAAGGTAGTGAGGCAAGAAACTACTATCATGGTACTGATAGGAAGAGAAATTGAGCAGGAGTTATTTTGAAGGAGGAGTTTGTTAGGAATGTTCATGAGGTGAAAAGAATGTCAGATAGACGTATGAGTCTGAAACTGGAAATTGAAGGTATGATTTTTCCAGAAAAGGAACAGGAACAGGAACATAGGGAAACTTATTAGAGCGGAAGTAGGAGCACGCAGGTAGACTACATCTTGCATAGACGAGGTAATCTGAAAGAGATAAATGACAACAAGTAGTGGTAGTAGTGAGTGTAACCATACAGCAGGGATGGTGGTTTGAAGGATGACCAGTCACAAGGAAGATCAAGAGGACAAAGGCAGAACAGATGACAAAATGGTGGAAGCTGAAAAGGGAGAGGTGTTGTATGGTTTTCAGGGAGGAGTTGAGAAAGGCTCCTCCTTGTTGAGAAAGGCTCTGGGTGCTAAGGGAGAGCTTCAAGATTATTGGACAACTATAGCTAGTGTGATCAGGGAGGCAGGTAGGAGAGTACTTTGTGTGTCATCTGGAAGGAAAGTAGATAAGGAGAGTTGGTGGTGGAGGAAGTGCGGGAGAATATACAGAGAAAGTGGTTAGCAAAGAAGAAGTGGGACACTGAGGGGACTGAAGGGAACAGATCCGGGCGATTAAGGAGAGAGGGAAATGTATTGACGTTAGAGGAGTGATGGGAAGATGGAAAGAGTACTTTGAGGAGCTGATGAATGTGGAACATGAAAGACAGGAAAGGGTAGAAGAGGTGACTATTGTAGACCACAAAGTAGCAGAGATGAGTAAAAGTGAAGCGAGGAAGGCGGTGAAGAGAATGAAGAGTGAAAAGGCAGTTGGTCCTGATGATATACCTGTGGGGGTATGGAAGTGTCTAGGAGGGGCAGCAGTTGAGTTTCTGGCTAGATTATTCAACAGGATCTTAGAGAGTGAGAAGATGCCTGAAGAATGGAGAAGAAGTGTAATGGTGCAC
Source organism: Fistularia commersonii (assembly GCF_037954325.1). Taxonomy (NCBI): domain Eukaryota; kingdom Metazoa; phylum Chordata; class Actinopteri; order Syngnathiformes; family Fistulariidae; genus Fistularia; species Fistularia commersonii. Next base: position 14,945,329 of record NC_141284.1, on the reverse strand, counting down.
GTTTTTAGGTATGAGGTGGATATGCACAATTCCAGCAACTATAGAGGGCAAAAGTTGATGAGCCATACAATGACATTATGGGAAAGACTAGTGGACACTAGACTAAGAGTAGAAATAAGCATTTGTGAGCGGCAGTATAGCATCGTGTCTTGAAAGAGTACTACAGATGAAGTATTTGCTTTGAGAATGCTGATAGAGAAGTCCAAAGAAGGCCAGAGGGAGCTGCATTGTGTTTTTGTAGACCTAGAAAAAGCAAAAGACAAAGTGCCAAGAGAAGAGCTCTGGTATTGCATGAGGAAATCTGGAGTGGCAGAGAAGTATGTTAGACTGGTGCAGGACATGTATGCTAGCTGTGAGACAGTGGTGCGGTGTGCTGTAGGGGTAACAGAGAAGTTCAAGATGGACGTGGGACTCCATCAGGGATCAGCTCTGAGCCCCTTCTTGTTTGCAGTGTTGATCGACAGGCTGACAGATGAGGTTAGACAGGAATTGCTGTGGACCATGATGTTTGCAGATAACATTGTGATCTGTAGTGAGAGCAGAGAACAGGTTGAGGAAACTATAGAGAGGTGGAGGTATGCGCTAGAAAGGAGAGGAATGAAGGTTTGTCGCAGCTAGACAGAGTATATTTGTGTGAATGAGAGGAACGGTGGGGCAACAGGGAGTGGGGATCAAGACGTTGGAGGATTTCAACAGTCAACAGTCCAGAGCAACGGAGGGTGTGGAAAAGAGTTGAAGAGACGGCTTCAAGCAGGTTGGAATGGGAGGAGGAAAGTGTCGGGGATATCAAGCAATAGAATACTATCAGCGACAATAAAAGGAAAGGTGTACAAGACAGTGGCGACACCAGTGATGCTATATGGCCTAGAAACAGTTACAATGATGAAAAGACAGGAAGCAGAGCTAGAGGTCATAGTAATGAAGTTGCTATGGTTCTCTTTGGGAGTGACTAGGATGGATAGGCTCAGGAATGAGTCTATGAGAGGACCAGCACTTTAAATGTTTTGGAGAGAAGGTCAGAAAAGCCAGACTGAGATGGTTTGGTCATGTACAAAGGAGGGATATTGAATATACTGGTAGACGGATGCTGGAATTGGAGCTGCCAGGCAAGCGGTTTCCAGGAAGACCAAAGAGAAGATTTATGGATGTAGTGAGAGAGGATATGACGGTAGGTGGTGTGAGAGAGGACGATACAGAGAATAGGGTTAGATGGAGTTGGTTGATTCGCTGTGGCGACCCCTGAAGGGAAAAGCTGAAAGGGAAAGAAGATATCTACTTTAAATATTGTTACAAATTAAATAGCAAAATAAATTTTCCCCATAATCTTCAAGTCATCAGGTGTACTGTACTGAAGAATATTAGTGTGTTAATCGGACATAGTGGTAAATGCTCACCACTTATATAGCATTTTCACATCTTGCAGTTTCAAAGCTCTACACTAGAAAGTATTCACACACATGTACACGCAAACATACACACCGATGGTTGCAAAGCTGCCATGCAAGGCTCTAACAAGGCCATTGGGAGCAACTTGGGGTTCAGTGTCTTTCCCAAGGACTGTTCAACATACAGATTGTAGCCACAGCCACTTCAATGGAGAAAAAAAATCAGGGCAGAGACAGAAGAAATGAGCAACACAGTTTAAAAAAACATAGTGAAATGAAAATGTAGTTGTTTTGGGGTAAATAGGGAACATTCAGAAGGGCCAACCTGCCGTGTCTGATAATCCTTTCGTTTTTCTCCCAGCATGTCACAAACCTGTCTTTTATTCAAAATTGCAAACTTAGTCTAATTTCTCTTTTGCTGTTTTGGTTTTTTCCCTTCCAGACTGAAGAAATGGTCGTATCCTGGGCGACTTCACCCTAAAGGTGCACAGATGACTAGAAAGGCATTTCTGTTTGGCATCACACCCTGAAGGTGTACTGCTGAGAGAAGGAGCACTGGCGCCTTTTAATTAATGCCGACGTTGGAGGCTCCCGCATGTGACCAAAGCTTCCAGACAATTGAAAATGAGTTGTGAAAAACACTAATGTTTTCTTTCTCCTCTCACAATAGCACCCTTTCTGTAAACACCCCCCCCCCCCCGCAATTTCTCAACATGTCTGCAGTTTCTTAGACTTACAGACCACAACACCAGCCCTTGACTTATCACCAAACAGCAGAAAATACAAAGTTCCTGCCTCAAACACAACCTTGGAACGCTGCCATATTTAATCCTGAGTGTTCTGCGTCATATGGGTGTGTGACAAACTAAATTCCTGGCTGTGACATATTGGGTATGTTCATTCAGACCCAAGTGTGTAAATTCATGTTTTGATAGTGAATAGACAATCAATTTTCTGTATTTTTTTTTTGGCCCCTGCGCGACAAAACAATCCTCCCAACCCCCAATCCCATTTGTTCAACCCTCTACCAGCCCTTTTGACAGCAAAACACTCAGCACTCATTTATAGGTTATTGTATGGCGATGCTGGTTGTGTATCTTTGATGGAGAACAGATTTTCTGCAGAACACTGACTGTAAACTTCTCAGAAACAATGAATCAGATATGTACAGTATGTATGTCCAGTCAGTTCCTTATTCTTTCCTTTCTTTTCTGTAGATTAAACGCATTAAATTAAAGATGTCATTAAATGAGAAACTTCCACACTATCCATATTTGATTGTTGAAGCAAAAATAATATATCGTGGTTCTCTAAACAGGGTGTCTTGAAAGAACAGGAAATGCTATGCTAAAAATATGGCCTTGCCTGAGTGCATAGAGGAATAACAAGTGGCCACACACTAAGGATATATTTAGAAAAAAAATGCACTGGCCGGAATAAAATTCACTTGTTTGTTTTAAATAATGTTTATTTTCCAAATTGGAGATCAATGCTCTGTGATTCTTTCCCGGACAAATAAATTGGTTACTGTCGAGATCATCGTACAGTTAGTTTCAGAACAAAAGCAAAACATTTGCCAACTCAAAAGGTTTACTGACACCCTCCGTAAGACACAGGAACATGCTCCTCCCCTCATCTTAGAGGAAGATGCTCTTTGTTCTGAACTCAGTGGTGAGAATCTTTGACAGCATCAAAGAGCTGCAGAGTCTTCCTCCCAACAGTGTGTTAATGAGAGACGACCGTCCTGCTTCATTAAGAGGATAAACTGATATTGTGCATTCAGCTCCAGAACGTCTGCCTTTGGGAGCTCAGCTCGCAAAAGATCAGGTCTGTCACTGATGAGTGAACAGGTTAATGCACTCCTCTGATTACTTTAGATCTTTGGAAGGGAAAGGGAAAAAAAAATGGTTTCTTTTGTGAAGTCTTGAGAACAGACAGAACAGATATGACATGTAAAAAAAAAAAAATGACTCCATTTCATGCATGTACTCCAAAGGTAAGCTTGGATTGTTTATCATTGCATTTAGACTGATTCAATCAGAACGTGATTGGGGGATGTTACAGTATATGTCATAGAACATCAAATATTACGGAACCAAGTGAGTGTAGGTGAGATCAATGTGAGAGTAAGTTGGCCCTGTATTTTATTTCTCAACAGAAGGACAGCGGTAGGAGGAAATCTTGAGCTCAGCCCTGCATCACAACATCCTGCTTCCATATTTACAGCCCGGCCACCCGGCACTGATGCTGCTATGGATTATCCAGTAAAATCGGTCCGTAATTTATTGGGGCTTACAGGTGGATTAATTGGTTGACCTTTTTGGCCGTGTCTGCGAGACAGAGTGTAAGTCTTTCAGGCCAAGGAAGGGGAAAAAAAACTGGCAGTATTAATTTAGTCATTTCTACAAATCATGAAACATGACATATCTAAAATGGCTACTTTGGATCAAACTTACTGAACCGTGATTCCTGCTGTTAATACTTTCTGCAGTATCAATTAGCGACAACAGATCAAATTCCTTTCATTTGATATACAAACCTCCCCCATCCTCTCCTCTTCTAAATGGGTATGAATGATTCAAGTGTCTTCCCTCCTCCCATCTCGGTGTAATTATTTTAGTTGCATTAGGTCCATTAAAATTACCAATGTTTTATGGTAATTCCTTTTGAAAAAAAAAAACACTGTTGCTGAGGGAGATAATTATCTCGCTTATTCCAAATCGCCTACCCAAGCTACAGCGGGTAAAACATCCCATTTGCTCTGGGCTGTTCCTACCCACAAGTGGAAATAATTGAAATGTGGCAGATGTTTAATTATTGCTATTTTAAATACAGTATATCACAATGATAATGATTTTCTTTTACATCACCAAGCTTGATGGGTACATATTTCAGTGACAAAATTCCCAATTATCTTTTTTTTAAAATGTTGAGCACATAAATTGGTTTTTCAAGTTCATCATTCATCATACTAAGGAAAATTCTGAATTAGTGTCAAGCTCACAGCAAAAGCAGTGAGAAGATGTCACACATAAAACAATGCAATGTGGGGAGGAATTCAAATCCAATTGTTATAGAAGTAGCAAAAATGTATATGTTGTGTGATGATGCATGGTTTGTGCAATACCAAAGCAGTACGATGGCTCAGTGGCCGATTCTTTAAAAACTTTCCGTGATGGCACCCAAAGGAAAAATACATGCCTGATACAGTTTGGAACTCTCTAAATAACAAGGTTAGGCGCAAGTGCACTGGTCTCAAAGGACATTATCTATTATTCATCTGAAGAGCCCATGAATTAAGAATGAGATAATCTCACCATATATGTTTTACATCATAGAAAGGAAGAATACTGTTATTGCAAATATGTGCGTAATATTTTCCATTGTTCTATTATATTTAATTTCTTATCACAGGCCATGTGGGTTACTTGAATCCTACACGACTGCTGCCATAGAAATTCATCAAAGTGTTGAACGCCGCACTGGTAGTCTTGCACCAAGACGTTCCCCATTTCCATGCCTGTATCTGTGAACAACTTCACCCTTCTGTTGAGCTGCTTTCGGGAGATCGTTCTAAGCAAATACTGTGTCGTCTCATTCTGCTGACACCATCAACAGGAATGACAGGGTTTAAGAGAAAAGCAGTGTAAGGGGTGGGTGGGTGAAAGCAGCTACAGTCTTATTTTGTTTACCTGTGGTCCCCAATATACAAAATTTCAGTTATTTCCCTCGGATATCCAACAGTTTCACAATGTAATACCTCAGGTCACGAATAAACCATTCTCCTCTTCATATTAATTAGGACTAAAAGACCCCACAGAGGTGTCCATCTGTCTGTGCCGGTGAGGGCAGATGTCTACCTCTCACCCTCTGAGCCTCTCTCCTCTGAAGCAGGTCTTTTAATTAATACATTGTCCACAGACCGGACCATGTGTGCACCATCCACTCTTTCCATTAGAGGAGCTGGTGCAGCCCGGTATTGAGCCAGGCGATGCTCATGGCCTGCTGGGACTGAGACGTGATCAGAGCAGACATGATGCTGATACTTCACCATTGGATGAAATGAGGTCGTGGAGTAAAGGCCGCGATACAGCTGTCCCACCCTTGAATAAAAGAAGCCCTCCAATCAAACTGTAGGACACCCTCTGATGTTGATTTTGAGTCTGAATGAGCGATTGAAGACGATTGTGAAATGTGATATGCGCAACCGTATGTGAAAGGTTACTGTTAAGGGGAGGGTGGGATTCAGAAGTTGAACCCAAACAAACAACCGGAACAAAACCACAAACATAGGCAACAAGGTGCCACAGTCTGCATTGCATTTTCATTTTTTTTTTTCTATAAAGAGCTTCAGTCTGTGAGTTTGTGTTTCTAAAAGTCAACACATTTCCAACTTGACATTTCCTCTATCAATGTGACTCCGAACAAGAAACCCAGCCAGAGGGAGTCTTGGTCAGCCAGCCCACTCCACCATGTCCACTGTTCATTACTGTCAAGCATCAAGACATGAGACTGCAGTATCTCGTTGAAAAAGCAGTTAGCAGTTGTATGCCTGGAAGAAGGACCAACGATCAGCCAAAAGTATTACTGGAAAAAACAAGGTTGAGGTTTTCAGACGCCAAAGTTTCAAGCCTTGAGCTTTGCAAATCTTACAAACGAATTATTTTCTTTATACAACATGAATTGGGGTGCTTTCACGTAGGCCAAAGCAAGTATACCCACATTAATGACAGTTTTAATAGAATTAATGGCTTGGAATTTCCAGCCGACAAGTTAAAATCAAACGCAGCACTAAGCTTTTGTGCTGCATGAAGAACATCCTGCTCTACAGGAAGGGTCAGAGCAGAATGTTTTTCCTGAGGAGACCGAGGTCGTTTGGCGTCTGAAGCGGGCTCTTTAGGACCTTCTACCGGTTTATAGTAGCCAGCGCACTCTTTTTCGCCTTAGTGTGCTGGTGGGGTAGTGCCAGGACTTGTGAGCCAACAGGCTCAACAAGATAGTGAGGAAAGTCCATTTGTGGTGGGACTGAACCTGGACCATCTTCAATCGGTGGCAGTGGGGAGGGAGAAGGACAAACTGGGAGCTATCCTGGCCAGTCCTTCCCAGCCCCTGCAATTCGAGCTGGGGCTGATGGGCAGCGCCAACAGATCATCGCAGAACTGAACGCTTTAGATGCTCCTTTGTGCCCACGGCCATCAGACTGTGCAACGGCAGTCTGGAAGGCACGCAACTCTGATCGGCCTGAGGTGCATCTGTGCTGCTACCACAACCTCACTACCTCCCCTTATTCACATGTCACGCCCTATCTCTGCTGTCTTTGTTATCCTTGTTGGTCCTTGCCTGCAAGTATCCTGCCTATTTTTGTTTATTCATGTTTTTTCTTGTCATTGCTATTGTCACTCTGTTTATATTGTCGTTTAGTTTTGGTTGTCTATTTTTTACCCTTACTGTTCCATTCTGTTGTCCATTCTTATCCCTGGTGCTGTTGCTGTTGTTGTTCCCCCTGCTGTCTATTTATTCGTGGATGTCTTTGCTATCTTCTGTCTTCTAACTGTCTCTCACATTTATTTTTGACATCATAACTGTTATGCTGCTGTGACAAAAGAATTGCCCCTATGAGGATCGATAAGGTTTATCATATTTCATCTTTGTCAAGCGATTCGTTGAAACAGAGGTAGTGATAACAGAAAGCGCCACCACTGCTTATACTGCTATTGAAGTGATTGAAAGTGAAATTTACAAAGAAATCCAAAAAGCATTTATCCACATGGATTGTGGCTTTTTGTAGTCTCTCTGCCACATTAGATTTAGCAAAAAAAAAAAGAAAACTAGAATCAGCAACCTACTTTGATCCTGAGCAGAACCAAATGGAGGAAGTAATCACTGAAACACAAATTAAGATTCACGCCTAGCCTAACCTGACCTCATTGCTCATAAATATTACAATCATTATTCCTTATTCATTCATACCGCAGGGAGGGGACTGGAACCTATTCCAGCTGTCATTGGGCGAGAGGCGAGGTTCATCTTGGACTGGTTGCCAGTCAATGACAGAACTATTATTCCTAAAAGACTAATTTTTTACATGACATTATTGTACAATACTTTGAAACCAGCACCATCATATTCCATCACTTTACACTTTACATAATAGCCCTTTGGACAAAAATCTATAGCACTTGTCAAATAACATTTTTCCCTACTTTCAAGTCTTTTCTCATGATTGTTCGGTTGTAATTGGTTATTCAATTATATAAAAAGCAGGCTTGTTGCGATTTTAAACTGGTAGTTTGAACCTTCTGTTAAATTCAAACTAAAAATAAGTATAATATTCTGCATTAAAAGTAGCAGGAGGAGATCATCCTAAGTAGCAACTGATATAGCTTAGGCTGCATAGGACCTCTATTCTACCCAAAAATAGGAACCGTGCTTGATCATAAATGCAGAGTAAACGTAGAAGTTAAAACTCCTTGACATTTCTGTTGAACTTGTCGGTCCACAATCAAATCACATTAACCAGATATTTCTATCATATCTCAGCACGAGCACGACCAACATGTGTATCAATGAAATCTATTTTATCTTGAACATACGGGTGAAAACGGTGACAAGATCAAACTATTAACAGAAAAAAAAGAAAACATTGTGCAGTGTAACTAGTAAACATCCTGACAAGTTCTAAAACAAACCTGACAGAAAATGGCATTTATCCTGCCAACATTTAAGAGATGAAAAGTAAGAAGTGACATTTGCATAAAACTGCTCAGATGCAAATTAACTGATGGCCCAGGCATGTGTTACAGTCAAAATGCTCGCGGACCAGATCTGAATGCAGGTTTCTTTCCCCTGAGAATACAATTACCAACCAATTTACACCATCTCATCTCCGTACACTGCATTTGTCTTTAGCGACGTGCGCTTGCTTGGAAATGGAGCGTGGAAATGGTCTCTGTTTATGAACACGATCAAAAAAAAAAAACAAAAAAAAAAACTTGTCTGCCATATGCTAAGCTCGACAATGCTAAGGTTGCCAATCAGACTCATTTCAAATTAAGAGATAATTCATCCCGCCTGTCCCTGTTTGATTCAGGCTTTCCCTCTAAGTCCACTCAGCTTTGAAAGATTATCGCTAACCCACCTTGCTTTCTGACTGGAATAGTTGCAGAACTCCAGTACCTTTGGGGTTGTCAAGATGCGTCTGATCCGCACCTGTTCGGCTGTTAACCAGTCAGCACAATGGACTCTCACTAATGCCCCTTCTGATGAGTGATGGAGGGGCAAAGTCAAAACTCCCCAAATAGCAATATGTCGGTGAACACCATTTAATGATGGCTGATTAATATTCAGAGATCTGAAGCCCAGCCCAGGCAGGAAATCCCCATCAGCCATTTTACAAAGGATAGCAAGTAATTATGATGCCTTTAAAGTGAGATTTAATGCCCAGTGTTTTCCGCTGCCCCGAGCCTTTAATTAACTAAACGACGGCAACCTTCTCTCCGCGGTGAATTCTGCGACGTGGATGGAGGATTTACACACACAGATGTAAGAAAAATAGTTTTAAAATAAATGGATTCTGGAAACACCTTGCAGTCTTTGGGTTTGACTTGCAAATGAACCTTATATTTTCTTTTGGCTAAAGGCTTTACAAATGTCTTGCAGGTGTAGATAGAGGACACATTCAAAACAACGATTTAATAATTAAGTCCCTCCACTTCTCTCTGATCCAGATTACTGCATTTGAGTTAGCAGTGGAATGCAACCAAGTTATGAAATACATTTTTTTAAATCCACACGGTGCCTTAAGTTGAGGAATATTTGTATTGCTCCAAAAGCATATTATATCAATCTCTATATTGGCCTGCATCACCGATGTTTCCTTTGGGCAAACAACTATCGAGGGCTTCGGAGCTACATGTCTCCAATTTCATCCTGTTTCTGTGATGCAGTCACAAATAAATGGCGAAGAAATAAAGGATAGAGAATGTGAGAAAAATCAGTGTTCTTACTGGGCGCAATTTGAATCTCACCGCTTCTACATTTAAGTCATCTGTAGTCCCAAATTTTCCCACAACAATGCAGCGATCATATTTCTGTGTCAAGTGTGGGAGCATGTGGCCAGTTGCTGGTGGAGAAGCATCCCTTGACTTTATTATGATGGACATTTGAAGGTTAATTCAATCAAACCAAACGAAAACAGTAGCCATTGTTCTGCCTTTATCTGCAGAGTCACGCCCGAGTATGCGGAGTTACTGCACCAGCAATGAAACTCTTCCCTTGTACTAACTGTTGTCGGTTTAGGGTGATTTTTAAGGAAAAAAATTAAAAGAATTGAGAGGATAATTGTCCAGCCGTTTTGGACAATTACAGCCTGACTTAATTTGCCTCTGGACTTTGAGGAAGTTGCAAGGCTCCTGCTTTAAATTAATGTTATGCTGTGACAACAACCTCAAATAATGATTTGAAATGTGTAGGCATATGTAAATTCACATGGAGACATGTTTTATTTATCTTAGTTCCTTAATTTTCTTTATAATTTTTTTTTTTTTTTTTTACTATACCGTGCTAATCCTTTGTGGGAAATAATTTCTCTGCATTTAACCCATCATTGATGAAAAATGAGCAGTTGGCAGCTACTTACAAGGGAAGCGTTTTTTAGGGGTTCGGTGACTTGCTCAACAACATTTCAACAGGCTTGGAGGAACAAGGGAATCAAACCAGGAACATTCTGTTCCAAGGATGACTAACCCCGCGATCAGAGCCGCACCGCCCCCTTCTTTTTGCAGTTCAGGGCAGATCAGCTGCTGTCACATCTGTCCATAGCTTGCTGACCATTGTCATTTTTCCTATCTGGAAGATACAGGGTTGCGGTGCGCACATTTGCGACTTTCAGAAATTGCCATCTCCCAACCGAATTGACATTCAACAACACAGACTCCACGCAATGATTGGATCCTTTTTTTCCCCCCTCCTCACCCCCCCTTGGGCTCACTGAGAGACGGTGCGAGACTGGGGCTGCAACAGCCCTGCTGTCAGACTGCCACTGCAGCATCTCTCTCCCACACCAAGCCCATGGGGTGAAGCTGACAACACATGATCCTCAGAGCCAGACAGCCCCAACACAGTAAGAAAGCCTTCAGCTAGTGCTGACATATTCCAGGACCCATTTTAACAGATGGGGTTTTTACAGGTACTGTTTGGCGTAAAATACCCTGCTTGAGGGTACAGCATCTGGTCCATCACAAATTGGATAGTGCAACCCACATCCCCCCTTCGTCTCACATCTTCAACCCCTATCACTCTGAGCTCTCTTTGCCTTTCTCCTTCTCCATTATGTCGTAGATAGGTACTGTCCGTAGCGCACGCACACACACAGGGTGTGAGTAAAATGAAAAGAAGCTCTGCCATGGAGAATACACAGCACAGGCAAAGCATTGTTGTGTGGATTCATTTCCATGTTTCAATTCATCCTTTCTCCTAATATAACACTGAGCACTGTGAGCACTGCATCAAAAGATACAATTTAGTCCCTTAAATCTCATTCTTGCAGCAACTTGAGCCTTGTGGATCACTCCAAGCCCCCATCACTCACGCTGTGCTCAATAACCTTGGACTCATATTTCTCTGGCAGTGATTTAATGACTTGCAAAATTACATTGCGGTTGGTTGAGCCTGTGTTGATGTTGATATCTCTACTCTTTACTGTCCCGTGTCCTGTCAGTCTACTCCTGTTATTTATCATGACTTACGCCATGACACATGAGCAATGTCCTATCGGCCATTCATCTCCTTGTTAAATAATACGTGCCAGGCTGGGCCCAGTTCAGAGGAGCAAGGTGAACTATGAGGTTTTGAAAACTGCAGTGCTTGAATTACAACCATCTAGCAGCTTCCATGAAGTTGTGCCACCAAGCATCATTCTAAGGTCTGACAGGCTATAAAAAGAAATTTACGCATGGAAGGCAGCAACTGTGGATAGATTAGTGAACTGCTTAACCTTGCTATTGGCAAGTTATAGGTTTTTCCGTTCCAAAATATTAAAGAAAAAAAATCCCCATTTGGCCAAAACCAATTCAAAGAGATGTGTAGGTTCATATAACAGCACCAAACAAAATTACCATCTTAAAGAAATCCAATTCCAGAGAAACAAGTACTTATCTCAGGACAAATGCCTTTTCATGCACTTTGTTTTGTGGGTTTCACAGAGAGCCTTTAATTGTCTGGATATTAACAAAAGCAAAGAGAAGAGTCTCAGCCAATGTATTTAAAGGTAGTCTGAGGTAGTTCTGAATTATTAAAATTCTACATTTGTATTGGTAAAGCTTAAATGATCATCTAGCAGTAATATCTCTTGTTGTCTATAGCATGCATTTATGATTTATATGAGTGTCAACAAGTGGCATTACAAAGTAATAATTCAGGATTTACACTGAAATATGAGTGCAGTTCATGACAACTGTGATTACATAAACTCAAAGTCACTGCATGGTAATGCGCAGGTTACTGAAAAATTTACACATCTGGAATACGTAAAAATTCTTGTTACTCTAATGCCCCAATTCAATGTAGTCAGTTATTCCAGAAGCTTTTCTTCTAACTGACATCTTTAGCAATTATATTTACCAGCACTAATCATAATTCACTCCTTGCCACCCCTACATGATAATTGCCACATAGTGCATACAGTTGGCAATTAATTCACTCTAAATGTTGCGGCAGCTAAAACACACGAACGCATAGTACAAATCACACAAACACTGCATGCAATATTGAACAGTTAGTAACGAGGACTGAGTATTTTAGTGATCCCAGCTCAATAGACAGATGCATCACTCTTCTGTCTACATATGTTGTGTGCGTCAGTGTGAGGAACATTCGAGAAATTCAGTCTTGCGAGGACTTATGTACAAGGCACCCGATGGCCACTGAAATTAAAACAACGGTGGAAAATGTTCATTTATTCCTTTGTCACATGATATGACAGCTCCCACAATTAGATTAACACTGATATGACGGCAAGACAATCATGGCAGACAAATGGCCTGTAATTCAATCACTGGTCCAGGACATGTCAGGTCAGACAGGCTATTGACTCTGACAAGCTGCGTGAGGTGCTGGCAGACTTCTATTGACCTGGAGCACGCAAATTGCTGATGCATCATTGTGTAAATTGGGAAGAGGTGCGTCCCCCTCTCCTCTGACCAGTGGCTTGGGAGAGGGGTGACAAAAATAGGAAATAAATAGAGGGAGGTCTTCAAGGCTCTGATGTTGCCATAAAAACACTGCAGCTCCAGAAATAAAAAGCCAGACTGATATTCAATTATAAATCCCTGGCTATGCAATTAGAAGAAACTGTTAACGTACAGAACGTTTATTTTTCCGTGTTTGTGAATACCTGACAACCAGCATTTTTCTCCCCTGAATACGTTTTTTGTTTTTTTTTTTAATGAAGGATTCGGTAATTTGATCATGACCATCTACATCCTGCAACCCCCCCAGCTTTCACTTCCACCACAGCTTGCCTGCACACAGAGACACACCAAATCCAGATGCCATTCCGTAAATAATTAAAGTCCAGCTGAGATGAACTTTTGATTTAATTGATCTGGACAATCTTGGTGAATAAAAACTGATGGGCCCCAGCCTTTGGATTCACATCCAAAGAGCGAGAGAATTAGCGCGTTCAGACGATTTATTGAACAAATTACGAAAAGGAAGCCAAAACAGGCGCCTTACCCCAGCATGAATGATACTATCACTAAACAAAAAACACAAATTTGTGTTCAGGCAATTACTCTTCAGGCCCAATGAGGAGCAGCATAAAAATATTGATAAACCCATATCTTGTGACTGTGGTGATAAAACAAAGCTGTGCCACATCAGTTCTTGACTGCATGAAGTTGGTGTTGCAAGCTTGAGGCGATGGACTGTCTACCACCTCATTATTATCACGCTTATTATTATTCCACCATCTAGTGCATGTGGAATTACAAGGACATTATGCACACAAATATGGGTAGACATGAGCACACACAAAGAATATAGAGGTAGTCTGGGGTGGGGAAGCAGGCAGGCAAGGGTAAGGGGAATAAAAAAAGAAGCTGCTGCCTGTGTAAATTGGCTGATGCTCCCTCCCCTTTGCCAGATTAACTCCACAGGGCAAGGAAGCAAAAAAGGGAGTGAGAGTGTTGAGTGGGGGGCTGGGTTCAGTCCTTTCATCAAAGGGCCTCCCCCCCCCCCCCCCCCCATCTCTATCTTTCCCAGTGTGAGGGCGTGCCAGTTCTAGAGTGGGCAACCCATTTTGGGATGCTGTGTCAAAAAGTAAAAGCCACATCACCGGCCTTTAGTATCACACCTTATGAGATGTAAGTTTTTAAAACCATCCAAAGCAGCCTTTCCTGAGTATACCCTCCAAATTATATTACAGACAATAAAAACAGCCTCCAAAGATATAAGGGGAGTCAAAACACGCACACACACACAAAAAGCAGAAAGGGACATGACTGGAATATCAATTACAGCGTTGCTTCTTATTCTAATGCGTCGTGTGTTGGGCCGTACCATGTTCAGGCCCTTTTGGCCAGAACGTTTACACCTTTCTTGCCTGGCCCGAGGCCATGAGGCCAACCTCCAGTCCTGAGAGACAGGTCTGGTGACAGTCTCCGATCCTCCATTGTGAGGCTGTCACATCCTTCTGAACAATTCCTAGTTTGCTCCGGTCTCCCCTTCTCCCCTGAGTGGGTGTAATTACATTAAGGAGTCAATCCAAGCTCACCCCTCCTCTATCAGGACCTCCATCCAATTGCATATCTTTGCATTAGTCCTCCCATAATCCTGACCTCGGGCAATAATAATGACCTGTGAACAAGGAGCCAGTGTCAGAGTACTCTAAAGAACCACAATCCTTCCTTCTAGTAAATCTTGAAAGTACTGCATCGTTACCAACAAATTGTTTCAGCTTAAAATCTGAACGTGTGATCTGAGATTATTGAATGAGACATCAGACTCGAAGCAAAGCTGTGACATTTGAAGATTCAAGTTATGTTCAGTGAGCAATGTTGAATTCTCAATCTTCCTTCGAAAGTTTGTAATCATGTTTTGTTTTGCTCTTTTGGATTTCTTTTTGAGTAAAGTATTACGTATTCAATAACAAAGGGTCAAAGGTGCCTTTTAATGTGGTTTGGGGATATGAACTCAGTGTGATAATCCCTTTAGCACCCAACCAGTAGGTGTAATTACATCACTTGCTTGATATCAGCGTAATCTGATTTCATACATACCATAAAGTGGAAGCAAATTGTTTCATGTTTGGTTAACTTGGTTACAGGTCATCATTTTCTGCAAATTTGCACGGATTCCACTGGCTCTAAATGGATGATTTGTAGGTGTGTCCTTGAGGAAATCAAAACTCAGTAAGACATGGCGCCAAAGTGACAAAAAATTGTTTTAATCAAAATAACACAAGTGCTGTAATTGTTCAACTAAATTACATCCATCCATCCATCCTCCACTTATCCTGCACTCAGGGTCACAGGGGATGCCGGAGCCTATCCCAGGTGTCATCGGGCGAGAGGCGAGGTACACCCTGGGCTGGTCACCAGTCGATCGCACGGCCACATTTATAGACAAAATAATCATTCACTCACTCATTCATTCGGGGCAATTTTCCCACTTTTTTTCCCAGTTAACCTGCAGTGGGAGGAAACCAGAGAACCCAGAGGAAACCCACGCAGACACAGAGAGACCATGCAAAATCCACACGGAAAGGTAGTCAGAATCGAACCTGGGTCCCGACCACTGCGCCACCTCGCTGCCCTAAATTACAATGTAAGAAAATTAAATGAATACATTCTGTAGGAGAAATTCATTGGCCATGCCAAAATTTTAAATCCAAAGCCAGGCAAGCTATATAGTATAAAAACATATAAAAACAGAGCTTAAACTTACAGAACAAGTGAATTCTAACTAGCACCAAAACATGCACAGAGCTTTAACTCATCTATCATTACATTACTATTAGTAGATACATTTTCATTAATTGCAAAGGGAGGGAACAAAAAACAGAGCACAAAATTAAAGAGGGAGTTGGCTCCTCTGATATGCTTCAAAATATTTCTCCTTTCTTTGTGACTGTGGGGTGAAACTATGAATTTGCATAGCTCTTCCCGAGAACAAACATTTGTGTTGTAGGGCTGGCATTGCGGTGCCCCCAAGAATCCAATCCGGACCCCCTGCAAGTAATGTCCTCTGAAGTTGCTCTGAAAAAGAGGAGATGTCAGCATGGCTTGTGGAGGCCCTGCTACTCCATATTCATGTGTGGTTTTCAGGGAATGACTGACTGAAGCACAGGAAGGAATGTAACTCCAGGCATAGGCTTTTTTTTTTTTTGAATATGGGCTTCTTGTTGACATTTGCAGGGCTGGATTGTCACAAAGACAAAAAAAAAAAAAAAAAAAAAAAAAAAAAACCTTTTTGGAGGAGAAAGGAGGAGATCACGGCAGAACAATTTCAAGCTTAAAAATATCTTTTACATACTGTGCCATTTTACATTGTTTAAAAAAATTGTATTTCATGTATGTTAATTGGAAGATTATCATTACCCAAAGAAAAATGATGAATCCCCTCAAAAAAAAGATCAACATATAACTATATTATCATCATACAAGAGCAGTGGAGCTGACATCATGGGGCCCTGCTCCAACACAAAGTAGATCATATTTTATTGAGAAATTATACCCCGGTTTGCCAAATACTTGCAAGACTCATTGGAAATAGCAGGGTCTGGACAGTGTAATCACAGCCAATGTGTTTCAATAGCCATTGATTGGAAATCTATGTAAATACTGTAGGAAACAGGTTCTAAATCTTATCAGAAGGTAAGATGCTACACATAAACACCTCACATTACTTCATGGAAAAGTTTACTAGACTCTTCTCGTATAACATAAGGCGAACACTTAGCAGGACTCGAACGCATCCAGTCTGATTTACTGCTCGGTGATGCTGCAGTGCAAGTCGATCAAGGCGCTGCTTTTGCTCTGCTTGCAGGAATATCTCTTAAAACAGGTGCGACTTGAGATCACACTATTACAGTTTATGTGAAATAATGTTCCCTTGTATTACAAACTGACATAATTAAGAGCCCTGTTTGGGAATGCTACAGATGGTTAAGTCTTTTAACAGGCTGTGGTTCTTGTTAGTTGCCGTGTATGGCTTTGGAAAAGGCTGTCAGAGAATAGGTCTGCAATCCCACAGATTGCCAGTATGCCCTCAGCTGCTGATTATGCCACTACAACTCCTGTTTTTATATTCTTCATGAAGAAGGAAAGGGTAGTAGTTTCATCATATGTGTGTATTTTTACTGAGCAAAGGGTTGTGCATGTGACTGAGCACACTGCAGAGGAGACATATGATCTTACTTTCTGTTTACCGAATGTGTATTCAACTCTCTTACCATGATATGCTCAGGTACCGGTATTTGCCCTGGATAAATTGAATTTGAATATGTACTTGGAAATACCAATGTCACTCTGTCAGCATTCTGAGTCTGGTCGCTAACCATCACAGCTGTGAATTAGGATCGAGGCGGTGTGTGCCAATGATTCACACACACACGAGCCTTTTAAAGCTGTTAACACATCTCTAAAGCTATGACTGACACAATCAAAACAGAGAACAAGCAACTAGACCCGCTGTGTGTCTTTTAAAGGCCTGTTTGTCTTCTTAACTTTGACCAGTTGTGTCGTTGCCTTCTTTATCAGAGCATTTGGAGATTTTACGATGACGTGATTTATAGACGCTTGTGGCACATTAATGATGCCAGGGAGCACTGCCTGCCATCCATATTCATGAACAACTGTGTTTGGGGAGCTGTGGGTATGGAAAGAGGAGGTGGGACGGCTGCATGTTAGCCACACTGTTTCAAACACAGAATCTGTAAAGTGGAGCTGCTGAGGCCTCTAGTTCACATGCCTGTAGGCATAAGCCCACCTGTTCATCCAGACTATTCACACTCCCAAAGATGAGATCAATGGATGGAGCGAAACAAAGACACAACACGGTTAAGTCCCGGTATCCAATTACGGGTCTGTGGTACAATTGAATGCAAAAGCCCAAATCAGTCCTGTTGGATAACACTGCCATGAAATTCAAATACCTCAAAACAAAACTGTGCAGAGACATGAAGTTAAATCACAGGAGCTGTTTTAAGATGGGAATACCCACAATACAGAGCTTCAGTGTTTCTGCCTGCCAACCACAGACATGATGAGGTGTGCTCAGAGATCCTCTTTAGTGGCTCAAGTGCACAGCAAAAACCTGGGCATACAGTAATATCCATGTAAATAATGCTATTCATCTATTTTGATTCTTTCTTTCCAACATCTCTTGGGAATTTGATTTAGGATGCAGAAATTTGTGAGCCAAGGTGTATCTATGAAACTGCAGTATAACTGGCTGAGTTGGAAATTTATAATTCTTTATCACAGACATTACAGTATATTACCATAAACCATTGTCACTATGTTGGGACTGGTAAATCAGCAATTTCGAACAATATTGTTGCACAATTTTGCCATTAAAGTCTTTGCTAATTTGATAATGGCACAGGTAAAGCCTGAACCATGATAAATTAAAGATAAAAATAAAAAAATCATCATTATGTTGCCCAGAGCTCTGGTGATTTTTCCTTAGCTCTTTACTTGTCTGCTAAACCTTTGGGAAAAATACCTGTATAGCGTTGGCAATTTAGTACTACCAAAAAGATGTTTTTTTAATTAAAACTGCTTATTATCAATTACACAGTCAGGTAACCTGTTTCCCTGTATAATTAAATTCTTGCTTTGCAGTCTTCACTTGATTGTGTAGAAAATTAAAATTCTCTTAGGAGAGAAGTGTCTAAATTAGTGAGGACAAAACAATAAATAATATGCCTGATAGGTCAGTTTCTGTACTGTTCAACAAAGGGTGCCAAAAATTCAATACTTTAAGTTGCTGTAATTATGCTATGCGGCCAGTTTATGCACCGATTTAAGCAGAGATAGTAATATAATTGGATAACAAGGAAAGGAAATGGAGAACAGCAGAGATTTGATGTAGTCTATCCAAAGAGTGCCAAAAGCTACATGGTAACAAATATAAACATTAGATTTTCCTGCAGTGGTTAGCACTCCCACCTCCCAGCAAGAAGGTTCCCTAGTTTGATTCTAGCCAGACATCTGTGCATTGTTGTCACTCTTCACTGAGCTGACAGTTCATGTGTAAACAGAATTTCTTTGCCAGCGGAAATGTTATTCTTAAGGTGGTGTGGACGCACACACACACAGTGATAGTTAGTGGTCAATAACGCAGTCTTTGAACTAAAGAACAGGTTAGTTTAAGACTGTTTAATGACTAATCAAAAATTATTATGACATTTGCTGGGGTAGTTAACATCATATTTGCAATGCGTGGCAGTATGGAGAGCCAGCAAACAGAATGGATAAGACAGTTCCCAGGTGCTGCTGCTGCTGCTGCTGCTGCTTCAGGTTTTTAAATCAAAAATTAGTGAAACACCATTAATCGAAGCGAGATGGGTATGTTACTAAGAGTTAGCATTGCTTCATCAGTAGTTTAAAATCTGATATAAAAAAAAAAATAAAGTAAAAAATGTAATTTTCTTTTGTGATAGCGAAGGCTGCTCCTGCTGCTGCTGCTGCTGCTGCTGCTAGAGTGAATTTTAATTTCAACTTAATGAATTTGGAGTAAGAAATTGTAGGAAGCAAAAAAACAAAAAAATTTATTATACAACTAGTTTGTATGGACATGGTTTTGCACTGTGTTTAATATTCACGTATCTATTAAGAGACTATAAAACATTGCCTTTGTGCATTTGCCTATTCAAGTACTTAACTCAGAGGTTTGGTGCCAATTTAGCACAGACATTCATTGCCGTCTATATCAATAGAAAGGCAGCAGGATTTCACATCCTATTAGCAATCATGACCCAATCAATGAGCTGTGGCTTAAAACTGTTGACAGCTAATTAAAAGGGCAGCTTGCCGCGTGCCATACCATTCAGGTAACCAGTTGTAATTAAAGAGGAAGAAGAAATATATGTGGAAGGTTGTTCATCGCACATAGGAGGCAGACTGAATTGCATGGGTGCTCCTGAGTGAGGCCTAATTTGCTCCTGAGCAAAATCAATAAAACCATTTCATCTCTGTTGCCATGGAACAACATATACTAAAACACAATGAACATTACCTTGGGGAAATTGGCACCAGAAATAATCTCACAGTAGCTTTTTTTTGAACAATGTCTTGTTGCTTCTTCAGGTACAATAAGGGGCTGAGCACAGTCAAGGACATTATGTTTGGTTCTTTCGTCAGGAGGGTTTTCTAGCCAATTTCAAACTGTAACAAGGACAAAAGTCAGCTTAATTATCTGTACGATGCTGATCAAAAAACAAAAACAAAAAAAACACCTTTTGTTGTTTTTTTCCCCACCTCAACTGAATGCAAACCAAACCAGAATTAATGGTTAATTGATTCTGTTACATCAAATGGTCGACTACTTTTGTGATTTAAACATATCGAAACAACTTTTAAATGACCAATATGGGGCTCAACTGAATACAATAAATACAGTAATTACCAATGGTCATCTTGAAAAATTAAACAAAAACCCATTCATCTGACTCAATACAATCTATTTCAAAACATATTTTTTTAGATGCTCAATTGAATTTACTTTTTACTCGTGTAGAGTTCACAACATAGTCAGTTGTTTCCCGTTTGAGAATATACATAGGCAACAACCGCTCTGTACACTATAGTGCTCATCTGAACTGGAGACAAATGGTTTCAGCTCTGACAAGGTTGCCAGCTTTAATGAGGCACAAACCAGACACTAGTAGCAATGATCCAGTCCATCAGTAATTCAGGACAAATTTACTCTCCACCCTTTCTGGCTGGGAATGAATAGCAGGAAAAGAGAACAGAGATCATATCAGGCTGCCAACCAACTCAAATAGCCAAACAGCAAGATGCCCACTTACTGCCAAAAAAACTCTATCCGAGCAACTGTTGCCACAGAATAGTGCCGCATGTTTGATAAGCAAGTGTCTTGGATGTGATTGGCTCCAGTGTGATTGGTGAGGCAAAGAAATGTCTTAAATGAGTAATTAACCTCTTCACATGCTTATATTCCACTTCAGACGTTGCAGCTATACTAACAGCCTCCTGTCAGCAACATGCGCTAATCAAGCTCTAATCTGAGAGACAGAGAGGCAACACAAAGACAGCTTTGGGACTGTCACTGTGGTGGTGCAAAAGAAACTACATTATGAGACAATGCACTGTTGCACTGACAACACGCATGTGTGTGTATGTGTGTGTGTGTGTGTGTGTGTTGGGGATGGGGGAGGCTTATCTGAATAACATAGACAAAGCAACATGTAAACACAGCACAGCATCTAATTTGCATGTCCACCTATGTTTTTTAGCACTCTGACAAGGACAAATGCACTGTTAGAGGAGTGATTCATCGTATTCCTTACCTCCAAAAAAAAAACTTGAATTGCCCTACAACCTCACGTGCTTATTTGCCCCGTCTGCATCATTATATAATTGCCAGCTCCCTTGTATTTCTCTGTTTCATTATTCCTTTGCTTACACCTGACAAACATATCGGCTGGTCAGTAAATGCAATTCTATCTTACATGGGTTATATTCTGAAATAGGATTTTTTTTCCCCACTCTGGCATGTCTGAGTACTATTTCCAGCCCAGCTTGACTTGATCACTCATGGAAAAATGACCTGAGCGCCAAGTCCAGAGCTCCAGGAAGCAAGCAACTGTGGCACTTAACAGCTAGTCTGAATGGGCAGATTAGTTATCATGGGCACCAAATTAAAACTGCCGGCACTTTGTGGCACTTGTGCTGGGGCTCTGAACCCCTTATGTCTACTCTGGAATGTCTGCTTAGTCTGGGGTGGTAGCTGTAGGAGCTCATATTTAATCCTGATCCACAACCGGATTGAATCTCCCCAAAGTTTCAATGACCTTTAAATTAAACAATATCATGTCACGCCAAAAAATGTGTCGGAAGCAAGCCACGAGACAACAGCTGGGTCTCTCAAGTTCCAAAGTAAGCAAACCAACTGAAAGGGGAAAATTTGAAACTTGCAGTTGATTTCAAATAGCCTGCGGAAAACTTGTTCTCACAGGAGTTTAGTGTTTGATTTAGTCAAAGCATATGCAGCTCTCCTAAAAAGTGTGACTCACTAAATTCACTTCGCTCAAAAGGCAAATGCAAAAATACTCATAGTATTTTTAATAGCTGAAAAGAAAAGTTCTGATATCTAGTCCTCTTAAAATCCTTTTTCTGTTTTATCAGACTCCAAAAGAAAGTCCTGAATTCATTTATTTATTACCAACATCATTTATCCTTCACTTGGGATTGCTGAAGCCTATCCCAGCCACTATTTGGCGAGAGGCAGGGTGCACCCAGGAGCAGTCGCCAGTCCATCACAGAGCCACATATAGAGACATACAAGCAATCCATAATTTCGGGGCAATTTAGGGTTTGAATTGAACCTACTGAATGTTTTTGAATTGAGGGAGGAAACCAATGCAGACGCAGGTAGAACATCCAACGCAACACATAAAGGCCCCGTGTCGGGATTTAACCAGGGACCTTCTTGCTCTGAGGCAAAAGCGTAGACCATTGTGCAACAGTGCCGTCCAAGTCCTGAATTCACAAGAATATTTGCATTAACCTCGCCTTTAATTCTTTACACCCCAGTGTTCTCCTCAAATAGAAGGGGCAAATAATCCAGACTGTTTTATAAAATTCACGTTTCATATTGTAATAAATACTGGAACACCAGATTTGACAGGACACATAGCTCAAGTAGCAACTGTCACATGGCCCGCCAGTCTTTAAAGCAGGGGTCCCCAAACTTTTTCCAGCGAGGGCCAAATAACTTTTCCCATCTCTGACGGGGGGCCGGGCCGGTTTGTAACAAAAACTGTGACGAACGTACATTTACTAAAACATTTATTGATTTCCAGAAAGCCACACATAACCAAAAATGTACCCTTTCTGGGATCTTGACATGAAAATAATAAATAAATAAATGAATGAATAAATAGTAACATTATTAATGAAATAAATAACACTATTTATGAAATAAATAATAACCAAATAACCCTTTTCAAGGAAAAGACCAAGGAATATTAACTTTCTTGTAGACACAACTGTTTGCAGCTCTCTCATATCAAATTCACTGTGAAAACCAGAAAGCAAGCGGGCTATGTAACCGAACTGATACCAACACCTACCAAGTTAAATACACCTACCAGGTTAAATACCCTGCATTCTGAATCTATTTTTTTCTTACCTAATCTTTTAGCCATTATTCCATGTTATTTGACAGGGGTGTGTCCAGGATTTTTTTTTTTTTTAGGGAGGGGTTTCAGATATGACACAGACTGCAGAATGGTGGAATAGAATGTTATGTTCTATGCATGTAGAAGTCATGATTAGGTGGCCAGAATGAAAAAAATGATAATGCTTCTCTGGTATTGTTCAGGGGCCGGGCAAAATGTGGAGGCGTGTCGTATCCGGCCCCCGGCGCCGTAGTTTGGGAACCACTGATTTAAAGCGTTTCTTATCGTAACACCTGCGCAGGCAAAGACAAGAAGACAACTCATCTTGCAACACCCAAATGTTGCAACTGCAAGGCCTTTGAGTAAGAGTACGTATAACATAACAAGGAAAACCCCCGAAAGGTTCATCTTGTTTAAAATTCGTGAAATAAAAACCCCTATGGAGGAGTTCAACCTGCTGCCAATTTTCCCTTCAAATATAATAATCAGGTGTAAAACTTTCTGCATCAAACCTTAAAAGTACACCAAAAACACAACTTATAATATCTGAGAAGGCATATCATAGCAAAACACAATGCATAGTTAGCATTATTACAATAACTCATGCAACTTTATGCATCTTAGGTGTTTGCCAGTCTGACATCTAAATTCCTTGCTGAACAAAAAGTTTAATGATCAGACAGTCTTCTTGTGTCACCAGCTAAGAACTTGGCTGGTGACCATCAGTGCCCGAGAAGCGGATGGTTTCTAAAGATGAACTAAAATCATGTCAAGACAGTACAACCTTTTGTACTTACAAACATTCAATAAGCAGCTGCTTTTCGAGTAAGAACATTCTCTGGATTTATGTCGCTTTCTCATACTGATAGAATGATTCTATGACAGAAGATCCCTTGTAAATCACTGAGCATTATATTAAAAAAAAAGTTTCACAGAGAAGTATCAACCAATTAATCTAGCTGTAGAATGGAATCTCCCTTTAATAAATGACATAGTTAGGGACTTCATCTGATTTTTCCTGCTTAGCAGTTTAAAGCCTTAGAATTAAATAATGTGACTATTCATTGTCTATTAAATGTATATGAGAATTCTGATAGCATTACTAAATCAGTATGTAAAAAATACTTTAGTGTAAATTATCAGTGTCTACAATCAGATGCCATGGTCTGCAGGACCGGATAGAACTAGGTCAGACCACGTATTGATCATTATTCTTTGACAAGACCAGGAAATCATGAGGTGACTAATCGTGCGGTGAAAAGCAAAAATAAAGAAAAAAAAGTATGTGTGTGTCTCTGTGTGTTTGCGTGGGTGCCATCATCATCATAACATTCCCTTGCAGGCTTCCTGGTCAACACAAAACTAGCCATTTGGATTTATTACCTCTGTACCCTTAGTTGTCCAAAACAAATAGTGAGAGTAATGTTAATCAATGTTGCTCTCGAATACAGTCACCTATCAATCACATAGAGAAATAAATAGAACCGCTCACTATAAAAAATAAACTACTCCATTTTCTTAGACTGTGTCGAGGAAGCAAAATGAACTGAAGAGAAACACGGCAGGCATGGGAAGAAGATATAAAGTCCACAAAGACAGGCCCTGGCTGGCCTTTAACACGGGGCAATTTTTCGATGAGCCAAGAATGCTGACTACAATAAAACTGCGCCATCTGCTATACAAAGGAGCATTATCGGCTGTACGAATTTACCTATATTACCATATTATATTACCTAGATTACGTATATACCACCGATATACCACCCCTTAGGGACGGCATGGTGCGGGAGGCAGAGCAATCGTCTTTGGAGCCAAACATTCCTGGTTTGGTTCCCGGCTTCTCAAAGTGTGTCGAAGTGTTGATGAGCAAGACACTGAACCCCTAACTGCTCCCCTGGCGCTGGTGGATGGCAGCCTACTGCTCATGGTTCATCCATGATGGGTTAATTGCAGAGAACAAATTTCCCCATGAGGGGTTAATAAAGGATAAATTATTATCATATATTATATCATTTATGTACACAAATTATTCCTGTGTCAAGTACTATTCATTGGAATCAAATTTGAAAATGCCATCATAAAAATGTGAATCTGCCAGTAATCATGTATTTTTATATTTTCAAGCGAGTTATCTCGATCTTTTGACACGTTGTTGGACTAATATGGACACCCATATGGCGTGTGTAATTCTCCACACATGCAATCTGTTTTGGGGACGGAGATGTCAATGGTTACGACCCCCCGGAAGCACAACTGCACAGCCAGGGAGGCTATGTGTGAGGCTTACATCTCACTGTGCCTCTGATAATTTAGAGACTTTTCTCAACAACAGCTTGTTTTAATTACTGTGAATAAGTAGCAGCATTTGGTCTAGTTTATGGGTCTTCTTCAAAGAGCAAGCTTGGTTTAGACCGACCAATCTGTGGGACTGCAGAGCTGTAAATCCAGAGCAGAGTAACCACTTCCACTTGAAAATGCCTCAGGCTGATATAAGCAGTATGACATGGGTTGGCGGGTAGGGGCAGGGCGGGTGTTTATGAAGCTTGGCTTTCCCTAAAACATATGCAAAAAAAATTAAAAAACAGTTTTTTAGTCCGAATGTAAGATGTGAGAACCTGTAAAATTAAGAGCGTGACCTAAATCCAAAAGGAACTGCAACTGGAAGGCAAATTCCAAATATTAGTTTGATTTCAGCATCTTTAAAAATTTTATATGGGCAGAGAGAGACCGAGGGAAAGATCCTCTCGGGGAGGGGCGGACACTGGAATGAATCAAACCGGCAATAATGGAAACAAAGACTTAAGACAGAAATAAAAGGGAGGATATCAATTGCGGTGAGAATTAGCCATGACTCGGACTGCTATCGGATATGAATCCTCCAGGGTTCCAGCTCAGGGTCACTGCTGGGTTGGGGTGATGCGAGGCGGGGGGGGGGGGGGGGGGGGGCTCCTGACTTTTCAGTGAACTCACCCCTGTTCTCATGCAACACCCAACTCTCTGCTAATGATGAGAGCCCTGAGGCGAAGTGGGCAGGAGTAAATAGGCCCAACAGTTCGCCGCAGCCATCAGGCTACTGCTGCAGCCACGGCCAACTCTTTCCACTCAGACCTACTGTTGGTTTACCTCAAGGTACAGAAGAGCTGACAGAGAGTGATGTCAACTTTTGCTGCATCACTACATGCAGGATAAGTGGAAAGACGAAAAAGAAATATACTACAACTCCCTCGCATCAGAACCGTGTAGCGGCAGCTTTTACGACAGCCTTCCGTAGTTAAAGAAGTTTGATGCCTTGCTGATTTGAAACAAGGCGACCCAGTGTTTTTTCCTGATGGACAAATCATTTGGTGGTTTTGATGAAAAGAGAATTAACTCGGATATTACTGCACAGCCTGGTGCAATGTCAAGCTGAATGCAGCCACACAATGACAGTAAACTACTCGCAAATAACGACAATCCGACTGAGCAGATGGTTTCCTATCCAGGAAGTTCTTTATCATTCCTGCCCCCAACCTACTAACCTTTCATCTCACATGTACAAAATTCAACATCTTTCCCCTGGACTTAACAATAAATCAAAATAACAATGTTAGCTGAGTGTAAGAATCAATCCAAACTGCCATTACAAACTAAGAACTGGTGATGGAGAAATTTCCTTCCCAAACAGCTTTTAAATAAACACCTCAGTCTCAACCGTTCCCACGAAGTAACAGCCTCATTCTTGCTTCTGTCCAACTCATCGTGGAGCGCTTTCTTCTCATCCATCTCAAACATACTACAAAACAAATGGTGGGGGCTGGTTTGAGAAGAATAGTTGATTCAAAAACCTATTTTACTGAAATCTGTTTGGGGAACAATGCCATGAAGGGATTGAAATCTATAGTGTTAATTGTGGCAGATACTAATTTTTACACTGGGAGCATATTGACAAAGACTGCTTGATGATGATGATGATGATGTGTGTTGGGGTGCAAGGCCTTAAAACGCACGATTCATCTCTTTAAGAAATGGCTGATTTGGCTGCGCACCTGCCTTAAATCGGATTTGATGGCTGAGACTCCATATGGAGCTGCTTCTCTTCTCACTCCAGTGAGGGTAGAATAAAAAGAAACACTCACTTACTTTCTGTAGAAGCCAACAGCTGCAGAGGGGCTTTCTTGTGCATTGAAGATTTCATTTTTTTTTTTTTTGCTGGCGCCTCCCCGCCCCCAAAAATAGGGAGAATAAAGTTTTTCATGCAGTGACCGATAAAATCCGTAATTTGCTGCGTTGCCACGCGTAAACGGTCCTCCGGGTGATGTGCACAATCTGCCGATTACGCATAGAATAAACTGTTTAAAGTGCTGCGTAAACATCTTTAACACCGCTGAAGAACCGGTCCAGGTGGCAAAAAAAAATAAAATTAATTGAACTACGCCCACCCCCTTTTGGGTTTACCGATGAGTGACTTTTGGGACCTTATACCGGTCGTCATGACTACTTCATGGCCCGCGTTTTT
Source organism: Fistularia commersonii (assembly GCF_037954325.1). Lineage (NCBI taxonomy): Eukaryota > Metazoa > Chordata > Actinopteri > Syngnathiformes > Fistulariidae > Fistularia > Fistularia commersonii. The sequence goes on along the minus strand of NC_141284.1, from coordinate 14,918,082 downwards.
AACGAATGAATGGGAACGTGTGGTTACTCGCGCTTTATTTTAATTGAAATTGCAACTGTTGTGCCTTTCAAACAAATAAAGCTTGCTGAAATGGCATTTTACTCGTTGTCAATATGTTTGTACCGCAAATTCTTGTTTTTTAAAATTTATTTAGAATTTGACACACCTGAAAGTGGCAGTAAAAACCGTCTGTGCAAGTAAAATTAGACTGCCACGTATAAAGAAAAACAACTATTCAGTCTCCCATTCACTCGTTTGGCCAACAATTCTCAAATGAACCTGCGGGGATTTTTGTATTCTAGGAGGAAACCAACACGAGCAGGAGAATCCACAAACACCAGATAGAGAGCTCCACACTAATGGAATCCAACTGGGGACCTTCTTGCTGTGAGGCAAAAACACCAACAACTGCACCACCATGCCACCAGAGCCCTGAATATTTGTATTCTGTTCACATATGGGTAACATATTTAGGGTAAAGAAAGACTTAATTCTGATTGTCAGTGAGAAAAGACATTTTATTCACAAGTACTGTAAAAGTAAACACAAACTGCCGTATCATACATTTGTACACTGTGTCTGAAAATCCTATACAAAAACAAAGATATTCGAAAATATGGGTTTTGATATGAAAAATGACCTCACGTATAATAATTCATTGAAAAAAGTACTTGGTTTGGTAGTAGTTATTTAATTTATGACACTAAATCACACTAGAGAAACAGAGGTTATTGTAAAAAATTAGAATGGTAAAAATGGAGTAGAAATTATTCTAAAAAATGATTAAAAAATCTCTTGCAGCATCTTGAGAAAGGGCCTGAGAGAGTTTATCTTTGTAAAGGAAAGCAAACAAATTCATATTTTTCATAGATATAGAAATCAAACACACCATAATACAACAAAGCCAGTTTGTTTTTTCCATTCATCATTTTCACCAATCATCTTCTCTCTGCATCAGCCATTTGATTCCTAATTATCACATTACCGAGAGCTGATCTCGTGATTGACTTTGCTAAACGATGTCAGAAGCTGCATTATTTCACAGGAAACTAGGGATTCTCGAGTCCGAAGTTGCTTGACAGTGACACATTATCAATAAACTCACTTAAAAACAGAAGTCGTAGGGTCAGAAGAGGCCTAACTGTAGGTAATGAGGTTCTTACAGTGGTTACAGTTGCAGTATTGGAATGCATAGAGCCGAGGCTTGGTAGCACTTGGAAAAAAAAAGGACAGTAGGCTTGCAACATACTTGTGCTGTCTTATCCATATCCGTTTTGAATGACATAAAGCCTCTCACTTTCCAGGCCCATTTTTATGGAGAAATCAGGCACACTGATGAACACTTCTATCAGCGTTACTATTCATCTTACAATTCTTTTGAGCTGCTGTAGGGAACGTAGGGAACGTTACATCTCTCAGGGTTACATGAACACATGTTGAGGCAGCAGAGAGAATGCCTGAATCAAGAATAATCACTCACTATCCATCACAGTGGCCCTCTGATTGATATGTTTTGGCGTAGTCTCTCGTTTTCAGTGAAATAAACACGGGCAAGTACAGTTTGAGTAAGCTCTTTGTCCGTGGACATAACCGCCGCTCAACCTTAGTGCATCCACTGAGACCCATTTAAATCAAGGCAACTGGAGGGAAAAACATTCACTCAGCCTTGCAAGCTTTCACAGGCCAGCTGGCAGGCGAAGAGTGACAACAGCAAATGCAGTCCTTGATAAGTCCGGTGTGGAAAATCTAGAAAACTACAGAACCAGAGCTAACGTAAGGCGCAAGAGGCTGAAAGAACGTAAGTAAAATGCTGACTGAGGTTTGAAACGACACAAGGCAAAGTCTGAGAGAGCAATAACATTAACTTATTGCTGTTCCTTTTTTTCCCCCTTTATTTTGTCCCTTAGAAGGATATTTATACACACACCAAAGAATCATATAAATACACTTTACAATGCCATATAAAATATTTTTTCTTAAAAGCAATATGTTCAGGGTTTGCTTAGGTATGCGAAAGATACCTGCACCGTATGAAAAATAATGACTTAAACAATAAAAAAGGCACTTCCAGGTGTTGTTCAGTGAATCTTGAGTGAGTGATGGCCACTGCCAAGCCACAAAGGCAATCACCTTTGTGCTCACATTTCATTCTCTGCCATTTAAACATGTCCTGGACAATGAGGCACTGTAGCTAGAATGTTAAGATTTCCAATGTCATGCAAAGATCCTTTCCTCTTTTCATCTCCGGCTTGATGTTTTTCACCTCAGTAATTTTAAAGAGCTGCTACATTTAATTATCCCTCGTCCTCTTCTCACTTCCTCATTCCTCCATGTCAACTTTCATTTGTCTTCAAACTTCAACTTCACGCAGTCCCTCCTGGGTGCCAGGTGACGGCATGCTGATGTCAAAGCAGGTCACCATCATAACACGGGACTTGCATAGGTTGACACAAAACTCCAGTTCCTCTGTAACTTGTGTCAAGACTTCCAGGTACTCTGGTGAGTCTTTATCCAAATTCTTGTCAACTTCAACTGATGAAAATAAAAATGACATTTTTTGAACACAGCCATCAACAATGACCCCCCAAAAATTGGACAAAGCAGAGAAAAAGCATTTACTTACACTCTCCTGTCCACCTGCCAGGATCCATCATCAACCGGGCTTTGGTGTCTTTCAGTTCCTCCAACAAACCTTCATGCTTCGTTCTCAGTTCCTTCACTTGCTGTTGCCTTCTTTCCAACATTTTTAACTTACTGTTAAAATACAACAGACCCTGAAAGGAAAAAAGACAGGTGAATACAAGATGGATCAGACTACAATGGCAATGAAAAGAAGATGTATGTGTATAACAGGAATCTTTAAATGATTTAAAGGTGAACATCAAACTAAGACAGCCAAAACTGTCAGCTGTGTTGCTATCAGAAACCTGCCAGTATGCGCTGCCTTTGTAAATCCAAATGAAAATCAAACCTTAGCCTCCTCTGCTCACCTTGTCAACATCCTGGAATGGTTGCTGATTGAATAATTGAGGGGGGGGGGGGGGGGGACAAAAATGAGTTAAAATATAAGAGATAACATGGCACTGTTAAAATCACATTTGATCTCGATACCTACATCCACACCATACACTCAGCCCCTTTATAAAAACCTAAAACATTTTTTTAAATCATGCCATGGAAATCAAAGATTTGGAAAAGCAATCAGTTACTTCACACTTGTCAGTGATGATTGCTAGTGGAAAATCTGAAATGTGTTTTTCCGAACTGAAAGTGAATCAAACCAATATCTAGTTGATTTGATAATCTCCCTTAACAAATTGCTTTAAGGATTTGCCGAACTTCGGGGGGCAGATAATGATCTGCAGAGGAAGAGCCATAAAAAGCGACCAGTCAGACAGTGATGAATACTTGTGGTGAGCTTGTGTGGGATGGTGTTGGAAGTCCTTTCAATTATCACATATCCCATAATACGGACCATTCCTCACATCTTTCAAGTTTCCCTGCCACCACATGACCAATCATCACGATTAAAAAAATAAGCTGTGTCGTAACACATTTTCATACCAGTTAACCATTCTCCATTATTGCATTCTGAACTCTTGACTTTCCCAAGAAGCCAAAATACTGTGCTCAGACAATCTGAACTCATATATTGGATCTGGTATTTCCCACTTAGCTGAATGAAGGTCAGAAGTCTGAGACATTGTCCCGTCTTGTTCTTTAAAAAGAAACTGAGAAGAAGTGACCTAAGGCATTCCCACAGATGGTCACAGATGCAAACTATTGGCAAGGCTTAGCAAGTGGTTTCATAAGACACTGACCTAGACGATACATGAGCCACAATATTGTCACAAGACAGACCATTATCAAGAACAGTGGTCCCAAACCCTCGGTCCCTAGACCGGTACCAGTCCGCAGATCATTTAGTATCGGTCCGCAAAGAGAATCTTTCTTGGTACAAATTATAGTTTTTTTCATCAGACCTTGCGGAGGCAGAAACAACTGTTTCTGCCGCCGCCTTACTGCAACCCTTAATATTGTAATTGCCTAATATGAACTGTAATCGTCGTATTCAGATTAATTGATCTTAACTTAAACTTAAACTGGGTTTTCTTTTTCGAAACAAGGTGTGTTTCTCCTTTAATGTTAAGAAGCGGCTTGTAACTGCAACTTTTTTAGCTATTTTAGATTACGGTGATGTGCTGTACATGAACGCCTCTGCTCAAAGTCTTAAAAAAGTCGACACTGTGTATCATGCCTCACTGAGGTTCATAACAAATGATAGATCGTTAACACATCATTGTGAACTATATTCCCGTGTTGGATGGCCTTCTTTGTCCACCAGGAGGTCGGGACATTGGTACACTTTTATTTATAAGGCCATGCTCGGGCTGCTGCCTTCTTACATCTGTGACTTAGTCACAAGGCGGAGTGTTGATTCTAACCTGCAGCGATCACATGAGCAACTGTTGCTTTATGTCCCTTTTGCACGCACAGAACTAGGGAAACGGGCTTTTGCCTATGCTGCCCCCACTGCATGAAACAGACTTCAAAAAAGACTGGAAACTCCCTAATTTTATCTCACTAAATGCTTTTAAAACCAAACTGAGAACACTAGAGGTCAACTTGTCAAAATGTAATTGCTTTTTTTAACTGTTTGTAATATTGTTCTGTCTGTAACTTATCGCTGCCTCTTGGCCAGGACTCCCTTGTAAAAGAGGTTTTTAATCTCAACGGGACTTTTTTCCTGGTAAAATAAAGGTTAGATTAAAAAAAAAAAATACTGTGAATTGACAAAAGTTTTAACCATTTGAACCAGTCCTCAGAAATATTTTGATGCATAAAACTGGTCCCTGGTACAAAAAAAAGTTAGGGACCAATAATACAGAACATGAGAGGAATGCTCCCCCGCTCACCTCTGTGGTTTCTTCCTGACGCCGTCTCTGGAGCCGCTCCACATCGTCGATCTCGTACACCTTGATCTCAAAAGGCTCCTTCAAGGGCCCAGACATCGGGGGCAAGTCTATCCACTGGCCTGCTGTGCCCGCTTTTTTCCCCAAGGAGGAGGTGTCGGGTAGGGGTGCAGGAATAAGACGTCTCCTCTGAAAACCTACAAAATTATACAGAAAGACAGAGAGGTTGTACTAGTGACATACCACAGTAACATGTGCTTCAGTGTGTAAATATGTATGTCTCAAGTGATGCAAGGCTTTACTGAGATTGCTCGAGTTGTGGTTGTTGCATATTTATGGTTTTATTATGAATTACTATCCTGAATCTTCACAGCCTGAGAAAAGTACTCGGTTTGGTCTTTAAATCACATAAGTTTAAAATTTTATACATATCGAGCCACAAAAGCCTGGGCCAGGTCACTGCTGCTCATGTTTCAATTCATCTTACAATCAAAGTTGTCATGTTTTTTTACATTCAATATTATTTTTCAATATATATATATATATATATATATATATATGAATTACATACTGCTGATTCGGGAAGAGAAAAAAATACCAAGAAATAACTTTGTGAATCAAGAGACAATGGATTCATAATATATGACCCGTCAAATGTTCATTTCCTTGTTGATAGAATTTGCAGTTTTGAATGCAAGCACTGTCTGATGGAAGCATTTCTTGGCATGCAACATTAATTATCTTGGAAAATATTGCCAATAGATTTTTTTCAGTTCTCCTCACCGTTGGCTCGTCTCTTGGGGTACTTGGAGCTCCTTGTTCTGCCCGAAGATGACATGCCACTCTCACTCATTGAGTCATGAGCTGATGAAGCACTACCTGTGGCTTCACTGTCACGAATCATACTCTCATATCCACTGCTGCCACCACTATGGTAAAACAGGGCTGTGCGGCCCATCGCTGGGGGAAGCTCCCCACTCAAGACACTGCTGTTGTCACTGCCGTGGCCACTGCTGTAGCGTTGAGGCCGCCTGGGGGCTGTAATTTTGCTATATGGGGAGGGTAGCATGGTGACGGGGGATTTGTCATCACTCAAATTCACCCCGCTGTCATTTCCACTATCTGAGTCTCCTGAACCTCTTATGTGTTTGCCTGAAACACTACCTGTTGCCAGTTCGCTCACTCGACTGTTAGCAGCTCTAATGGCCTGCTTTGTGCCCATGACAGTTCCTCTCCCGGGCTTGTTGGAGACAGTGGTGGTGGTTCGAGAACCTGATGTCCTTCCCGATGGAGGGAGGTTGGCATTGGTGTTTCTGGTCATGGCAGTTGTCAAAGATTTGGTTGAAGAGCTTAGACCCTTTGCATTGTTGGCTGATAATGATCGTGCTTTGCTCCCATTGACTGCTCCCAATGCTCTGGGATTTGCTGAAACCTTTCCCTGACCAGGCTTGCTAATATTTCCTCCATTTGGGGATGGTGGACAGGTAGCAATAGGAGAGCTAGAAGAATTTGGAATACCAAATCTTGGAATAGATTTGCTGGATTTACTACTGCTACACCCCAGACTTGTTCCACTATTTTCCCTACTTAACACAGCTCTAGAACCTGATAAGGAAGAGCTTTCGCATCGCTCCAGGGACATCTGGCTGCCATAATACTGCCCAGCCTCCCCTCTAGCTCCTCTCGCCTTCAGACTTGAGGTTACTTTGGCTGTGTTGAGGTCATTTTTGAGGCTGGAGGTTTTGAAAGAAATGGAGTCGGCTTTGTGATGAACCTCAAGCTCATCCTCTGATACAGCTGCCCTTGCTCCAAAAGTTTTCCCTGCTTCCCCATATGCTGACTTTAAGGCACTTTGGGGCAACAGGTTCTTGGTCTTATGGTCAAGACTGGACTTTCTCACCGGGGGTGGAGGTGGTGAGGTGCAACTAGGTTTAGGTAGATTGCTTGACTTTTGGGAGTTAGCCTTGTTGCTTTTCCCCAGGGAAGAGAATTTCATGCCTGCAGTAGATGTAGTAATATCTTGGCTTCCTTTGTAGTCTGTGGAGGAATGGATAACAGGCACGGTTCCTAGAGTGGTGGCGCCCCTTCTCAGCTGCGGCATTTTGCTGGGGGGATCAGACTTCTTACTGACTGACTTCTCACATCCATCAACAACCCTTTGGGATGGAGTAATCCCCTGCACCCTGGTAGGGCGAGTTACACTTGTGCCATTGCTGGGTATTTTGCCGGAAGTAGTGCCACTGGGTGGATGTTTAACAAACTTGCTGGCACTACTTGATTCAGAACACTGAGGTTCTGGGTTCTGGCTGTCTATGCGATGCCAAGGATCGTCCTGCCTGGCCTCTTGCCTTGGAGGCTCCCTACTACTGTTGCTGCTGCTACTGCTACTACTTTGAGAGATAGATGAGGTAGGTTTAATCTTCCTCGGAAGACTGGAGTGAACTATGGAGGGGCTCTGAGGAAGTTGGGAGGAACCAAGGGAGTGAACTTTTGTGATTTTTGATGCGAATCTGAGCGAGCCTTTGGCTGATTCCGGAGATGGGGGGCACTTTAGAGAAAGTTTGCTTGAGGCAGCACTGTCACTGTCTTGTTCAGAAAAACTAAATCCGCTGTCGTTTAAGGAATATTTGGCATCTCTGGGAGAGGATTCACAATGGGGCACATCTAGGGAATCAAAGTAAAAGGTGACCTCTGGTCTCATATGGTTGACCTGTGGTAGGAAGACATCTGTAGAATGCGGCCCATCACTCTCCGAGGTACAGACACTAACTTCACTTAGCCAAGAGCTGATAGAAGAACCCCTGCTATCTATAAATTCCCCTGCTTCCTCCTGGAAGGGTGTGACCACTGCAGTGTTCGTCTCCGATCCTGTCCCGGATGAAGTGTAAGCGTCAAATTCATCATTGATGCTACTTATGATGCTCACAGGTCGGGAGCCAGAGGCAAGAGCCTGAAGGGAGCAGTCGCTGTTAAAACTGATAATGCTGGATGGTCGACCCTTTTCAACAATACTGCCAATAGACAATTCCTCAACCACAGTGAACACCAATTCATCCTCTCCATTCAGCTCCACAGGCTGCTGCAAGGTTACAGTAGCTCTGAGGATGTCACGTTCAAGACATCTTTCCCTTAAGGAGGGATGCACCTGGCAAACCTCCACTGGCGCTATAATCAAAGGGGAAATACACGGCTTTCGTTTTTTCACAGATTGGTGGCTCATTCCTACAGGAGGCATTCTGGTGCTGGATTTTTCCTCCTTTTCCACATTGTCTTTGCTGGAGTCTTTCTGTTTGGATGGAGATGTGACTGGACTCTGCAATATGTTCTTGTTGAAGTAGACCTTTTCCCTTACGACGGGCTCAAGGGTAGGAGGTGGTGCAATTGCAAGTTTATTGGTACTAACACAGTTCTCTGTAATCAAGTCCTTTTCTCCATCAGCACTTGTTCTGTAAACACTCCGAACACTTTCTAACGGTGTCCTTTCTGCAGGTATGCTTTGCTTCTTGGAAAGTTCTACTTTAGATTTAGTGCTCGGACTGCAGAATGCCTGTATGGCAGTAGATTTTGGAGATTGTTTATGAGAGATACAATCTTGGTTGCAAGAAATATTTGCCATTGTCTTTGGTGAAGCAGAGCCTTGGCTCTCCTTAGATTTGTCCATCTTGGGGCTGGCCTGACTTCGCTTGCCTTCGCCAACAAAGGCTGTGGGTTCTTCACTGCCATCAATACACTCCAGCCTTTCCTGCAGCTCCGCAAATGTGTTGCATTTGAAGAAATGGTCCCTGTCCACAGGACCATCTTTTGTAGACTTCTTTTTGTTAATGGAGGGTATGATCGGAACAAATGCAGGTGGGCCTTCATTGTCGCTCAGCTCTCTGTCTGAGATTGCAGCTCCCCCAGGTCCCACGTAAATGACAGTGTCACAAGACTGCTCACTACTAGAGGAGTAGTCCGGATCATTGAGCAGAGAGGGCAGGTCTGGGTCCAGGGCCACTGTGCGAGGATGGAAGGGTCTGAGGTGAGGTGGCCTGCGTATCCTACCCTCTTCACAGGAACTTTCCCCGCCGGATGAACTAGATGCATACTGGAGACAGGGTTAAAGCAGAGTAGACATATGTCATTAAAGCAACCTCATTAATGGACCACAGTAATATGAGTAAATCTTCTAAATATGAATGCACTATTATCATCATTCTTAAAAAACACCTAAATTGGTGTATTAATTCTCCTTCTGAAATCAACCAGTCAATATTAATCTAAAGGTTAAAAGTGCACATTAATAATCACATTGAATTTAATGTCAATAATATGAAGGGCAATATCTGGACTGTGTTCTATTCATGCTTGGAACCAATAGTAAATAAATACATGCTGTCACTCCAACTCATTATCTGGATCATATATTTGCCATATCCAAGGGAATGCATTACACAATTCCTTAGGCAGTAGTATTGATTACATGATTACGCATTGAGGAGGTGAGGAAAAACTAGCTTTGAGTTACTACAGTAATAATCTTTCATTAACAGCTGCAGTCACAAATTCATTTTCTTAATAGCTCCAAAATTACAAGAGAAATATGCTTCAGGATAAGACATGAGATATCAATTCATCTATTGTATCTACTGCTTATCCAGTGAAGGGTGGACAACACTGGCAACATCAAAGTTCAATATGAGGGTGAACATGTGGTGACATGCAACTATTTACACATAATAACGATTCAACCTGTATCCTAACCTGCACATTTTTGGACTTTGGTTTAGGCGCATTACAACCAGGATATGTTTCAGCAAGTTTCATAGTAGTCTTAGAAATATGATAAATGGAAGAAAATGAAATAGATTTTAAAATATGCCAAACAAAGTTAAGCTTCCTTAGAACAACTAGCGCAAAACCAAGGAATATGGATTTGTGGCAGAGGCAGGATCCCCGATAAAAGAAGTAGCTGCAAGCCAGTCCCTGAGGGATTACTCAAAAAATTCTGCCAAGGACAATGTCTTCTGTGATCTCATGGCTTTTAGGGCCAAAATAATTGTTACCATCAGAGAACGATCATGTCTCAAGTGTTGAAAATGAATGGAATAAAAGACGAGCCATTTTGTTTGTGGATTTAGTTGACTATTCTCTTCTACAGCGGAGTTTACTATTATTCTACTATTGTTAATAATCACATTTATTAATTTGATATCAAAGCCGTAAAACAAATGTGTGGAAGGTTACACAGTCTACTGGTTAATTACTGTGTATGCATATCCAGATTTATATTTCTAATCAGTTTTGTACCTTAGATTTCTTTTTTCTCATGCGGTGAATGCGGGATGCCAGCTGGATGGTGGTGAGCGAATCGGTATAGTTGGCAGGAGAGTCAGAGATGTGGGCAATCATGGTGGTTCTGCAGTTAATGTTGCCAAGGGACTCCCTCAACAACATTGTCAGTTTGCTGTCCCTAAAGGATTTACATTATTTATTAGCTCACAAACATTCAACAAAATAAGCAGCTGACATGATTTCAAAAAAAATTATATAAATAGATGTACTGAATATAAACAGAAGTATGACAAAACCCTGAACCAACTTTGCATAAGACAATAAAAACTCAATTGTCTTGTACCTGTAAGGTACATGTTTTGCTCCATTTGCTAAAGCCATGATGACATTTCCCAGGGCGTTGAGAGAAAGGCATGCATTGCCCCCTCCATCTCTGCTTTTACTAGGAGCCTTTTCACAGCTTCCCAGGTCAATAAGATGCAGTCGGCTTCGTCCACCAGACACTGTGCCAATGACAGAAGAAGAGGCAGTTAAGCATGGTGCACATGCGCATCTTAAGTCACCTCCTCACACACAGTTTTATGATGACAAGAGGGGCAAAGCTCTGACAAGATTAGACTGGTGACTGACAGGCGCTCTTGCTTATTTATGAGTAAGATTATGACAGAAATGATTCCAGCCCCCATCAGATGTGCAAGTCAAGACTAGAGGAAGACTTAGTTGCTCAGACATAAAATAAGATGTTCACTGACAAGTTGAACATACAGTCTCCTTGTAATTTAAAATATATAAAGGCGGAGGGGCTGTTATTCTAAATGTTATACGGCTGCATCTTTCAAATATAAGTCATGGAAAAAAAGCACAAACATAAATATTTATCTATGCTTTGCTTCAAATCATCACAGATTCTCGGTCTTGCAGAGGTTCATTTAACAATCCAAACAAATTATTTCTATTCTATATTGGTATAATATGTAAATATAAGAAATATATAATTGTATCATAATTATTGTCATTAATAGATTCACACAGATACAAGCCACATAGAAACATGTCAAATGTACACGTTTTAAATTTGTCTAATTTCTAATTTTTTTGTATTTATTTTTTTTTTATATTACAATTTAACATTGGAAATGCAGAAATGCACTAACTTCCTCCCTTGCCACTCTTCTCCATGCGGTACTGGTAAATGTGCAGAGTGAAAAGCATATGGGAGTTGCGCTGATCATCCTCATCTGCATCAGGCCTACTGGTGCTGCGTGCAGATATGGCTGCGTCCAGGAAAAAGGCAGCTTTCTCGGCTGTTGGGACATGGAGCTCACTCTGATTCTGGAGCTGCATGCAAGGATGAGGTCAGAGGACACATCCAGGTTAAGCAAAAGTGACCACATGGTGCTGAAGCTAAATCACACTTTTGAAATAGGATACAGGAAAGAGGAAAGAGGAAGAGAAGAGAGACAGTTAATTGGATCCCACCACACATTTCTGCCACATTAGATTGGGTCTCGGGGGCAATTAAAACACCAGATATGCACACAGAGGGAGGAGGATTAGGAGAGGTGATGGTAGAGCAGGAGGCAGGGGTACTTAGTATACTGTGGATGTGGTGATTTGAGTGGGAAAGACGAGGTGAAAGACACAAATATGGTGGAGGGCGTCAAGAGGGAACCTACGTGTGGCTGCTGAGAGGAAGACCAGGAAAAAGCCTCATAGCCGTGCAGCCTTTGAAGTGAGAGTCCATACACACCCCTCTGTCCCCCCAGCTACAACCCCCCAAAAACATCTGACAGCAACACCTGTGAGTGCCTTCAAAACTAGTCTTCAACCATCCCCCAATAATACTCCTTTTGTGATATGGAGAGCTAGTGCTTGCACAAAGGTAATAGATGCTGATGGATGCTGACAAGAGAGTCAATGGGAAGCTAAGAAGAAAGCCATCAATACCACAGACCGTTTTGGTGGAACTATAAAGCAGAGACTTCACAAGCTAGCATAAGATGTACTAGGAAAACCTGAGGGATACAAAAAACACCAGCACACACAAGACCACATCTGACATCTTTGGGAGAGGAAGAGCAATATCATAGAGAGAAAGGAATCAATATTCAGACAGACTTATAGAATACAACCCACAGAGAAAATTAAAGGATTGCAGAACAAAGAAAGCGGTGGGGGGAGAGAAGGCTTTTCACCTGAGTGCCACAGATGGGATCCTCTCTCAGGTGGATGCCGAGGGACTGGCCCTCCTGCAGGCTTCCAGTTGACACATCAGACAACAAGTCCTTCAGCTTTTCATCTTTCCCAAAGATTTCCACAGCAGACACGCGGACAGAAAAACGGGTGCCTGTCTTCTCCTTGCGCTCATTGATGAGTTTGAAGAGCCAGGAAATGGCACAGGGCACTATGCCTAAGCTCTGAGTGGAGCAGTCCTTGCCAATCATGGTGTATGTCTTGCCTATGGATATGCGAGATGAGGAGGGGTAAAGAAAATGAAAATATCACCTTGTATCGGGAGGCCAGTTAATGCTTATTGTGGTCAAAGCAAAAAACCATCACGTTATACTTTGATGTCCAGGAGGCTGACAGACTTTTTCTGGATTGTTTCAAAGGATTTTTGTGTCTAACAGCAACTGATGAAAGATATATTGTTGAATAATGCTGTTGCAAAGTATTATGGTACATTAAAATAAAAAATAAAAAAATGCTGACCGTAAAATCTTACTTCTTATGTGTTCACCCCATGGAGAATTATAGTTGGGAGACACTGCTGTAAGTCCTTCAGGTAGGAGCATTGGTCTGGCCAGTTCCAAAGATTTTAATTACTGGCTGATTCTTGAAGCCTGAATAAAGCACTTTAGCCCTCAATGCTCCCGGTCCATTCTTTTCCTCCAATTTCTCATTCCTTGACTCACCATACTGCATGCCTAAACTAATTGTGGACATCAAGTGTAGCTGACAAACAGCAAAGAGAGATCTGTTTGGCTAACAAAAGCTGCTGTCTAAACTCACGCCAATGGAGGAGCTTACCAAGCTTAACTTGGCCGAAACAGAAGATACAGCCATCTGCACCGTTCACCACTGACTGGATAACCTCAGCTACTGTTCCTGAGCACACCTCTGCCTGCAAATACACAGGGGGAAGGCATACATACACAGAATTACGAGTAAAAACATACTTAGGGTGATTAATCAGTTTATCTTGAAGACTAAACAGTTATTTGGCGGTAGATAATATCATCACAGTAATGGTTTCAGTATTATTCATCACTCCGGAGTGCGTGCGCGTATTTGTGTTTGCTGCAACATGTAGCTCATTTTTGCAATCTGTTTCAGGCTGCTTCCTCTGGGGAAAAACCTCTGCTGCAGAGGCCCCTTCCCATACATCACACAACAAACAAGGCCTCTAACAGCAGAACAGCTTGCTGATACTCTTAGCCACCAGCAGTGCTGTCCCAGCGGCACAATCGAGCAGCTTGGCCTCGGCTCCGTAACAGCAACATTTAGGTTATGGCTATCAGCGGCTTATTATGGTAAATACTTGCTTAAAATAGAAGGAGGAATCAAAAAGCAAAAGAGCTCCCCGTTCATTGTTTTCATTTCGCCATTCATTTATTTTTCAGTGACCACCTATTTTTACCTTGCACCGTTTAGAATTTACAACACCATGAAAAAAAGAAATAGGTGTCGGAGAAATGACACAGACTGGCAATACCTCACAGTTCCTTGAAAAAAAATCATGCATTGGCAAGAGAAAAACCTCTGCTCTCATATAACCAGAAGTAAACATGTATTTGACCTTTGTCTTTGATAGCAGTGGGCATGTCTGCTGTGGATTGCACAGAGCAGAGATTAGTTATAGCTTTTCTATGTAAAGAGAGGTTAGATATAACTGGAGTGGATTCAAATCATTCCCCAGAGGACTTAAAAGCCACAGCTGTTAGGCCCACACTGGTAAGATTGCCCCTTGACCTACGACGGGCATTTTTTTTTCTCTAAGCCCTTGGCCACACCCACTCGGCATTGACTTGTTTCTTTGCAACTGAGAGCCTTATCCGTTACAGACAAACTTAAAAATGATTGATAGTTTTGGGTTAAATTGACGCAATGGGTGGCTTGTCGTCACATACTCTGCAAGGGCAACTCTAGGACATAACTTGACAGGCGCTCCTTCTGAAATCTAACTTTACAATCAACAATAGGGCCTGGTCTGCTCCAAAATGTTTGACTTACTTTTACAAATTCAGCATAAATACAAACATCCGCATCACCTGCATCGTAGATGGCATAGTTTTTTGTGGTGAGAGACTAACTCAAGTTTTGAAAACATTATAATTTTCAGCTCGTGGATCCTTACCTGTGAAGCTTCCTGGGTAAAAACAGCGTCAAAGGCAAATATTTTTGGTACAGCCACGGTGGCAGATCTCCGATGTCCAGAACTAGAGTGAGGGCTGGATGCCGGGTCATACAGGGTGAGCTGCTTTTTCCTGCTGTCCACTTTCAAGAAGGACTGAGACTCGGACGAGTCTGCAGAATCCAGGGATGGACAGATACGCATCATCACCTTCACCTACGGTCAGAAAGAGACAAATAGGTAAAAAAAGACCTCAAAGATATTTTAGATGAACTCAGACAGATGAATGGCAGAGTACGGAATAGACATCATGACAAGCTTTGATTAAGAAATAACACTGGCTGGGGGAGGGGGGGGTTACTTCAGACAAACAGTATGTCAATAGTGTCTGTGAACATCAGATCCTCTAGGTTAGCATGAACAGTCACAAAGGATTACCATAGAAACACTCAGTCCTGGTAGATCTGATGGGACAACACATTTTGTAATGGCGATAATGAGAGGCAGCGAGGTACAGACTGAACGTCATTGCAGAAAACGGTGAAAAAAGAACGTGTGTGAAGGACCTAGCTGATGGATAATCCCTGTTGTGGTTGTTTTTCTGGACCAGTGGCAGTCCACCAGCATGGGACTGCAGAAGCATATGCCCCCTCCTTAGCCCCACACTCCCACTCTCTCATCCACCCACTCAGTCTTCCTCTTTTTTTCTCTTCAATTGCTCATGGTGTTCAAAAAAGCTGCAAATCTACATTAAGAGGTTTGAAAACTCATTGTGTTTCACTCTGTGGTCTGACATTCACAATGTACATTAAATAGGCCAAGAAGCTAAAATGTAAAGGTTGTCATTTACCACACATCTGAAAAGCAATTGGGTGTGTAAAATCATCACCATGGTTACAGAGGCCAATTTTGGTTAAACACACAACTTAACTGCAATGCATGGTAAAGATATTTAACATGCTAAAAAAAGAAAATGCGTAATTTATTGTGTTGTTTTCCTGCTTGTGTATATCAGGCAATATGAGACTCTTACTTACAATCACACCTCCTTTTGAAATTCTGACACCTCTGTCGTTTTAAAATCTCATGGTCAGTATTATTGCTCTTCTATTTCCAAATCTTATTAAGGGTGATTTTTTTAGACCACCAGTGCAATCACGGCTTACACTCAGTTTGACTTTCCAATCTTTAGCTTTTAACGACAATCGGGTAATATTCATGAGCTCGCAAGGAACAAAATTGCATGGCAGAACATACTCCTGTGTTGTCCACCTTTCTTTTTTCCCCCTAAATTTTGTTCACTTTTAAGAACGCAGGAGCTGTGACAAGAACTTCTTGAGCAACTGCATTACATGACGTGTGAGTCCTCCTTCACATAGATACATCTCCCAAAAAGCTGTTTAATCTGGACTGTAAAACTCACTACCCCTCTTCTTTTTTAACAGAGACCTGCTTTGTTCCACCTGTCACCTTTTAGGCAAATAAAAAAAAAGAATGCCCATTAGTCTTATGGCGTCCACTTATGGCTATAAATCGAGGCCCAAGCAGTAAATAACAATGTCACTGGAAACCTTTTTCCTTAAGTGAGTAAATTAATCTCTTTGAATTCAATAGGCCAACTGCAAATGCCCTTTATCATTCACATGATGCTATTATTGTGACTGACATATACATATGTTGAGTAAATTACTTTTGGTATGACATTTAAAGTAAGGTTCCTCATATGACCATGGAATTTTTGTCTACCAGACAGAGGCTACCAGGATAATGTCTCAGTTTTATTTACATTGGCAGAGATCGCATACTTGAGGCCACAAAGGATTGGCCACAGTGTTTTCGCACCTAAGACTCCTGTGGTAATGGTCCTTGTTTCACTGTCCCTTGATTCCCAACAAAATCCATTAGTGCAGTTTGCAGTCACCAGCCATTAAGCATCTAAGGGAGAATCATGTTTAAACCAAAAGTGTTGTTGCCCCTTACATGGATGATGGCCCCAAGGCATTTCTTTGATTAAATTTATACTGAATAAACAAAAGCAAAGAAGGAAAAAAAAAAAACACTCAACTCTTGTTTCAGCTGTTATTGTACAACTGAGGGAGATAGGGGACACAAAGAGGGCGAGACCATCAAAATGGTTTTTGGTGACAGGAAAGCCTGTGAATCTGGGAGCAATCCCCCCTATCAGGACACAGTCATGATCACCTCTTCATATTTGGTCCTTTCATATTCACAGATATGAAGCATAGCTTAACAGTAAAGCTTGAGGAAACCTTTTAATAACAGTTTTTGTCTCATGAATTCCATGTGCCCTGTGAGAGATTTACTATATGTCTGTATACCTTGCAAAATAATGTAAGCACTTCCTATCCAGGTGGGACTTAATCTTGTTAGGGGACTTCTTCTGCTCTATAAATACAGGACGCCATCCTAGACATACAATAGCCGATAAACCACAGAGGAAGAGTGATATGTTTATACAGCTTTGTTTAATGACTATTCTATTGCTGCTAGCCTGATTTTCATCATTCTACACAGCGGAATTCCAAATCCTGCTGAGAGCAAAGATTTGTGAATTATAGTTTTTGCTGTCTTTTTGGACTCCAAGAGAAGAATGCTGGTCTCACGACATGAGTAAATTCATGACATTCCAGCAGGCTTATCGGACTGCATCGGTGCGGACTGTACCAGTACCGCTTTCAGCCATAGGACCTATATGCTGCCGTGCCGCATTCAACGCAACAAACATGAATTTGTATCTACTGCATGTCTCCATGTACCTGTTGCATC